>NC_090444.1:1052064709-1052414367 GCF_031143425.1 Pleurodeles waltl | reverse complement strand
CGTTCATTTAAACGATGATCAAGCCTCAAGACAAGGTTTATTAAATCTTGACAGTTTGCAGGTTGTTAGTTGATTTGCGCTAAGATATCTTTTAGCTCCTCTTTGAGTCCCCTGTAAAACAAGGCCTCTTGCTTTTCATCAGGCCAGGATGTCTCAGCGACCAGCTGATTAAAGTTGGCGAAATATGACACTAAGGGGGTTATTACAACTTTGGAGGAGGTGTTAATCCGTCCAAAAGTGATGGTAAAGTGACGGATATACCACCAGCCGTATTACGAGTTCCATAGGATATAATGGACTCGTAATACGGCTGGTGGTATATTCGTCACTTTACCGTCACTTTTGGGACGGATTAACACCTCCTCCAAAGTTGTAATAACCCCCTAAGTCCTGATTCCCTTGGCGTAAGTCTAATAATTCACGATCTGCTGACTGTGTTACAGTTCTACGATCGAAAACTCTCTCAAATTCACAAACAAAATTTTTCCAGTTGTACAACAGGGGACTATTTTTACGCACAAGAGGAATAGCCCAGGTAGCTGCATCTCCAGACAGATATGACAACAAGAAAGCTACTTTAGACTGGGCATCGGGGAAAGTATGTGGTCTGCAGGTGAAGTGAAGTTCCACTTGAACCAGAAAAGATTGCGCTTTCAAGGGATCACCTGAGAAGCGTTCTGGGGGAGCTAAAGGAATGGCTGAAGGAACATTGAGGGAAATGTTAGTCGGATTACCTCCAGAAGTCTGAGAAGAAGTACCTGGCCAAGACACACCTGTGGGACTTTGTTCTTTCTTCTCAACCTTATTCTGTAACTGACTCACCCTCTCAGCTAGACTATTTGTCAAATCCTTTGATGATACCACTTCTGACTGGAGCTGGGTGATAGCCTTGACTAGCTCATCCAGTGTGGCCATGCTGAGAACATACACAAACCAGGAGGATAATCATTTGTGGGCCACTAATCTGTCAGAGTCACCAGATCCTCGGGTCTGTGCACGTTCCCAACACTTCCACCACAAGAGAGCTCCAATACTCTGATTAGATTTATCACAGAGTCTAAGAGAGTCCAAGTGGGGAAAAGGGGATTAGGACGAGAACAGCTGGGAAGGAGACCTGTAGGAAGCAATAGGTTAAAACACAACATCAAAATTACATCTCATGAATTCAGTACCATGCTACAGCTCTAAGCTTCGTCTTTTCTGAAAAACATGAACAACCCTAGAATAGTCCTAAAACTGACTAGGCTTTAGATGACCGAATACCTGAGGAGGAAACAGGAAAAGTTAAATAGGACTTTCAGATTTGAGTACTTTCTTTAGCAATGAGAATCAGGAAACACTCTGAGCAATTTCTAAACAACCATATGAATCTCCTTTTAGAATACATATCAGAAACACACAGCATTACATCTAGAACTCTGGTATTGTTGTGTTCATCTCAGAAGAAAAATTGGGAAGTTGATTTGCTCACATTGCAGATTTTTATATGAGTATTAAACACCATAAAGGATTGTGCACCATGAAATCACAAAACGTAGATTCAAGGAATAAATCACGCAACGTGTCAACTTGAAATGCTACCAAGAAAATGTCTTAGAATAGTAGCGCACAGTAATTTACATTATTTATACACGAGGAAAGAATTGCGCGTCTTCCCGATTCAAATGCCACCATACAAATGCCAAGAAATGGTAGCGCACAATGAACAACATGAAAAGCACTCAGGGAAAGAATCATGCGTCTTGTCGATTCAAATGCCACCATGCAAATGGCAAGAAATGGCAGCGCACAATGAATAACATGAAAAAACATTCAAGGAAAGAATCACGCGTGTTGCCGATTCGAATGCCAACATGTAAATGCCAGAAAATGGTAGCGCACAATGAACAGCATGAATTACACACGAGAAGTGAATCGCGCGTTTCGCCGATTCGAATGCCACCATGTAAATGTCAAGAAAAGGTAGCGCGCAATGAACAACAAAGTTAAATGCTCATGAAACGAGTTGCACGTCTTGCCAACTCGTAAACATCATGTAAATGTCAAGAAATATCAGCGCGCAATGAACAACCATGTAATAACGAAGTCAAATCTTTATGGAATAAATTGCGCATCCTCCCTATTTGCAAACCACCATACAAATGTCAAAAAATGGCAGCGCACAAGTAATCTGTTATTCATTTAAGAATTAAAATCAAGAATATGAAAATTCTCAATTACGGTGTTGGGAAATGTCCAAACACCGTCTTACCGCCTGGAAACAGTGATCACCAATGAGAGATGAGTGCAGAAGACTGGAAAATCCAAATAGGCCGCCGGGACAGGAGCTCAGGAAGAAGCAGCTGCTCTGCACCGGGACCTCTGAATAGTGAGCACTGGAAGTTGGGCTGACTCTCTTTTATACAGTCTTGGCCCAGCCTAGAACCGCGCCCAGGCATGTTGCAGGGAAAGTCTCTGGAAGGCCCTGGAAAGGGACCACACCCTAACACAATCTGAATGTCTGCAGCAATACATTGCAAATGTACAGTATTTATAAGCACCTTAAAAATGAATCTTTTGGATGGAATTCTGCAATGCAAAAGGTTAAACAATAACATATCATCACAATGCATAAATTACATTATCTTGCGAGTGTTGGGTTTTTGCATTCTAGATGCCGTAGAGCGCGCACTGTCCTGGTGTTGACAGTACTCCCCTCTCCCAGGTGCGCTCTAGGGCCTGGTTTATCTGGATTGAGACGATGAAAGCGTCTCACAAGTACTGGAGCATGAACATCAGATGCGAAACCCATGAATTACTTTCAGGGACATAACCTTTCCATGAGATTAAGTACCATAGGTTACGCCCTCTCAGTTTAGAGTCCAACACTTTCTTGACTTCATATTCTTCTTCCCCCTGTACTAGAACAGGAGCTGGATGAGGGTGGACCTTTTGGACTGCCTTTTTTAAGAGGGAAGTATGGAACACTGGATGGATCCGTAATGATTTTGGCAATTGTAGTTTATAGGTCACAGGATTGATTTGCTGAAGAACAGTGTAAGGACCTATAAATTTGGGGTTGAACATGTGCTTCTTCTTGAAGTATATGTTTTGTGGAAAGCCACACTTTGTCACCAGGTTGATACTGCCGTCCCTCACAATGTTTCTTGTCATAATGCTTTTTGTATGTTTTTTGGCTTTTTCTAAATGTTGTTGAATCGATTTCTGAGTTTGATGCAAATGTTGAATGATTTCTGACACAGCTGGAGTGAGAGAACTTTCTTGAGGAATTGTGATGGGCAAGGTGTCAAGATGATAGCCAAACAAACCAAGAAGGGTGTAACGCCAGTAGAAGTGTGGAAGGAGTTGTTGTAGGCTAACTCATCTAACCAGAGCATTGATGTCCATGAATTAAGTGCTTTTTCAGCGTAAGCACGTAGGTATTGCTTCAAAGTCTGATTTAGTCTCTCCGTTTGACCATCTTTTTGAGGATGGTGGCTAGTAGATAGGGTAGTTGTCACTTGGAGTGTTTTACACCATGTCTTCCAGAAGTTGGAGGCAAATTGCGATCCCCGATCGGAGAGGATCACTTTTGGCAGTCCATGATAACGAACCACTCTATTCAGTAAGATAGTTGCCAGTTCACTAGAGGTGGGTAATTTCTTACAGGCAATGAAATGTCCATATTTCGTGAGACTATCTACTACCACCAGAATTACTGAATGCTGTTGAACCAATGGCAGACCTGTAATAAAGTCTAAAGAGATGTGTTCCCACGGACGACTTGGGGTTGGGAGTGGGTGTAACAACCCTTTCAGTTTTGAATGACTTGTTTTAGTGCGAGCACAGACTTCACAGTTGTTTACCATTGTTTTTAAATCCTTTGTTAAGGTAGGCCACCAAAAATAGCGTTGGATTAATTCAAGAGTTTTAGGAGTATCAGGGTGACCTGCTGTAGGTATAACATGCAACCAATGAAACACTATCTTGTGAAGTTTGGTAGTGGGCACGAACAAACGAGCATCGTGAAAGGGTAATCCTTGCTTGATTGATCTTTTTGGATCTGCTTGGGCCCACGCCTGCCATTTTTCAACAGTGAATGAATTGCGGATGTCTTCAAAGAAATCTTCTGTTTTTATGATACATAGGACCTTGTCAGGAGCAATGATAGCTCTGGAGGTTTGAACTGCAGGAAATGTGGTAGACTCTTGGCGGGACAAGGTGTCAGCTTTGCGATTCTTTTTACCAGGCCGGAAGGTTACCACAAAATCAAACTCGGCAAAAAACAGCATCCAGCGTAATTGCAGAGGAGTCAAAAGTCTGGCAGAACTCATGAATTGAAGATTGCGATGATCAGTATATACTGTGACAGTATATTTAGCTCCCAACAGATGATGTCTCCATTCTTTAAAGGCGTCACGAATCGCCAGAAGCTCTTTTTCAGCAATGACATAGTTCTGTTCGGCTTCG
This sequence comes from Pleurodeles waltl, assembly GCF_031143425.1. Classification (NCBI taxonomy): domain Eukaryota; kingdom Metazoa; phylum Chordata; class Amphibia; order Caudata; family Salamandridae; genus Pleurodeles; species Pleurodeles waltl. The sequence continues at coordinate 1,052,409,918 of NC_090444.1, read as the reverse complement.
TTCAACTTCCGAGACATGCAAGCTACAGGATGAAGCTGACCAGTGTCTTTGTTTCGTTGTGACAAGACTGCTCCTTTCGCCACATCTGAAGCATCAGCTTCCACTATGAAAGGTCGATCCGCATCTGGATAAGTCAAGACTGGGGCAGTGGAGAAAGCTTCTTTCAAAGTTGAAAAGGCTTGGTCTGCTTCTGGGGACCATACAAATTTTTCTTTCTTTCTTAATAACTTAGTAATGGAAGCCACTGTCTGGGAGAAATGATTGATGAACCTCCGGTAAAAATTTGCAAAGCCCAGGAAACATTGTATATCACGAACAGTCTTTGGGATGGGCCATTCAGATACGGCTTTTACTTTCCTTTCTGCCATCACCATACCTTGAGGGGTAAGGATAACCCCTAAAAACTCAACTGTGGTAACATGAAACTCACACTTGGTTAGCTTGCAATATAAATGGTGTTTACGAAGGGCTGCCAAAATTTTCTTGACATGTTGAACATGTTCATTCTCATTGTCTGAGTAGATCAAAATGTCATCAATGTAAACTATGGCAAAGATATCGAGGTACTCTCTAAGAACATCATTTAAGAAAAATTGAAATGCTGCTGGAGCATTGCACAGACCAAAAGGCATGACGGTGTATTCAAAAAGGCCATATCTTGTTTTGAATGCCGTTTTCCATTCGTCACCCTCTCTCATTCTGACCAAATGGTAAGCACCTCAAAGATCAAGCTTCGTGTAGATTTTTGCTTTCTTTACTTGTTCCAGTAAGACTGGAATTAGAGGCAAAGGATATTTGTTCTTGATGGTGATTTTATTCAAGCCCCTATAGTCAATACAAGTTTGAAGCTCTCCGTTCGCTTTTGGAACAAAAAACAAAGGAGAAGCTGTGGGAGACTTAGAGGGGCGGATGAAACCATTCTCTAAGAATTGATCCAAGTATTTTCGTAAATGTTGATTTTCATGTTCTGACAGGGCATACACTCGACAATTGGGAAGTATCCCCCCTGGGACTAGATCAATTTGACAGTCATAAGATCTATGAGGAGGTAAGTTCTCTGCTTCCTTTCATCAAATACATCTTCATAAGACGAATACTGTTTGGGCAACTGAACTTCTTTCTCTGCGGCGGTAGCTATGTAAGAATGGCGAACTTCCTATTCTTGAGTCCTTTGGAGACAATGTTCTTTACATAGCACTGATGAGAACACGATCTTTCATTCTGCCCAATTAATCTCTGGATTGTGATGAGTTAACCTTGGCAAGCCAAGGATGATCCCATACTGGGGAGCATGGATTACGTCAAGGATGAGTTCCTCTTTATGTTTCTTTCTTTGATTTTTACCTTCACAAATTATTGTCAACGGGACAGTCTGAAGAGTTATCGGACCTCCAGTCAAGAGTTTTCCATCAACTGCCTGGATGGTTTCTGGTGTCTTCTTTTCAATACATGGGATCCCCCATGCACGAACCAATTGGGCGTCAACAAAGTTTCCGGTAGCCCCAGAGTCGACTAGAGCCTTCTTGAAATAGGTCTTTTTCTTGACCTGAACTCTAATTCCCAATTTTAGATGTTTGGATTGTAAAGGATCCACAGTGACACCCAAGAGCAACCCTTCTCTGCAACTTGGGTGCTTTATATTTTCCGACTCGACTGATGCATTGGTTGCAACTTTCTGAACTGGGCCTCGCTTGCTCTTTGTTTTGATTGGACAATCTTTGGCGAAATGACCTTTCCGCCCACAATAGAGACATTGCCCATTTTTTCTGCGTAGGTCCTTTTCATCTTTGGTCAAAGGTCTCCTGATGGTTCCAATTTCCATCGGTTCCGGCGTTCTTTCTCTCTGAGTTCTTGAGTCTTTGTCATCATGAGTATGCCAAGAATGTTTTTCAGTCTTTTTATGTGTTCTTTTTCGTTCATTTAAACGATGATCAAGCCTCAAGACAAGGTTTATTAAATCTTGACAGTTTGCAGGTTGTTAGTTGATTTGCGCTAAGATATCTTTTAGCTCCTCTTTGAGTCCCCTGTAAAACAAGGCCTCTTGCTTTTCTTCAGGCCAGGATGTCTCAGCGACCAGCTGATTAAAGTTGGCGAAATATGACACTAAGGGGGTTATTACAACTTTGGAGGAGGTGTTAATCCGTCCCAAAAGTGATGGTAAAGTGACGGATATACCACCAGCCGTATTACGAGTTCCATAGGATATAATGGACTCGTAATACGGCTGGTGGTATATTCGTCACTTTACCGTCACTTTTGGGACGGATTAACACCTCCTCCAAAGTTGTAATAACCCCCTAAGTCCTGATTCCCTTGGCGTAAGTCTAATAATTCACGATCTGCTGACTGTGTTACAGTTCTACGATCGAAAACTCTCTCAAATTCACAAACAAAATGTTTCCAGTTGTACAACAGGGGACTATTTTTACGCACAAGAGGAATAGCCCAGGTAGCTGCATCTCCAGACAGATATGACAACAAGAAAGCTACTTTAGACTGGGCATCGGGGAAAGTATGTGGTCTGCAGGTGAAGTGAAGTTCCACTTGAACCAGAAAAGATTGCGCTTTCAAGGGATCACCTGAGAAGCGTTCTGGGGGAGCTAAAGGAATGGCTGAAGGAACATTGAGGGAAATGTTAGTCGGATTACCTCCAGAAGTCTGAGAAGAAGTACCTGGCCAAGACACACCTGTGGGACTTTGTTCTTTCTTCTCAACCTTATTCTGTAACTGACTCACCCTCTCAGCTAGACTATTTGTCAAATCCTTTGATGATACCACTTCTGACTGGAGCTGGGTGATAGCCTTGACTAGCTCATCCAGTGTGGCCATGCTGAGAACATACACAAACCAGGAGGATAATCATTTGTGGGCCACTATTCTGTCAGAGTCACCAGATCCTCGGGGTCTGTGCACGTTCCCAACACTTCCACCACAAGAGAGCTCCAATACTCTGATTAGATTTATCACAGAGTCTAAGAGAGTCCAAGTGGGGAAAAGGGGATTAGGACGAGAACAGCTGGGAAGGAGACCTGTAGGAAGCAATAGGTTAAAACACAACATCAAAATTACATCTCATGAATTCAGTACCATGCTACAACTCTAAGCTTCGTCTTTTCTGAAAAACATGAACAACCCTAGAATAGTCCTAAAACTGACTAGGCTTTAGATGACCGAATACCTGAGGAGGAAACAGGAAAAGTTAAATAGGACTTTCAGATTTGAGTACTTTCTTTAGCATGAGAATCAGGAAACACTCTGAGCAATTTCTAAACAACCATATGAATCTCCTTTTAAGAATACATATCAGAAACACACAGCATTACATCTAGAACTCTGGTATTGTTGTGTTCATCTCAGAAGAAAAATTGGGAAGTTGATTTGCTCACATTGCAGATTTTTATATGAGTATTAAACACCATAAAGGATTGTGCACCATGAAATCACAAAACGTAGATTCAAGGAATAAATCACGCAACGTGTCAACTTGAAATGCTACCAAGAAAATGTCTTAGAATAGTAGCGCACAGTAATTTACATTATTTATACACGAGGAAAGAATTGCGCGTCTTCCCGATTCAAATGCCACCATACAAATGCCAAGAAATGGTAGCGCACAATGAACAACATGAAAAGCACTCAGGGAAAGAATCATGCGTCTTGTCGATTCAAATGCCACCATGCAAATGGCAAGAAATGGCAGCGCACAATGAATAACATGAAAAAACATTCAAGGAAAGAATCACGCGTGTTGCCGATTCGAATGCCAACATGTAAATGCCAGAAAATGGTAGCGCACAATGAACAGCATGAATTACACACGAGAAGTGAATCGCGCGTTTCGCCGATTCGAATGCCACCATGTAAATGTCAAGAAAAGGTAGCGCGCAATGAACAACAAAGTTAAATGCTCATGAAACGAGTTGCACGTCTTGCCAACTCGTAAAACATCATGTAAATGTCAAGAAATATCAGCGCGCAATGAACAACCATGTAATAACGAAGTCAAATCTTTATGGAATAAATTGCGCATCCTCCCTATTTGCAAACCACCATACAAATGTCAAAAAATGGCAGCGCACAAGTAATCTGTTATTCATTTAAGAATTAAAATCAAGAATATGAAAATTCTCAATTACGGTGTTGGGAAATGTCCAAACACCGTCTTACCGCCTGGAAACAGTGATCACCAATGAGAGATGAGTGCAGAAGACTGGAAAATCCAAATAGGCCGCCGGGACAGGAGCTCAGGAAGAAGCTGCTGCTCTGCACCGGGACCTCTGAATAGTGAGCACTGGAAGTTGGGCTGACTCTCTTTTATAGAGTCTTGGCCCAGCCTAGAACCGCGCCCAGGCATGTTGCAGGGAAAGTCTCTGGAAGGCCCTGGAAAGGGACCACACCCTAACACACTCTGAATGTCTGCAGCAATACATTGCAAATGTACAGTATTTATAAGCACCTTAAAAATGAATCTTTTGGATGGAATTCTGCAATGCAAAAGGTTAAACAATAACATATCATCACAATGCATAAATTACATTATCTTGCGAGTGTTGGGTTTTTGCATTCTAGATGCCGTAGAGCGCGCACTGTCCTGGTGTTGACAGTACTCCCCTCTCCCAGGTGCGCTCTAGGGCCTGGTTTATCTGGATTGAGACGATGAAAGCGTCTCACAAGTACTGGAGCATGAACATCAGATGCGGAAACCCATGAATTACTTTCAGGGACATAACCTTTCCATGAGATTAAGTACCATAGGTTACGCCCTCTCAGTTTAGAGTCCAACACTTTCTTGACTTCATATTCTTCTTCCCCCTGTACTAGAACAGGAGCTGGATGAGGGTGGACCTTTTGGACTGCCTTTTTTAAGAGGGAAGTATGGAACACTGGATGGATCCGTAATGATTTTGGCAATTGTAGTTTATAGGTCACAGGATTGATTTGCTGAAGAACAGTGTAAGGACCTATAAATTTGGGGTTGAACATGTGCTTCTTCTTGAAGTATATGTTTTGTGGAAAGCCACACTTTGTCACCAGGTTGATACTGCCGTCCCTCACAATGTTTCTTGTCATAATGCTTTTTGTATGTTTTTTTGGCTTTTTCTAAATGTTGTTGAATCGATTTCTGAGTTTGATGCAAATGTTGAATGATTTCTGACACAGCTGGAGTGAGAGAACTTTCTTGAGGAATTGTGATGGGCAAGGTGTCAAGATGATAGCCAAACAAACCAAAGAAGGGTGTAACGCCAGTAGAAGTGTGGAAGGAGTTGTTGTAGGCTAACTCATCTAACCAGAGCATTGATGTCCATGAATTAAGTGCTTTTTCAGCGTAAGCACGTAGGTATTGCTTCAAAGTCTGATTTAGTCTCTCCGTTTGACCATCTTTTTGAGGATGGTGGCTAGTAGATAGGGTAGTTGTCACTTGGAGTGTTTTACACCATGTCTTCCAGAAGTTGGAGGCAAATTGCGATCCCCGATCGGAGAGGATCACTTTTGGCAGTCCATGATAACGAACCACTCTATTCAGTAAGATAGTTGCCAGTTCACTAGAGGTGGGTAATTTCTTACAGGCAATGAAATGTCCATATTTCGTGAGACTATCTACTACCACCAGAATTACTGAATGCTGTTGAACCAATGGCAGACCTGTAATAAAGTCTAAAGAGATGTGTTCCCACGGACGACTTGGGGTTGGGAGTGGGTGTAACAACCCTTTCAGTTTTGAATGACTTGTTTTAGTGCGAGCACGGACTTCACAGTTGTTTACCATTGTTTTTACATCCTTTGTTAAGGTAGGCCACCAAAAATAGCGTTGGATTAATTCAAGAGTTTTAGGAGTATCAGGGTGACCTGCTGTAGGTATAACATGCAACCAATGAAACACTATCTTGTGAAGTTTGGTAGTGGGCACGAACAAACGAGCATCGTGAAAGGGTAATCCTTGCTTGATTGATCTTTTTGGATCTGCTTGGGCCCACGCCTGCCATTTTTCAACAGTGAATGAATTGCGGATGTCTTCAAAGAAATCTTCTGTTTTTATGATACATAGGACCTTGTCAGGAGCAATGATAGCTCTGGAGGTTTGAACTGCAGGAAATGTGGTAGACTCTTGGCGGGACAAGGTGTCAGCTTTGCGATTCTTTTTACCAGGCCGGAAGGTTACCACAAAATCAAACTCGGCAAAAAACAGCATCCAGCGTAATTGCAGAGGAGTCAAAAGTCTGGCAGAACTCATGAATTGAAGATTGCGATGATCAGTATATACTGTGACAGTATATTTAGCTCCCAACAGATGATGTCTCCATTCTTTAAAGGCGTCACGAATCGCCAGAAGCTCTTTTTCAGCAATGACATAGTTCTGTTCGGCTTCGTTCAACTTCCGAGACATGCAAGCTACAGGATGAAGCTGACCAGTGTCTTTGTTTCGTTGTGACAAGACTGCTCCTTTCGCCACATCTGAAGCATCAGCTTCCACTATGAAAGGTCGATCCGCATCTGGATAAGTCAAGACTGGGGCAGTGGAGAAAGCTTCTTTCAAAGTTGAAAAGGCTTGGTCTGCTTCTGGGGACCATACAAATTTTTCTTTCTTTCTTAATAACTTAGTAATGGAAGCCACTGTCTGGGAGAAATGATTGATGAACCTCCGGTAAAAATTTGCAAAGCCCAGGAAACATTGTATATCACGAACAGTCTTTGGGATGGGCCATTCAGATACGGCTTTTACTTTCCTTTCTGCCATCACCATACCTTGAGGGGTAAGGATAACCCCTAAAAACTCAACTGTGGTAACATGAAACTCACACTTGGTTAGCTTGCAATATAAATGGTGTTTACGAAGGGCTGCCAAAATTTTCTTGACATGTTGAACATGTTCATTCTCATTGTCTGAGTAGATCAAAATGTCATCAATGTAAACTATGGCAAAGATATCGAGGTACTCTCTAAGAACATCATTTAAGAAAAATTGAAATGCTGCTGGAGCATTGCACAGACCAAAAGGCATGACGGTGTATTCAAAAAGGCCATATCTTGTTTTGAATGCCGTTTTCCATTCGTCACCCTCTCTCATTCTGACCAAATGGTAAGCACCTCAAAGATCAAGCTTCGTGTAGATTTTTGCTTTCTTTACTTGTTCCAGTAAGACTGGAATTAGAGGCAAAGGATATTTGTTCTTGATGGTGATTTTATTCAAGCCCCTATAGTCAATACAAGTTTGAAGCTCTCCGTTCGCTTTTGGAACAAAAAACAAAGGAGAAGCTGTGGGAGACTTAGAGGGGCGGATGAAACCATTCTCTAAGAATTGATCCAAGTATTTTCGTAAATGTTGATTTTCATGTTCTGACAGGGCATACACTCGACAATTGGGAAGTATCCCCCCTGGGACTAGATCAATTTGACAGTCATAAGATCTATGAGGAGGTAAGTTCTCTGCTTCCTTTCATCAAATACATCTTCATAAGACGAATACTGTTTGGGCAACTGAACTTCTTTCTCTGCGGCGGTAGCTATGTAAGAATGGCGAACTTCCTATTCTTGAGTCCTTTGGAGACAATGTTCTTTACATAGCACTGATGAGAACACGATCTTTCATTCTGCCCAATTAATCTCTGGATTGTGATGAGTTAACCTTGGCAAGCCAAGGATGATCCCATACTGGGGAGCATGGATTACGTCAAGGATGAGTTCCTCTTTATGTTTCTTTCTTTGATTTTTACCTTCACAAATTATTGTCAACGGGACAGTCTGAAGAGTTATCGGACCTCCAGTCAAGAGTTTTCCATCAACTGCCTGGATGGTTTCTGGTGTCTTCTTTTCAATACATGGGATCCCCCATGCACGAACCAATTGGGCGTCAACAAAGTTTCCGGTAGCCCCAGAGTCGACTAGAGCCTTCTTGAAATAGGTCTTTTTCTTGACCTGAACTCTAATTCCCAATTTTAGATGTTTGGATTGTAAAGGATCCACAGTGACACCCAAGAGCAACCCTTCTCTGCAACTTGGGTGCTTTATATTTTCCGACTCGACTGATGCATTGGTTGCAACTTTCTGAACTGGGCCTCGCTTGCTCTTTGTTTTGATTGGACAATCTTTGGCGAAATGACCTTTCCGCCCACAATAGAGACATTGCCCATTTTTTCTGCGTAGGTCCTTTTCATCTTTGGTCAAAGGTCTCCTGATGGTTCCAATTTCCATCGGTTCCGGCGTTCTTTCTCTCTGAGTTCTTGAGTCTTTGTCATCATGAGTATGCCAAGAATGTTTTTCAGTCTTTTTATGTGTTCTTTTTCGTTCATTTAAACGATGATCAAGCCTCAAGACAAGGTTTATTAAATCTTGACAGTTTGCAGGTTGTTAGTTGATTTGCGCTAAGATATCTTTTAGCTCCTCTTTGAGTCCCCTGTAAAACAAGGCCTCTTGCTTTTCTTCAGGCCAGGATGTCTCAGCGACCAGCTGATTAAAGTTGGCGAAATATGACACTAAGGGGGTTATTACAACTTTGGAGGAGGTGTTAATCCGTCCCAAAAGTGATGGTAAAGTGACGGATATACCACCAGCCGTATTACGAGTTCCATAGGATATAATGGACTCGTAATACGGCTGGTGGTATATTCGTCACTTTACCGTCACTTTTGGGACGGATTAACACCTCCTCCAAAGTTGTAATAACCCCCTAAGTCCTGATTCCCTTGGCGTAAGTCTAATAATTCACGATCTGCTGACTGTGTTACAGTTCTACGATCGAAAACTCTCTCAAATTCACAAACAAAATGTTTCCAGTTGTACAACAGGGGACTATTTTTACGCACAAGAGGAATAGCCCAGGTAGCTGCATCTCCAGACAGATATGACAACAAGAAAGCTACTTTAGACTGGGCATCGGGGAAAGTATGTGGTCTGCAGGTGAAGTGAAGTTCCACTTGAACCAGAAAAGATTGCGCTTTCAAGGGATCACCTGAGAAGCGTTCTGGGGGAGCTAAAGGAATGGCTGAAGGAACATTGAGGGAAATGTTAGTCGGATTACCTCCAGAAGTCTGAGAAGAAGTACCTGGCCAAGACACACCTGTGGGACTTTGTTCTTTCTTCTCAACCTTATTCTGTAACTGACTCACCCTCTCAGCTAGACTATTTGTCAAATCCTTTGATGATACCACTTCTGACTGGAGCTGGGTGATAGCCTTGACTAGCTCATCCAGTGTGGCCATGCTGAGAACATACACAAACCAGGAGGATAATCATTTGTGGGCCACTATTCTGTCAGAGTCACCAGATCCTCGGGGTCTGTGCACGTTCCCAACACTTCCACCACAAGAGAGCTCCAATACTCTGATTAGATTTATCACAGAGTCTAAGAGAGTCCAAGTGGGGAAAAGGGGATTAGGACGAGAACAGCTGGGAAGGAGACCTGTAGGAAGCAATAGGTTAAAACACAACATCAAAATTACATCTCATGAATTCAGTACCATGCTACAACTCTAAGCTTCGTCTTTTCTGAAAAACATGAACAACCCTAGAATAGTCCTAAAACTGACTAGGCTTTAGATGACCGAATACCTGAGGAGGAAACAGGAAAAGTTAAATAGGACTTTCAGATTTGAGTACTTTCTTTAGCATGAGAATCAGGAAACACTCTGAGCAATTTCTAAACAACCATATGAATCTCCTTTTAAGAATACATATCAGAAACACACAGCATTACATCTAGAACTCTGGTATTGTTGTGTTCATCTCAGAAGAAAAATTGGGAAGTTGATTTGCTCACATTGCAGATTTTTATATGAGTATTAAACACCATAAAGGATTGTGCACCATGAAATCACAAAACGTAGATTCAAGGAATAAATCACGCAACGTGTCAACTTGAAATGCTACCAAGAAAATGTCTTAGAATAGTAGCGCACAGTAATTTACATTATTTATACACGAGGAAAGAATTGCGCGTCTTCCCGATTCAAATGCCACCATACAAATGCCAAGAAATGGTAGCGCACAATGAACAACATGAAAAGCACTCAGGGAAAGAATCATGCGTCTTGTCGATTCAAATGCCACCATGCAAATGGCAAGAAATGGCAGCGCACAATGAATAACATGAAAAAACATTCAAGGAAAGAATCACGCGTGTTGCCGATTCGAATGCCAACATGTAAATGCCAGAAAATGGTAGCGCACAATGAACAGCATGAATTACACACGAGAAGTGAATCGCGCGTTTCGCCGATTCGAATGCCACCATGTAAATGTCAAGAAAAGGTAGCGCGCAATGAACAACAAAGTTAAATGCTCATGAAACGAGTTGCACGTCTTGCCAACTCGTAAAACATCATGTAAATGTCAAGAAATATCAGCGCGCAATGAACAACCATGTAATAACGAAGTCAAATCTTTATGGAATAAATTGCGCATCCTCCCTATTTGCAAACCACCATACAAATGTCAAAAAATGGCAGCGCACAAGTAATCTGTTATTCATTTAAGAATTAAAATCAAGAATATGAAAATTCTCAATTACGGTGTTGGGAAATGTCCAAACACCGTCTTACCGCCTGGAAACAGTGATCACCAATGAGAGATGAGTGCAGAAGACTGGAAAATCCAAATAGGCCGCCGGGACAGGAGCTCAGGAAGAAGCTGCTGCTCTGCACCGGGACCTCTGAATAGTGAGCACTGGAAGTTGGGCTGACTCTCTTTTATAGAGTCTTGGCCCAGCCTAGAACCGCGCCCAGGCATGTTGCAGGGAAAGTCTCTGGAAGGCCCTGGAAAGGGACCACACCCTAACACACTCTGAATGTCTGCAGCAATACATTGCAAATGTACAGTATTTATAAGCACCTTAAAAATGAATCTTTTGGATGGAATTCTGCAATGCAAAAGGTTAAACAATAACATATCATCACAATGCATAAATTACATTATCTTGCGAGTGTTGGGTTTTTGCATTCTAGATGCCGTAGAGCGCGCACTGTCCTGGTGTTGACAGTACTCCCCTCTCCCAGGTGCGCTCTAGGGCCTGGTTTATCTGGATTGAGACGATGAAAGCGTCTCACAAGTACTGGAGCATGAACATCAGATGCGGAAACCCATGAATTACTTTCAGGGACATAACCTTTCCATGAGATTAAGTACCATAGGTTACGCCCTCTCAGTTTAGAGTCCAACACTTTCTTGACTTCATATTCTTCTTCCCCCTGTACTAGAACAGGAGCTGGATGAGGGTGGACCTTTTGGACTGCCTTTTTTAAGAGGGAAGTATGGAACACTGGATGGATCCGTAATGATTTTGGCAATTGTAGTTTATAGGTCACAGGATTGATTTGCTGAAGAACAGTGTAAGGACCTATAAATTTGGGGTTGAACATGTGCTTCTTCTTGAAGTATATGTTTTGTGGAAAGCCACACTTTGTCACCAGGTTGATACTGCCGTCCCTCACAATGTTTCTTGTCATAATGCTTTTTGTATGTTTTTTTGGCTTTTTCTAAATGTTGTTGAATCGATTTCTGAGTTTGATGCAAATGTTGAATGATTTCTGACACAGCTGGAGTGAGAGAACTTTCTTGAGGAATTGTGATGGGCAAGGTGTCAAGATGATAGCCAAACAAACCAAAGAAGGGTGTAACGCCAGTAGAAGTGTGGAAGGAGTTGTTGTAGGCTAACTCATCTAACCAGAGCATTGATGTCCATGAATTAAGTGCTTTTTCAGCGTAAGCACGTAGGTATTGCTTCAAAGTCTGATTTAGTCTCTCCGTTTGACCATCTTTTTGAGGATGGTGGCTAGTAGATAGGGTAGTTGTCACTTGGAGTGTTTTACACCATGTCTTCCAGAAGTTGGAGGCAAATTGCGATCCCCGATCGGAGAGGATCACTTTTGGCAGTCCATGATAACGAACCACTCTATTCAGTAAGATAGTTGCCAGTTCACTAGAGGTGGGTAATTTCTTACAGGCAATGAAATGTCCATATTTCGTGAGACTATCTACTACCACCAGAATTACTGAATGCTGTTGAACCAATGGCAGACCTGTAATAAAGTCTAAAGAGATGTGTTCCCACGGACGACTTGGGGTTGGGAGTGGGTGTAACAACCCTTTCAGTTTTGAATGACTTGTTTTAGTGCGAGCACAGACTTCACAGTTGTTTACCATTGTTTTTACATCCTTTGTTAAGGTAGGCCACCAAAAATAGCGTTGGATTAATTCAAGAGTTTTAGGAGTATCAGGGTGACCTGCTGTAGGTATAACATGCAACCAATGAAACACTATCTTGTGAAGTTTGGTAGTGGGCACGAACAAACGAGCATCGTGAAAGGGTAATCCTTGCTTGATTGATCTTTTTGGATCTGCTTGGGCCCACGCCTGCCATTTTTCAACAGTGAATGAATTGCGGATGTCTTCAAAGAAATCTTCTGTTTTTATGATACATAGGACCTTGTCAGGAGCAATGATAGCTCTGGAGGTTTGAACTGCAGGAAATGTGGTAGACTCTTGGCGGGACAAGGTGTCAGCTTTGCGATTCTTTTTACCAGGCCGGAAGGTTACCACAAAATCAAACTCGGCAAAAAACAGCATCCAGCGTAATTGCAGAGGAGTCAAAAGTCTGGCAGAACTCATGAATTGAAGATTGCGATGATCAGTATATACTGTGACAGTATATTTAGCTCCCAACAGATGATGTCTCCATTCTTTAAAGGCGTCACGAATCGCCAGAAGCTCTTTTTCAGCAATGACATAGTTCTGTTCGGCTTCGTTCAACTTCCGAGACATGCAAGCTACAGGATGAAGCTGACCAGTGTCTTTGTTTCGTTGTGACAAGACTGCTCCTTTCGCCACATCTGAAGCATCAGCTTCCACTATGAAAGGTCGATCCGCATCTGGATAAGTCAAGACTAGGGCAGTGGAGAAAGCTTCTTTCAAAGTTGAAAAGGCTTGGTCTGCTTCTGGGGACCATACAAATTTTTCTTTCTTTCTTAATAACTTAGTAATGGAAGCCACTGTCTGGGAGAAATGATTGATGAACCTCCGGTAAAAATTTGCAAAGCCCAGGAAACATTGTATATCACGAACAGTCTTTGGGATGGGCCATTCAGATACGGCTTTTACTTTCCTTTCTGCCATCACCATACCTTGAGGGGTAAGGATAACCCCTAAAAACTCAACTGTGGTAACATGAAACTCACACTTGGTTAGCTTGCAATATAAATGGTGTTTACGAAGGGCTGCCAAAATTTTCTTGACATGTTGAACATGTTCATTCTCATTGTCTGAGTAGATCAAAATGTCATCAATGTAAACTATGGCAAAGATATCGAGGTACTCTCTAAGAACATCATTTAAGAAAAATTGAAATGCTGCTGGAGCATTGCACAGACCAAAAGGCATGACGGTGTATTCAAAAAGGCCATATCTTGTTTTGAATGCCGTTTTCCATTCGTCACCCTCTCTCATTCTGACCAAATGGTAAGCACCTCAAAGATCAAGCTTCGTGTAGATTTTTGCTTTCTTTACTTGTTCCAGTAAGACTGGAATTAGAGGCAAAGGATATTTGTTCTTGATGGTGATTTTATTCAAGCCCCTATAGTCAATACAAGTTTGAAGCTCTCCGTTCGCTTTTGGAACAAAAAACAAAGGAGAAGCTGTGGGAGACTTAGAGGGGCGGATGAAACCATTCTCTAAGAATTGATCCAAGTATTTTCGTAAATGTTGATTTTCATGTTCTGACAGGGCATACACTCGACAATTGGGAAGTATCCCCCCTGGGACTAGATCAATTTGACAGTCATAAGATCTATGAGGAGGTAAGTTCTCTGCTTCCTTTCATCAAATACATCTTCATAAGACGAATACTGTTTGGGCAACTGAACTTCTTTCTCTGCGGCGGTAGCTATGTAAGAATGGCGAACTTCCTATTCTTGAGTCCTTTGGAGACAATGTTCTTTACATAGCACTGATGAGAACACGATCTTTCATTCTGCCCAATTAATCTCTGGATTGTGATGAGTTAACCTTGGCAAGCCAAGGATGATCCCATACTGGGGAGCATGGATTACGTCAAGGATGAGTTCCTCTTTATGTTTCTTTCTTTGATTTTTACCTTCACAAATTATTGTCAACGGGACAGTCTGAAGAGTTATCGGACCTCCAGTCAAGAGTTTTCCATCAACTGCCTGGATGGTTTCTGGTGTCTTCTTTTCAATACATGGGATCCCCCATGCACGAACCAATTGGGCGTCAACAAAGTTTCCGGTAGCCCCAGAGTCGACTAGAGCCTTCTTGAAATAGGTCTTTTTCTTGACCTGAACTCTAATTCCCAATTTTAGATGTTTGGATTGTAAAGGATCCACAGTGACACCCAAGAGCAACCCTTCTCTGCAACTTGGGTGCTTTATATTTTCCGACTCGACTGATGCATTGGTTGCAACTTTCTGAACTGGGCCTCGCTTGCTCTTTGTTTTGATTGGACAATCTTTGGCGAAATGACCTTTCCGCCCACAATAGAGACATTGCCCATTTGTTCTGCGTAGGTCCTTTTCATCTTTGGTCAAAGGTCTCCTGATGGTTCCAATTTCCATCGGTTCCGGCGTTCTTTCTCTCTGAGTTCTTGAGTCTTTGTCATCATGAGTATGCCAAGAATGTTTTTCAGTCTTTTTATGTGTTCTTTTTCGTTCATTTAAACGATGATCAAGCCTCAAGACAAGGTTTATTAAATCTTGACAGTTTGCAGGTTGTTAGTTGATTTGCGCTAAGATATCTTTTAGCTCCTCTTTGAGTCCCCTGTAAAACAAGGCCTCTTGCTTTTCTTCAGGCCAGGATGTCTCAGCGACCAGCTGATTAAAGTTGGCGAAATATGACACTAAGGGGGTTATTACAACTTTGGAGGAGGTGTTAATCCGTCCCAAAAGTGATGGTAAAGTGACGGATATACCACCAGCCGTATTACGAGTTCCATAGGATATAATGGACTCGTAATACGGCTGGTGGTATATTCGTCACTTTACCGTCACTTTTGGGACGGATTAACACCTCCTCCAAAGTTGTAATAACCCCCTAAGTCCTGATTCCCTTGGCGTAAGTCTAATAATTCACGATCTGCTGACTGTGTTACAGTTCTACGATCGAAAACTCTCTCAAATTCACAAACAAAATTTTTCCAGTTGTACAACAGGGGACTATTTTTACGCACAAGAGGAATAGCCCAGGTAGCTGCATCTCCAGACAGATATGACAACAAGAAAGCTACTTTAGACTGGGCATCGGGGAAAGTATGTGGTCTGCAGGTGAAGTGAAGTTCCACTTGAACCAGAAAAGATTGCGCTTTCAAGGGATCACCTGAGAAGCGTTCTGGGGGAGCTAAAGGAATGGCTGAAGGAACATTGAGGGAAATGTTAGTCGGATTACCTCCAGAAGTCTGAGAAGAAGTACCTGGCCAAGACACACCTGTGGGACTTTGTTCTTTCTTCTCAACCTTATTCTGTAACTGACTCACCCTCTCAGCTAGACTATTTGTCAAATCCTTTGATGATACCACTTCTGACTGGAGCTGGGTGATAGCCTTGACTAGCTCATCCAGTGTGGCCATGCTGAGAACATACACAAACCAGGAGGATAATCATTTGTGGGCCACTATTCTGTCAGAGTCACCAGATCCTCGGGTTCTGTGCACGTTCCCAACACTTCCACCACAAGAGAGCTCCAATACTCTGATTAGATTTATCACAGAGTCTAAGAGAGTCCAAGTGGGGAAAAGGGGATTAGGACGAGAACAGCTGGGAAGGAGACCTGTAGGAAGCAATAGGTTAAAACACAACATCAAAATTACATCTCATGAATTCAGTACCATGCTACAACTCTAAGCTTCGTCTTTTCTGAAAAACATGAACAACCCTAGAATAGTCCTAAAACTGACTAGGCTTTAGATGACCGAATACCTGAGGAGGAAACAGGAAAAGTTAAATAGGACTTTCAGATTTGAGTACTTTCTTTAGCATGAGAATCAGGAAACACTCTGAGCAATTTCTAAACAACCATATGAATCTCCTTTTAAGAATACATATCAGAAACACACAGCATTACATCTAGAACTCTGGTATTGTTGTGTTCATCTCAGAAGAAAAATTGGGAAGTTGATTTGCTCACATTGCAGATTTTTATATGAGTATTAAACACCATAAAGGATTGTGCACCATGAAATCACAAAACGTAGATTCAAGGAATAAATCACGCAACGTGTCAACTTGAAATGCTACCAAGAAAATGTCTTAGAATAGTAGAGCACAGTAATTTACATTATTTATACACGAGGAAAGAATTGCGCGTCTTCCCGATTCAAATGCCACCATACAAATGCCAAGAAATGGTAGCGCACAATGAACAACATGAAAAGCACTCAGGGAAAGAATCATGCGTCTTGTCGATTCAAATGCCACCATGCAAATGGCAAGAAATGGCAGCGCACAATGAATAACATGAAAAAACATTCAAGGAAAGAATCACGCGTGTTGCCGATTCGAATGCCAACATGTAAATGCCAGAAAATGGTAGCGCACAATGAACAGCATGAATTACACACGAGAAGTGAATCGCGCGTTTCGCCGATTCGAATGCCACCATGTAAATGTCAAGAAAAGGTAGCGCGCAATGAACAACAAAGTTAAATGCTCATGAAACGAGTTGCACGTCTTGCCAACTCGTAAAACATCATGTAAATGTCAAGAAATATCAGCGCGCAATGAACAACCATGTAATAACGAAGTCAAATCTTTATGGAATAAATTGCGCATCCTCCCTATTTGCAAACCACCATACAAATGTCAAAAAATGGCAGCGCACAAGTAATCTGTTATTCATTTAAGAATTAAAATCAAGAATATGAAAATTCTCAATTACGGTGTTGGGAAATGTCCAAACACCGTCTTACCGCCTGGAAACAGTGATCACCAATGAGAGATGAGTGCAGAAGACTGGAAAATCCAAATAGGCCGCCGGGACAGGAGCTCAGGAAGAAGCTGCTGCTCTGCACCGGGACCTCTGAATAGTGAGCACTGGAAGTTGGGCTGACTCTCTTTTATAGAGTCTTGGCCCAGCCTAGAACCGCGCCCAGGCATGTTGCAGGGAAAGTCTCTGGAAGGCCCTGGAAAGGGACCACACCCTAACACACTCTGAATGTCTGCAGCAATACATTGCAAATGTACAGTATTTATAAGCACCTTAAAAATGAATCTTTTGGATGGAATTCTGCAATGCAAAAGGTTAAACAATAACATATCATCACAATGCATAAATTACATTATCTTGCGAGTGTTGGGTTTTTGCATTCTAGATGCCGTAGAGCGCGCACTGTCCTGGTGTTGACAGTACTCCCCTCTCCCAGGTGCGCTCTAGGGCCTGGTTTATCTGGATTGAGACGATGAAAGCGTCTCACAAGTACTGGAGCATGAACATCAGATGCGGAAACCCATGAATTACTTTCAGGGACATAACCTTTCCATGAGATTAAGTACCATAGGTTACGCCCTCTCAGTTTAGAGTCCAACACTTTCTTGACTTCATATTCTTCTTCCCCCTGTACTAGAACAGGAGCTGGATGAGGGTGGACCTTTTGGACTGCCTTTTTTAAGAGGGAAGTATGGAACACTGGATGGATCCGTAATGATTTTGGCAATTGTAGTTTATAGGTCACAGGATTGATTTGCTGAAGAACAGTGTAAGGACCTATAAATTTGGGGTTGAACATGTGCTTCTTCTTGAAGTATATGTTTTGTGGAAAGCCACACTTTGTCACCAGGTTGATACTGCCGTCCCTCACAATGTTTCTTGTCATAATGCTTTTTGTATGTTTTTTTGGCTTTTTCTAAATGTTGTTGAATCGATTTCTGAGTTTGATGCAAATGTTGAATGATTTCTGACACAGCTGGAGTGAGAGAACTTTCTTGAGGAATTGTGATGGGCAAGGTGTCAAGATGATAGCCAAACAAACCAAAGAAGGGTGTAACGCCAGTAGAAGTGTGGAAGGAGATGTTGTAGGCTAACTCATCTAACCAGAGCATTGATGTCCATGAATTAAGTGCTTTTTCAGCGTAAGCACGTAGGTATTGCTTCAAAGTCTGATTTAGTCTCTCCGTTTGACCATCTTTTTGAGGATGGTGGCTAGTAGATAGGGTAGTTGTCACTTGGAGTGTTTTACACCATGTCTTCCAGAAGATGGAGGCAAATTGCGATCCCCGATCGGAGAGGATCACTTTTGGCAGTCCATGATAACGAACCACTCTATTCAGTAAGATAGTTGCCAGTTCACTAGAGGTGGGTAATTTCTTACAGGCAATGAAATGTCCATATTTCGTGAGACTATCTACTACCACCAGAATTACTGAATGCTGTTGAACCAATGGCAGACCTGTAATAAAGTCTAAAGAGATGTGTTCCCACGGACGACTTGGGGTTGGGAGTGGGTGTAACAACCCTTTCAGTTTTGAATGACTTGTTTTAGTGCGAGCACAGACTTCACAGTTGTTTACCATTGTTTTTACATCCTTTGTTAAGGTAGGCCACCAAAAATAGCGTTGGATTAATTCAAGAGTTTTAGGAGTATCAGGGTGACCTGCTGTAGGTATAACATGCAACCAATGAAACACTATCTTGTGAAGTTTGGTAGTGGGCACGAACAAACGAGCATCGTGAAAGGGTAATCCTTGCTTGATTGATCTTTTTGGATCTGCTTGGGCCCACGCCTGCCATTTTTCAACAGTGAATGAATTGCGGATGTCTTCAAAGAAATCTTCTGTTTTTATGATACATAGGACCTTGTCAGGAGCAATGATAGCTCTGGAGGTTTGAACTGCAGGAAATGTGGTAGACTCTTGGCGGGACAAGGTGTCAGCTTTGCGATTCTTTTTACCAGGCCGGAAGGTTACCACAAAATCAAACTCGGCAAAAAACAGCATCCAGCGTAATTGCAGAGGAGTCAAAAGTCTGGCAGAACTCATGAATTGAAGATTGCGATGATCAGTATATACTGTGACAGTATATTTAGCTCCCAACAGATGATGTCTCCATTCTTTAAAGGCGTCACGAATCGCCAGAAGCTCTTTTTCAGCAATGACATAGTTCTGTTCGGCTTCGTTCAACTTCCGAGACATGCAAGCTACAGGATGAAGCTGACCAGTGTCTTTGTTTCGTTGTGACAAGACTGCTCCTTTCGCCACATCTGAAGCATCAGCTTCCACTATGAAAGGTCGATCCGCATCTGGATAAGTCAAGACTGGGGCAGTGGAGAAAGCTTCTTTCAAAGTTGAAAAGGCTTGGTCTGCTTCTGGGGACCATACAAATTTTTCTTTCTTTCTTAATAACTTAGTAATGGAAGCCACTGTCTGGGAGAAATGATTGATGAACCTCCGGTAAAAATTTGCAAAGCCCAGGAAACATTGTATATCACGAACAGTCTTTGGGATGGGCCATTCAGATACGGCTTTTACTTTCCTTTCTGCCATCACCATACCTTGAGGGGTAAGGATAACCCCTAAAAACTCAAATGTGGTAACATGAAACTCACACTTGGTTAGCTTGCAATATAAATGGTGTTTACGAAGGGCTGCCAAAATTTTCTTGACATGTTGAACATGTTCATTCTCATTGTCTGAGTAGATCAAAATGTCATCAATGTAAACTATGGCAAAGATATCGAGGTACTCTCTAAGAACATCATTTAAGAAAAATTGAAATGCTGCTGGAGCATTGCACAGACCAAAAGGCATGACGGTGTATTCAAAAAGGCCATATCTTGTTTTGAATGCCGTTTTCCATTCGTCACCCTCTCTCATTCTGACCAAATGGTAAGCACCTCAAAGATCAAGCTTCGTGTAGATTTTTGCTTTCTTTATTTGTTCCAGTAAGACTGGAATTAGAGGCAAAGGATATTTGTTCTTGATGGTGATTTTATTCAAGCCCCTATAGTCAATACAAGTTTGAAGCTCTCCGTTCGCTTTTGGAACAAAAAACAAAGGAGAAGCTGTGGGAG
Source organism: Pleurodeles waltl (assembly GCF_031143425.1). Taxonomy (NCBI): domain Eukaryota; kingdom Metazoa; phylum Chordata; class Amphibia; order Caudata; family Salamandridae; genus Pleurodeles; species Pleurodeles waltl. The sequence continues at coordinate 1,052,389,919 of NC_090444.1, read as the reverse complement.
ACTTAGAGGGGCGGATGAAACCATTCTCTAAGAATTGATCCAAGTATTTTCGTAAATGTTGATTTTCATGTTCTGACAGGGCATACACTCGACAATTGGGAAGTATCCCCCCTGGGACTAGATCAATTTGACAGTCATAAGATCTATGAGGAGGTAAGTTCTCTGCTTCCTTTCATCAAATACATCTTCATAAGACGAATACTGTTTGGGCAACTGAACTTCTTTCTCTGCGGCGGTAGCTATGTAAGAATGGCGAACTTCCTATTCTTGAGTCCTTTGGAGACAATGTTCTTTACATAGCACTGATGAGAACACGATCTTTCATTCTGCCCAATTAATCTCTGGATTGTGATGAGTTAACCTTGGCAAGCCAAGGATGATCCCATACTGGGGAGCATGGATTACGTCAAGGATGAGTTCCTCTTTATGTTTCTTTCTTTGATTTTTACCTTCACAAATTATTGTCAACGGGACAGTCTGAAGAGTTATCGGACCTCCAGTCAAGAGTTTTCCATCAACTGCCTGGATGGTTTCTGGTGTCTTCTTTTCAATACATGGGATCCCCCATGCACGAACCAATTGGGCGTCAACAAAGTTTCCGGTAGCCCCAGAGTCGACTAGAGCCTTCTTGAAATAGGTCTTTTTCTTGACCTGAACTCTAATTCCCAATTTTAGATGTTTGGATTGTAAAGGATCCACAGTGACACCCAAGAGCAACCCTTCTCTGCAACTTGGGTGCTTTATATTTTCCGACTCGACTGATGCATTGGTTGCAACTTTCTGAACTGGGCCTCGCTTGCTCTTTGTTTTGATTGGACAATCTTTGGCGAAATGACCTTTCCGCCCACAATAGAGACATTGCCCATTTTTTCTGCGTAGGTCCTTTTCATCTTTGGTCAAAGGTCTCCTGATGGTTCCAATTTCCATCGGTTCCGGCGTTCTTTCTCTCTGAGTTCTTGAGTCTTTGTCATCATGAGTATGCCAAGAATGTTTTTCAGTCTTTTTATGTGTTCTTTTTCGTTCATTTAAACGATGATCAAGCCTCAAGACAAGGTTTATTAAATCTTGACAGTTTGCAGGTTGTTAGTTGATTTGCGCTAAGATATCTTTTAGCTCCTCTTTGAGTCCCCTGTAAAACAAGGCCTCTTGCTTTTCTTCAGGCCAGGATGTCTCAGCGACCAGCTGATTAAAGTTGGCGAAATATGACACTAAGGGGGTTATTACAACTTTGGAGGAGGTGTTAATCCGTCCCAAAAGTGATGGTAAAGTGACGGATATACCACCAGCCGTATTACGAGTTCCATAGGATATAATGGACTCGTAATACGGCTGGTGGTATATTCGTCACTTTACCGTCACTTTTGGGACGGATTAACACCTCCTCCAAAGTTGTAATAACCCCCTAAGTCCTGATTCCCTTGGCGTAAGTCTAATAATTCACGATCTGCTGACTGTGTTACAGTTCTACGATCGAAAACTCTCTCAAATTCACAAACAAAATTTTTCCAGTTGTACAACAGGGGACTATTTTTACGCACAAGAGGAATAGCCCAGGTAGCTGCATCTCCAGACAGATATGACAACAAGAAAGCTACTTTAGACTGGGCATCGGGGAAAGTATGTGGTCTGCAGGTGAAGTGAAGTTCCACTTGAACCAGAAAAGATTGCGCTTTCAAGGGATCACCTGAGAAGCGTTCTGGGGGAGCTAAAGGAATGGCTGAAGGAACATTGAGGGAAATGTTAGTCGGATTACCTCCAGAAGTCTGAGAAGAAGTACCTGGCCAAGACACACCTGTGGGACTTTGTTCTTTCTTCTCAACCTTATTCTGTAACTGACTCACCCTCTCAGCTAGACTATTTGTCAAATCCTTTGATGATACCACTTCTGACTGGAGCTGGGTGATAGCCTTGACTAGCTCATCCAGTGTGGCCATGCTGAGAACATACACAAACCAGGAGGATAATCATTTGTGGGCTCACTATTCTGTCAGAGTCACCAGATCCTCGGGGTCTGTGCACGTTCCCAACACTTCCACCACAAGAGAGCTCCAATACTCTGATTAGATTTATCACAGAGTCTAAGAGAGTCCAAGTGGGGAAAAGGGGATTAGGACGAGAACAGCTGGGAAGGAGACCTGTAGGAAGCAAAAGGTTAAAACACAACATCAAAATTACATCTCATGAATTCAGTACCATGCTACAACTCTAAGCTTCGTCTTTTCTGAAAAACATGAACAACCCTAGAATAGTCCTAAAACTGACTAGGCTTTAGATGACCGAATACCTGAGGAGGAAACAGGAAAAGTTAAATAGGACTTTCAGATTTGAGTACTTTCTTTAGCATGAGAATCAGGAAACACTCTGAGCAATTTCTAAACAACCATATGAATCTCCTTTTAAGAATACATATCAGAAACACACAGCATTACATCTAGAACTCTGGTATTGTTGTGTTCATCTCAGAAGAAAAATTGGGAAGTTAATTTGCTCACATTGCAGATTTTTATATGAGTATTAAACACCATAAAGGATTGTGCACCATGAAATCACAAAACGTAGATTCAAGGAATAAATCACGCAACGTGTCAACTTGAAATGCTACCAAGAAAATGTCTTAGAATAGTAGCGCACAGTAATTTACATTATTTATACACGAGGAAAGAATTGCGCGTCTTCCCGATTCAAATGCCACCATACAAATGCCAAGAAATGGTAGCGCACAATGAACAACATGAAAAGCACTCAGGGAAAGAATCACGCGTCTTGTCGATTCAAATGCCACCATGCAAATGGCAAGAAATGGCAGCGCACAATGAATAACATGAAAAAACATTCAAGGAAAGAATCACGCGTGTTGCCGATTCGAATGCCAACATGTAAATGCCAGAAAATGGTAGCGCACAATGAACAGCATGAATTACACACGAGAAGTGAATCGCGCGTTTCGCCGATTCGAATGCCACCATGTAAATGTCAAGAAAAGGTAGCGCGCAATGAACAACAAAGTTAAATGCTCATGAAACGAGTTGCACGTCTTGCCAACTCGTAAAACATCATGTAAATGTCAAGAAATATCAGCGCGCAATGAACAACCATGTAATAACGAAGTCAAATCTTTATGGAATAAATTGCGCGTCCTCCCTATTTGCAAACCACCATACAAATGTCAAAAAATGGCAGCGCACAAGTAATCTGTTATTCATTTAAGAATTAAAATCAAGAATATGAAAATTCTCAATTACGGTGTTGGGAAATGTCCAAACACCGTCTTACCGCCTGGAAACAGTGATCACCAATGAGAGATGAGTGCAGAAGACTGGAAAATCCAAATAGGCCGCCGGGACAGGAGCTCAGGAAGAAGCTGCTGCTCTGCACCGGGACCTCTGAATAGTGAGCACTGGAAGTTGGGCTGACTCTCTTTTATAGAGTCTTGGCCCAGCCTAGAACCGCGCCCAGGCATGTTGCAGGGAAAGTCTCTGGAAGGCCCTGGAAAGGGACCACACCCTAACACACTCTGAATGTCTGCAGCAATACATTGCAAATGTACAGTATTTATAAGCACCTTAAAAATGAATCTTTTGGATGGAATTCTGCAATGCAAAAGGTTAAACAATAACATATCATCACAATGCATAAATTACATTATCTTGCGAGTGTTGGGTTTTTGCATTCTAGATGCCGTAGAGCGCGCACTGTCCTGGTGTTGACAGTACTCCCCTCTCCCAGGTGCGCTCTAGGGCCTGGTTTATCTGGATTGAGACGATGAAAGCGTCTCACAAGTACTGGAGCATGAACATCAGATGCGGAAACCCATGAATTACTTTCAGGGACATAACCTTTCCATGAGATTAAGTACCATAGGTTACGCCCTCTCAGTTTAGAGTCCAACACTTTCTTGACTTCATATTCTTCTTCCCCCTGTACTAGAACAGGAGCTGGATGAGGGTGGACCTTTTGGACTGCCTTTTTTAAGAGGGAAGTATGGAACACTAGATGGATCCGTAATGATTTTGGCAATTGTAGTTTATAGGTCACAGGATTGATTTGCTGAAGAACAGTGTAAGGACCTATAAATTTGGGGTTGAACATGTGCTTCTTCTTGAAGTATATGTTTTGTGGAAAGCCACACTTTGTCACCAGGTTGATACTGCCGTCCCTCACAATGTTTCTTGTCATAATGCTTTTTGTATGTTTTTTTGGCTTTTTCTAAATGTTGTTGAATCGATTTCTGAGTTTGATGCAAATGTTGAATGATTTCTGACACAGCTGGAGTGAGAGAACTTTCTTGAGGAATTGTGATGGGCAAGGTGTCAAGATGATAGCCAAACAAACCAAAGAAGGGTGTAACGCCAGTAGAAGTGTGGAAGGAGTTGTTGTAGGCTAACTCATCTAACCAGAGCATTGATGTCCATGAATTAAGTGCTTTTTCAGCGTAAGCACGTAGGTATTGCTTCAAAGTCTGATTTAGTCTCTCCGTTTGACCATCTTTTTGAGGATGGTGGCTAGTAGATAGGGTAGTTGTCACTTGGAGTGTTTTACACCATGTCTTCCAGAAGTTGGAGGCAAATTGCGATCCCCGATCGGAGAGGATCACTTTTGGCAGTCCATGATAACGAACCACTCTATTCAGTAAGATAGTTGCCAGTTCACTAGAGGTGGGTAATTTCTTACAGGCAATGAAATGTCCATATTTCGTGAGACTATCTACTACCACCAGAATTACTGAATGCTGTTGAACCAATGGCAGACCTGTAATAAAGTCTAAAGAGATGTGTTCCCACGGACGACTTGGGGTTGGGAGTGGGTGTAACAACCCTTTCAGTTTTGAATGACTTGTTTTAGTGCGAGCACAGACTTCACAGTTGTTTACCATTGTTTTTACATCCTTTGTTAAGGTAGGCCACCAAAAATAGCGTTGGATTAATTCAAGAGTTTTAGGAGTATCAGGGTGACCTGCTGTAGGTATAACATGCAACCAATGAAACACTATCTTGTGAAGTTTGGTAGTGGGCACGAACAAACGAGCATCGTGAAAGGGTAATCCTTGCTTGATTGATCTTTTTGGATCTGCTTGGGCCCACGCCTGCCATTTTTCAACAGTGAATGAATTGCGGATGTCTTCAAATAAATCTTCTGTTTTTATGATACATAGGACCTTGTCAGGAGCAATGATAGCTCTGGAGGTTTGAACTGCAGGAAATGTGGTAGACTCTTGGCGGGACAAGGTGTCAGCTTTGCGATTCTTTTTACCAGGCCGGAAGGTTACCACAAAATCAAACTCGGCAAAAAACAGCATCCAGCGTAATTGCAGAGGAGTCAAAAGTCTGGCAGAACTCATGAATTGAAGATTGCGATGATCAGTATATACTGTGACAGTATATTTAGCTCCCAACAAATGATGTCTCCATTCTTTAAAGGCGTCACGAATCGCCAGAAGCTCTTTTTCAGCAATGACATAGTTCTGTTCGGCTTCGTTCAACTTCCGAGACATGCAAGCTACAGGATGAAGCTGACCAGTGTCTTTGTTTCGTTGTGACAAGACTGCTCCTATCGCCACATCTGAAGCATCAGCTTCCACTATGAAAGGTCGATCCGCATCTGGATGAGTCAAGACTGGGGCAGTAGAGAAAGCTTCTTTCAAAGTTGAAAAGGCTCGGTCTGCTTCTGGGGACCATACACATTTTTCTTTCTTTCTTAATAACTTAGTAATTGGAGCCACTGTCTGGGAGAAATGATTGATGAACCTCCGGTAAAAATTTGCAAAGCCCAGGAAACATTGTACATCACGAACAGTCTTTGGGATGGGCCATTCAGATACGGCTTTTCCTTTCCTTTCTGCCATCACCATACCTTGAGGGGTAAGGATAACCCCTAAAAACTCAACTGTGGTAACATGAAACTCACACTTGGTTAGCTTGCAATATAAATGGTGTTTACGAAGGGCTGCCAAAATTTTCTTGACATGTTGAACATGTTCATTCTCATTGTCTGAGTAGATCAAAATGTCATCAATGTAAACTATGGCAAAGATATCGAGGTACTCTCTAAGAACGTCATTTAAGAAACATTGAAATGCTGCTGGAGCATTGCACAGACCAAAAGGCATGACGGTGTATTAAAAAAGGCCGTATCTTGTTTTGAATGCCGTTTTCCATTCGTCACCCTCTCTCATTCTGACCAAATGGTAAGCACCTCAAAGATCAAGCTTCGTGTAGATTTTTGCTTTCTTTACTTGTTCCAGTAAGACCGGAATTAGAGGCAAAGGATATTTGTTCTTGATGGTGATTTTATTCAAGCCCCTATGGTCGATACAAGTTTGAAGCTCTCCGTTCGCTTTTGGAACAAAAAACAAAGGAGAAGCTGTGGGAGACTTAGAGGGGCGGATGAAACCATTCTCTTAGAATTGATCCAAGTATTTTCGTAAATGTTGATTTTCATGTTCTGACAGGGCATACACTCGACAGTTGGGAAGTATCCCCCTGGGACTAGATCAATTTGACAGTCATAAGATCTATGAGGAGGTACGTTCTCTGCTTCCTTTCATCAAATACATCTTCATAAGACGAATACTGTTTGGGCAACTGAACTTCTTTCTCTGCGGCGGTAGCTATGTAAGAATGGCGAACTTCCGATTCTTGAGTCCTTTGGAGACAATGTTCTTTACATAGCACTGATGAGAACACGATCTTTCGTTCTGCCCAATTAATCTCTGGATTGTGATGAGTTAACCATGGCAAGCCAAGGATGATCCCATACTGGGGAGCATGGATCACGTCAAGGATGAGTTCCTCTTTATGTTTCTTTCTTTGATTTTTACCTTCACAAATTATTGTCAAGGGGACAATCTGAAGAGTTATCGGACCTCCAGTCAAGAGTTTTCCATCAACTGCCTGGATGGTTTCTGGTGTCTTCTTTTCAATACATGGGATCCCCCATGCACGAACCAATTGGGCGTCAACAAAGTTCCCGGTAGCCCTAGAGTCGACTAGAGCCTTCTTGAAATAGGTATTTTTCTTGACCTGAACTCTAATTCCCAATTTTTGATGTTTGGATTGTGAAGCATCCACGGTGACACCCAAGAGCAACCCTTCTCTGCAACTTGGGTGCTTTATATTTTCCGACTCGACTGATGCATTGGTTGCAACTTTCTGAACTGGGCCTCGCTTGCTCTTTGTTTTGATTGGACAATCTTTGGCGAAATGACCTTTCCGCCCACAATAGAGACATTGCCCATTTTTTCTGCGTAGGTCCTTTTCATCTTTGGTCAAAGGTCTCCTGATGGTTCCAATTTCCATCAGTTCCGGCGTTCTTTCTCTCTGAGTTCTTGAGTCTTTGTTATCATGAGCATGCCAAGAATGTTTTTCAGGCTTTTTACGTGTTCCTTTTCGTTCATTTAAACGATGATCAAGGCTCAAGACAAGGTTTATTAAATCTTGACAATTTGCAGGTTGTGTGTCGATTTGTGCTAAGATGTCTTTTAGCTCCTCTTTGAGTCCCCTGTAAAACAAGGCCGCTTGTTTTTCTTCAGGCCAGGATGTCTCAGCGACCAGCCAATTAAAGTTGGCTAAATATGACACTAAGGGGGTGGTTCTAACTTTGGAGGAGGTGTTAATCCGTCCCAAAAGTGACGGAAAAGTGACGGATTTACCACCAGCCGTATTACGAGTCGATTATATCCTATGGAACTCGTAATACGGCTGGTGGTATATCCGTCACTTTACCGTCACTTTTGGGATGGATTAACACTCCTCCAAAGTTAGAATAACCCCCTAAGTCCTGATTCCCTTGGCGTAAGTCTAATAATTCATGATCTTCTGACTGTGTTACAGTTTTACGATCGAAAACTCTCTCAAATTCACGAACAACATTTTTTCAGTTGTACAACAGGGGACTATTTTTACGCACAAAAGGAATAGCCCAGGTAGCTGCATCTCCAGACAGATATGACAACAAGAAAGCTACTTTAGACTGGGCATCGGGGAAAGTATGTGGTCTGCAGGTGAAGTGAAGTTCCACTTGATCCAGAAAAGATTGCGCTTTCAAGGGATCACCTGAGAAGCGTTCTGGGGGAGCTAAAGGAATGGCTGAAGGAACATTGAGGGACATGTTAGTCGGATTACCTCCAGAAGTCTGAGAAGAAGTACCTGGCCAAGACACACCTGTGGGACTTTGTTCTTTCTTCTCAACCTTAATCTGTAACTGACTCACCCTCTCAGCTAGACTATTTGTCAAATCCTTTGATGATACCACCTCTGACTGGAGCTGGGTGATAGCCTTGACTAGCTCGTCCAGTGTGGCCATGCTGAGAACATACACAAACCAGGAGGATAATAATTTGTGGGCTCACTATTCTGTCAGAGTCACCAGATCCTCGGGGTCTGTGCACGTTCCCAACACTTCCACCACAAGACAGCTCCAATACTCTGATTAGATTTATCACAGAGTCTAAGAGAGTCCAAGTGGGGAAAAGGGGATTAGGACGGGAACAGCTGGGAAGGAGACCTGTAGGAAGCAAAAGGTTAAAACACAACATCAAAATTGCATCTCCTGAATTCAGTACCATGCTACAACTCTAAGCTTCGTCTTTTCCGAAAAACATGAACAACCCTAGAATAGTCCTAAAACTGACTAGGCTTTAGATGACCGAATACCTGAGGAGGAAACAGGAAAAGTTAAATAGGACTTTCAGATTTGAGTACTTTCTTTAGCATGAGAATCAGGAAACACTCTGAGCAATTTCTAAACAACCATATGAATCTCCTTTTAAGAATACATATCAGAAACACACAGCATTACATCTAGAACTCTGGTATTGTTGTGTTCATCTCAGAAAAAACATTGGGAAGTGAATTGCGCACATTGCAGATTTTTATATGAGTATTAAACACCATAAAGGATTGTGCACCATGAAATCACACAACGTAGATTCAAGGAATAAATCACGCAACGTGTCAACTTGAAATGCTACCAAGAAAATGTCTTAGAATAGTAGCGCACAGTAATTTACATTATTTATACACAAGGAAAGAATTGCGCGTCTTGCCGATTCAAATGCCACCATACAAATGCCAAGAAATGGTAGCGCACAATGAACAACATGAAAAGCACTCAGGGAAAGAATCGCGCGTCTTGTCGATTCAAATGCCACCTTGCAAATGCCAAGAAATGGTAGCGCACAATGAATAACATGAAAAAACACTCAAGGTAAGAATCGCGCGTGTTGCCGATTCGAATGCCACCATGTAAATGCCAGAAAATGGTAGCACACAATGAACAGCATGAATTACACACAAGAAGTGAATCGCGCGTTTCGCCGATTTGAATGCCATCATGTAAATGTCAAGAAAAGGTAGCGCGCAATGAACAACAAAGTTAAATGCTCATGAAACGAGTTGCACGTCTTGCCAACTCGTAAAACATCATGTAAATGTCAAGAAATATCAGCGCGCAATGAACAACCATGTAATAACGAAGTCAAATCTTTATGGAATAAATTGCGCGTCCTCCCTATTTGCAAACCACCATACAAATGTCAAAAAATGGTAGCGCACAAGTAATCTGTTATTCATTTAAGAATTAAAATCAAGAATATGAAAATTCTCAATTACGGTGTTGGGAAGTGTCCAAACACCGTCTTACCGCCTGGAAACAGTGATCACCAATGAGAGATGAGTGCAGAAGACTGGAAAATCCAAATAGGCCACCGGGACAGGAGCTCAGGAAGAAGCTGCTGCTCTGCACCGGGACCTCTGAATAGTGAGCACTAAAAGTTGGGCTGACTCTCTTTTATAGAGTCTTGGCCCAGCCTAGAACCACGCCCAGGCATGTTGCAGGGAAAGTCTCTAGAAGGCCCTGGAAAGGGACCACACCCTAACACACTCTGAATGTCTGCAGCAATACATTGCAAATGTACAGTATTAATAAGCACCTTAAAAATGAATCTTTTGGATGGAATTCTGCAATGCAAAAGGTTAAACAATAACATATCATCACAATGCATGAATTACATTATCTTGCGAGTGTTGGGTTTTTGTATTCTAGAAGCCTGCAGAGCGCGCACTGTCCTGGTGTTGACAAGAACAACCATAAAAGAATACAAAACAGATATATATAAAATTACCTCAGTAAAACATTGTCACATATAAAAATGGCAATCAATAAACCAGAAAACCCCGATCAGCCAGAACAGTACAAAAACTAATCGGTCTCGATCTCCTAGACAACAATTCAGATCGTAAAAAGGTTAGAACAGCAATCATAAATTCTTTGGGAAGTACCTGCAGTAGATTAAAGCTGCCTTACTTGAGAACAGTTCAGAGACTTTGAACAAGGGGACTAAAAATAGCATCCTGGGCCAACTAAAATAGCAGCAAAACATAACAAAGTGTAGGGTGTCCTGTGGAGACTTATTGTTACTGCTGCAGGGCAGTCTACAATTGGGCAAAGCCCAGCTAGTTGGAGATGCAAAAAGATAGTGAAGCAAGTTGAATCTGAACCTGGCCATGAGAAACCTATCTCGCTGGTGGCGAACCTGAACTAGATAAGGCTCCATACACTGAACACCCTGAACACTCTTCAAAAGCATTTGTACTCACACCGAAAGTTTCTGCAGCTCACACTGCTATCCATCCAGCAGGGCTCTGTCCAAAAACAACCTCTTAACACATGTCAAATCACGAGGGGATGATGAATTTAGATCAATGAAGATATTTGCTCACCTGAGAAAGGCAAAAGCTGCCTTTGTGTAGACTATCCATGAGAGTGTGCGCCCCAGTTCAAGGGCTAGACAATCCGCAAGGATTAACGGTTAAGCTTTAGTTCCTTCCTGGTCCATACCTTGATTCAGCACAGCAGGGGGCCGAGGGCCACTATGTTCGTCTGTTCATCACATAACCATAACCAAAACCAAGCTCAGCATGCACTGAAAACATAGGGATAAAGTGATGAACCTGCACTACCAGTCATAAAAATTGGTTCTCCCCGGTTTGGATCTTACCCAAGTCTGCATTCCCCCAAACCTCACTTCCATACCATAGATGGAACACACATTTGGCCTGATAAATTTTGAAGAGAACCCTCGGTGATCAGGAGCCTAGCCGTAGCGCAAAACTAGAAACTGCCCCTGTAGTTTTAATAAACTCTGATCTCTTGCCCTCAATTAATGGCTCCCAGTTATTTTTGGTGTCAAATAGAAACTCCAGATAGGAAAAAGCTAAGGCTTTACCAAAGGTGTAATTAGCCATATTAAAGATCTTAATGCTAGTGGACTTTGAACCAACAACCATAATGTAGGACTTATAAATGTTTATGGGCAGATCCAGATCCCCCATAAAGGAAATAAACTTGATCAGAAGTAGAGCTTACCCCCGAGCTGTGTGAGCCATAAGGACTGCATCATCAGCATATAACAAAACTAAGAGGGATCTAGCTCCAACCCTTGGGCAGTCAGCCTGAAATTAGAGGAGAGCTGACTCCAGCCCGTTCACATATAGAGTGATGAGGAAAGGGGCAATTATGCACCCTTGGCGGACACCACTACTAGTGGGGAATGACCGGTATATGCAATGCCCTGTAAAAAATGCACCAAAGAGGAAATGTCAGAGCAAGGCCCAGAGTTTAACACAGTTTACCCTGTTGAATGCGGATGTAAGTCCATAAAAGCTAAATCCAAAGATTCAGACTGGCAACCGTGTATTTATTGATGATACGATAAAGATTCAGGCAATGGTCAGAGGTGGACCTACCAGACCTGAAACCATATCGTATGTCGCTCATGATGTTATTCACCTCCATCCATTCCAACAGCCTATTTAATATTTCCCTCCCCAAAACCTTCCCCACCATGTCTATTAATGAGATGGGATGGTAGTATTGGGGATTGTTCTTTTCACCCTTCTTAAAGACCGGGACAATAACAGCTGTGGACCACAAGGGCATCACCCCCTCCCGAGCAGCCGCATTCAAGACCAGAGTCAAAAGAGGCCTCAAAGCTCCACTTAGGCCCTGGACAAATATGGAGGAATTCTGTCTGGACCCAAGGCCTTGTTACAAGACAAGACCATAATGCCCTGGGTGACTTCTTCCAAGGCAAAGACCACTTGGGCACTGTCTAAAACCTCTACTGCGTGTCATTATACCCTGCACCTCCCCTAATTATAAACACCTTCGAAGTTGTCAACCCCTTGTTCAGAAATATGATTATATATTGCTGGACCAGAGCCGTCCATAGCAAGACCTATTAACCACTTTCCAAAAGAGTAAACTATCCCCACTCTCAAATGTGCGGCATCGCTCCCCCAAGCTACTTCCCATAGAGCAGATGTATAATTATCTAAAGCTAGCTTATCGGCACCTGCATACTGCATACTGCTACCAAGCTCCTAAATCTAGCGACTGCTACAGTGTAGCCTTCAACTGTCACAGAGATCTTGCACAGTCCCTGTCAAACCATTTTCGGTTTTGTGGGCACATGCTGGGGATTGTTATTGACAATAGATTGAGAGCACCCAGGGCAATACCATCAAAAGGTTGCAAGATCTCCCTCCCCCCAGCATCTATGTCCAAGCAAATGAAAAGCTCCTGCGCACACTGGGCAAGAATGAAGGCTTTGAAGCACTCAGGGCCAAATTAAGACTGGTATCCATGTCATGCCCCACCATAGTGTTATAGAAATTAAGACAACGGGAAGGAGTTCGGCAATGACAACAACCCCTGCATCATCTGGGCCTCCCAGCACAGATCACGGGTATATCTACTCAGCTCCACTGGAATCAGTGTGATCAAAAACCCCGTGCCCTCCCTGCCACCGAAAGCTCTGCTGGAAGAAAGTAAGAAGTGTAACCCTCCAGGAAAAGCTGGTTTTAACCTCCCAGGCATCTCGGAGGCAGATGATCACAAACTTCAACCAGCTAGAGTCAGTAAACTTGGTAGAAAGTCCTGTAATGAAGTAGCCTTTGGGAAAGTAGGAGGGGCTGGAAACAACAAGGGAGAATCATGAGAGTTCAGTCAATCATACAACTCTAAATCACTCAAGAGGGGAAATCTATTTGAGGTGCACAATAGAGAGGGCTAGCTGGATAATAAGCAGGCACTAGGTAGGAGAGCCCCTACCCCTTAGACTTCCGACACGGGGTGCAGTAGACCTTTTCAGGCCTATAGAAAAACCCCATAGGGAAGGCAACTATGCCAGGTGGTTCACATATCCTCTGGTAAGGCAGGGCAGAGAGAACAGCAACCACAATCCAGGGATTATTAAAATTATCCACCACACAATCCCCGCCCATAGTTTCCTATGTGCGCCCACCCTATGTGACCTAACTCTCCGGGAAATTATGATGGATTCCGCAATCCCCCATCTTCAGTGAGTGTGCAACTTAAGCCAGTGCACCACCTTATTTTTAAGCTCCGGGTAAGTTTCAGCAGATAGGTTGGTGTGAGGAGGAACATTCCCTAGGACAACGACATTGGGAGTCACCTCCTCCAGCAAATTGAGCACAACACCGGGGTTCATAGGAAGAAAGGGAGCCAGGATACATGAGCTGGCTTCCTTTCTAAAGAGGCTAGAGAAACAGATGACACAGGAGGCTTCTGTCAAGATCAAGGGAATAGGGGCTATCACAAATGGGGTTGGGGTTGATTTGAGCTGACACACTAACATGGGAATTACACTGGTTTGTGACAAGACCTCACCTTTTCCGCTTAAGAGTAGGACTGGCCACTGAGGTAAGGGGGTAGGAGATTGAGTATCTTTCAGCACAACCACCCCCTGCCCTCTCCCTGTTGAGCCTGGACATTGAGCTCTACTAAGGTCAGGTGAGCAAAGGATAGATAGAGGGAGGCCATCCCTCGACAAGGAGAGCCTTCTTTCTACCAGCTTAAGTTCTTTAGATACCATCCCCGCTGGATGATTTAACCATCCCTCTATGGTGGAAACCTGGGGAGCGACAGACGGGGTGGCGCCTTTGTAGAAGACCCTTTCCTTTTTCCCATGCTTGCTTCCCCCTTAAGTAACCCTCCGGGACCCACACTAAGATGGAGGGTGAACCCTCACGAACAGGCTCAGATGTCCAAAACAAACCCTCACAACATCAACAGGTCCAAACTATAAACCAGATGAGAGTCTAAGAAAACAGTCAGAAGTGCAGCTGTAAGGATCTGGACAAAGTTTACAGCTTAATCTATGAGCCACAAAAAAGCAGGTTGGCAAAATAAACCTCCAGGTTCACCAGTGTCCAAGGCAAATGTTCAATGCGATCAGGCAAGCCCCAGGAGCACCAGGCACCTCTGCTTCCAAAAGTACAAGCCAAGGGAGATGGCCCTGCCCCACCTCTTCCTGTCACTAATGGGTACAGGATGGGCCCTATCTTGGCCTGGGCTTTGCCCGGGCATGTCCTGCGATGCGTGAGTGAGTGCAGTACTAAATAGCACGCAATGACAGAGCTCCTCCCTCTCCAATCAGCCGGCACCTCCTGGCACATGTGACCCTGGGGCCTGGAGTCATCCAAACAAGATGGCAGCAAACAAAAATGCAGCGTCCCATAATGTGGGAGTGAGCATGGTGCTAAATAGCGCCCAGATGGCAGCTCTCCTCCCCGTCTAATCAGCCTGGGCCTGGAGCCCCCAAGCAATGTGGCAGCAAACACACATGCAGCGTGCCACGATGGAGGAATGATTGTGGCACTAAATAGCTCCCAGATGGCAGCGCTCCTCCCCCTCCAATCAGCCGGCGCCTCATGGGATGTGTTACCCCGGCACCTGGACTCCCGCAAGCAAGATGGTAACAAACAAAAATGTGGCGTAGTTTTTTTTATGTCAATAATGAGAGATGGTGCGAGTTCAAAAGCTTTATTTATAAGTCTTTTTAATTACTTAAATCTTTATTGAAATCAGCATAGAGTGTCATCAAAATCAATCAATAATTAGTAAATCATAATAATAAATCAGTATCAGAATAAATGCTTAAGCGTGTTCCATGAAGGAAAAGTCTCTTATCTAAATCTGAGTATGGAACTGGGATGGATGCGAAAAAGGTGTCAATCAGAACCCATGAGGCGCTCCAAATAGATAGGTGAAAGCATAAAGAATCAAATTGAATAACCAATAAAAGGAGAACTTTAAATAACAAAATGTTCATGAAACTCAGTAAAGTCAGAAGCAGCATAGATTCGGGCAGGAAAGTGAATGGGTCTGGAGAGAATTAGCCTACCCTACTCTAGGAGCATACACTAATATAAAATAATTTATCTAAACTTTTGCAACATTTATCATCGTCTTCTTCACATCAGCCAATTAGCAATCTGTGTCTTCATGGGAACAGGAACATTTTAAAACATTTTGCAGGGTTAAACTAAAACATTTTAATTTATTATTATATTCTACGAAAAAATGGCCTTTGGAAGGTCAAAACTAACTTCTTTTACATCAAATCATCATGTTCACATCATGTCAACTTGTTGAATGTTTAACATTTCACATTCCTATCCTAGGTCCTCTTTGAAAAACTGCAGCATCATCTTTTCAAGTCTAACACATGGAAATGTGTCAGCCTGCTGCTTTTCACTTGGATTTTTGCATTGCATGTTCATCTAAGACCTACATGTTAATTCTACGTTATTGCATACATTTTCATTATTTTAAAAATGCTTCTTCACATTGGTCTTCCAACCTTTTAATGCCGCGCCCCCATCTTGTGTGACAAACATACTGTCATAAGTATTCTTTTAGATTGGAAGCTCTAAGCCTATTTAGTAATGCAAGCATTGCACGTATCTCCAGCGATCCCTCTAAAAAATACAATCAAATACATCATTGCTAACCTGGTGGCTCTAGTCTGAACTCCCCAAAAATGTGATCCTTTATTAGATTATGGCCCTCATTACAACCCTGGTGGTCGGTGTTAAAGCGGCGTTAATACCCCCAACTGTCCGGCAGTAAAAAAAATGGAATTACGACCATGGCGTAAATTGCCAACACATACAGCCACTTTAACACTCCGACCGCCATGGCGGTAGCAACAAACACTGCGGTGGTAATCGCCAACAGACCGGCGGAAGACAATGTACCGCCCACCTCATCACAACACGCCTATCTGCCAGCTTTTCCGGGGCGGTACCAACGCCATCAAAAGCACGGCGGAAACAGGACTTGGAAGGAAAAACATTCACTGCTCGACACAAACGAAAAACCAGGACGCCATGGAGCCCGAGCTGCAGGTCCTGCCAGTGCTGGTCTACCTCCTCATCTACCAGGAATATGAAAGGCGGCATCGACGACCACGGTGAGTACTGCACTTAGTACACAGGGGTGGTGGGGAGGAAAAAGAAAGTGACACACACACGCAACATGCAACACCCCCACCCTCACCCACAACACCATACACACAAACACATGCAACAACAGTACATTTACACCCCGTAACCCCCTGAAAGAACGCAAGGACAAAAGGAATCAAGTTAAATCAGTGATATTTTTTAGAAATAGGCAGATATACCTCATAAATAGAAAAACAGTATTTACAAAAATATACAATATGTACATAAGGCGGTACATTGTGCATTCAAAATGTCCGTGGGCCACTGGGCCAAAAACCATCGGCCAAGCACACACTTGACTCCTGCCTCAATACGGAGAGAACACTGCAGGGGCATAAGGTTGAAAATACACAGGCACCTCAGGGGGACGGGGAAGGGGAGACACCTCAGCCGGAAGATGGAATAACGCCACTGCCCCTCGAGGGGACTCCATGCCCACTGCTTGGTCCTGGGAAGTGCAAAGCCACAGTCTCTCAAGTGGGTGGTATGCCCAGTGCCTGGTCCTGGGGAGTGCAAAGCCACAGTCGCTCAAGTGGGTGCCTTCCTCCACTGGTTCTGGAGGGGTCCTTGTACCCAGTGTGCTTCATCCTGCCAAGGATAGGGTGAGTGGATGCATATCTCCACTGGTTCTGGAGGGGGCTTTGTGCCCAGTGTGCTTCATCCTGCCAAGGATAGGGTGAGTGGATGCCTTTCTCCACTGGTTCTGGTGGGGGGCTTTGTGCCCAGTTTGCTTCCTCCTGCCAAGGATAGGGTGAGTGGATGCATATCTCCACTGGTTCTGGAGGGGGCTTTGTGCCCAGTGTGCTTCATCCTGCCAAGGATAGGGTGAGTGGATGCCTTTCTCCACTGGTTCTGGAGGGGGCTTTGTGCCCAGTGCTGCAACACTTGGGGTGTGGCAGTTCAAAGTCCCTCACCTGGGTGTTTGAGGCACAAGATTTGCAGGGACCAGGTTGCATGATAGTCCATGGAGGCAGGGCTAGACTCCATCCTGCGGTGGCTAAGGCTGCAAACTGGTGGTAGTGCCGGTGCTGCTGGGGGTGCTGCCAGTGATGGTGGGAGGCCCCAGTCCTTCTCCTGTGCAGGTGGCGGTGCTTGTGGCAGTGCCTGCAGCGGTGATAGAGGTGGTGCAGGTGGTGGTGCTGGCCGTGCTGCAGGTGCCGGTGCTGCCAGTGGTGGGGAGAGGCCACAGCCCTTCTCCTGCAGCCTTGGACGGCTGCCCACTGGGGCTGCTGCTGCTGGTAGTGGTGCTACTGTTAGCGGTGCAGGTGGCAGTGCTTGCGGCGGTGCCTGCGGCGGTGCTATTCGGGGTGCAGGTGGTGGTGCTGGCCGTGGTGCAGGTGCTGATGCTGGCAGTGGTGGGGGGAGGCCCCAGCCCTTCTCATGCTGCTGCTGACAGTAGTGGTGCTTGCAGCAGTGCAGGTGGCAGTGCTCGCGACGGGGCTGCTGGAGGTGCTGGCTGCGGTGCAGGTGGTGGGGCTGGCAGTTGTGCTGGTAGCCACCAGGCCTTCACCTGCAGCCTCCGATGGCTGAAGTGCCTTGCCTGGTGTTTTCTGCACCTTCCTGCCCTTGGCAGCTGGTGGTGTCACCTTGGGTCTGGCAGGTGGAGGCTGTGACGTGGCCTTGCTGGGTGGTTGGTGCTCCTTGCCCTTGCTGCATGCTGTCCCCCTCTTCACCTTACCAGGTGGTAGAATCGTTTTGTCCTTTGCAGTGGTTGGTGGCACACTGGCTGGGCTGACAGGTGCCTCCTTTGAGCCTCTGTGAGCTGCAGGAACTACAGCGGACGTCGACTTGGTGGCAGAGGTGCTGGCCTGGGATCTGGACACCCTGGCCAGAGGGGAAGGACGGGGGGAGTGGTAGGGAAGAGGTCAATGTTTGCCAGGAAAAGCTTCTTAGAGACACTGGGGTGGGAATAGGAAGAGGGAGTAGTTGTTGGAGGTGTCTGTCTGTTGAGTTTGTGTGCAGGTGTATGGGCTAGATGCTGTTGTGAGGTGGATGGCTGTTGGGTGGGTGGGTGCTTGTGTTTGTGTACTTTGGGAGGAGGGGTCACAGACACACTTGGGGAGGACACAGGGGACGTGTCCATGGATGTGGGGGTGGTGAATGCCCGTGAGGGGTGTGTTGTGATGGGCGTGTAGGTGATGAATGTAGTAGATGAGGATGTACTGCATGCAGGTGTGAGTGGAGACGCTACTGGGAGGGAGGTGGATGACGAGGAGGAGGGGGACACAGTGGAGGCAGTGGATGTTGGTGTGTCTGCATGGGGATGGTGCTTGTGTGAGTGACTGTGAGATGAAGTGTGGTGCTTGTGTTTGCCTGAGCCACTTTTGTGTGTTGATTTGGGTGAATGCTGGTCTGAAGGTGCACTTGGGATAGGCTGGGGTTGAAGTGATTGGGACTGGGTAGAGAAAGTTGGAGGGGGGAAGCTAGAGACAGGGACAAGGGCTGCCATCAGGGAGGGGGCCAGAGCCTGAAATGCTCTCTGTTGGGCTGCCACGCCAGAATGAATGCCCTCCAGGTATGCATCTGTTTGTTGCAAATGCCTCTCAACACCCTGGATGGCATTCAGAATGGTTGACTGCCCAACAGTGAGGGATCTCAGAAGGTCAATAGCCTCCTCACTGAGGGCAGCAGGACTGACTGGGGTAGGGCCTGAGGTGCCTGGGGTGAAGGAGATGCCCACCATTGCCGTACACAACACACAGGGAGCAGCCCTATGCACTAGGCCATGCACTACCAGTTATTAAGATAGTCACCAGCCCATGGGGTACAATGCCTACCGCCATTATATGCACACCTAAAACCCACAGGACCCTGTAGATGCCCACTAACGCCATTCGGGTAGGAGTGCTTCAGAACTTGCCCAACAAGTGACCTACCCTGCCATCTTCGCCCTGGACTAGGGGCACCCACAGCCCACATCCCGCACCCAGGTAACCCTTAACGCGTGCAAAGTCAGGATTCTGAATCTGTACTCACCCCCTTGTGGCTGCTGTGATGCCTTCAAGCGCCCATCCAACTCCGGATAGGCCACCGCCAGGATGCGGAACATCAGGGGGGTCAGGGTGTGACGGGCACCCCTTCCTCATTGGGAGGCCAGCCCCAGCTGGGCCTCCGCCATCTTCTTTGCCCAGCGGCGCAGGTCCTCCCACCGCTTGCGGCAGTGGGTGCTCGGCCTGTCAAAGACCCCCAGGATCCGCACCTCCTTGGCGATGGCACGCCAAATACCCTTTTTCTGGTGGGCGCTGACCTGCATGGAAAAGACAGCAGAAAAGTGAATTAGTCAACCGTCGGGACCGTCATACTCATGGCCCCCCATATCCCTCCCATCCCCTGACGCACATACATTGACCACCATACATGCAGCACTCTGGCCTGGACACCTATGCCCCCCCTACATGTGGCTTGCACACAGCACTCCATTCATTCATGGCCCACGCATCATTCTCACAGTGTACTCACCTGTTTGTCTGAAGGACCGTAGAGTAACGTGTACTGGGGTAGGACCCCATCCACCAGTTTCTCCAACTCCTCTGCAGTGAAGGCAGGGGCCCTTTCCCCAGACACATGAGCCAATGTCGCTTCCAGACACAGGTTAGGTAGCAAGTGAGTGAACAGATAGAAAATGGCAGTCACTTCCGCATACCGTGACCACCGGCATACATCGCCATTGGCTCCTGGAACCCATAGGGCCCAATGATAACCAATGCGAAGTTGAGCGGCGGTCTTCGACCGCCTACTGCAACGGCGCATAACGCCAGCAGAATTACCTCATTTCCACTTTTCCCTCCTCACAGGTCAGGCAGCCGCCATTTCAGGGGGGCACAAGGCATGGCACCTAACTGTGTCACAGCAGACACTGGCACAGCAACTGATTCTCAGATTCACATACTGGTTCTGTAAAGGAAAAAATGCATCATTAGTGCAATAGATGTGTGAATATGACCCTCTGCTCACCGATTTCTTCCATAGGCTTCAACCACTGAGGCTGAATATGAGATGGCGACATCCTCTGATGCACAGACCCCTGGTGGACCTTGCAACAATGGAGGACAGACACATTATCATAACATACATACTTGATCGGGCTACAATTCAATAACTGTCTGCCCAATTGGAGCCAGACCTGATGTCAGCTATCTGCCAGCCCACAGGTTGACCCTGTCCACAATTCTCCGCCATACCTCCATCTTCCTTGCAATGGACGTCTGCTGCACCCGTGATCCAAATATCTGTGGCTCTAACCGGATGATTTCCTCTACCATGACCCTTAGCTCCTCCTCTGAAAACCTGGGGTGTGGGTGTAAGTGATATGTGTGAGGATGTGTGGGGTGATGTGTGGGGTGATGTGTTGTTAGGTGCGTGGATGGGGTATGGCTGACGATGTTTTGTGCCTCTGATTGAGTGGGAGCTCTGCTTGATATCTTTTTTTTCACTGTAAGGGGTTGTGGGTAATGTGGGTGTGTGTTTTATATTGGTGTGGGTGTGGTGTGTGTATGTGTGTCAGGTGTGTGTAGTTTGAATTGTCCAATGTGGTGTAGTTTTGTAAGTGTGTGTGTATTTTGAGCGAGGCGGTGTGTACCGCCAATGGTTTACCGTGGTTGAAAGACCGCCGCGGTGATTTGTGGGTTGTGATACTGTGGGCGTATTCCTGTTGGCGTAATGGTGTGGGTTTTGCTATCGCCAGTTTATCACTGACCTTTGGTCTGGCGGACTTGTGTGGGTGTCTGTGTAGTGGCGGATTTCTTAGTGTGGGTCATAATACCCGTAGCGGAATACCGCAGCGGTCACGGTATGTTGGCGGCGGTCAGCACAGCGGTAGGCGTCTTTTACCACCATGGTTGTAATGAGGGCCTATGTATTTATTTATTTCCAGACAAAAACGTCTTCTAGAAATATATTCCCAAAATTCATAACTAAACAAATATTGAAAAAATCAATACAATCATCTTCTAAAAAAGAATATTTCAATTTTATAACCATTTGTTAAAGGCACATTGCATAATATCTTTCAATCATCTTCAAATGCTTCAAGTTGTTCTTCTATTGACATTTTATGCTAAAAATACAGATCACATTATTACGTAAAATGCTTATTAGAATAAACCATATACTTTCCCATTCATAAATAATTTGCTTAAAAACACATTTACAAAACATCATTTAACTACTGGACTTTATCATTTCTTAAGTTCTCCGTACAATGAAGCAATAAGACGTTACCTATACAATTGAACATTTTATTTGATAATTAAGCAGAATGTATTTTGCAACACTAATAACACAATCTAATTTATCATCTCCGACAGAGTTTCCAACATTTCAGAAGGTCACGTCTAACCATTCATCATAAAATAATTATGTACTATTTGTTCCTTTCCTCCAAAAATCGCCAACAAACTAACAATAGGTGTATTACTGTATAATTAATTTTTAAATAACATGGACAAAGGCCATTGTTAAGCGACAACAAACCTTTAAAGCTGCATATCCTCCATCCTGGGTCTATCCCAGTCCGGAACTGCAAAATAACATTTCTGAGTCATTTGTTTGGTAATTGGCTCAGATAGGGAGAACACAAGGCCACCCCAAAGTATTCAAACAGAGGTTTTTGAAATAAGATACAGTTTGCCACTAATAACATAGTGATTTTTGGCCTTTTCCTGCAGGACTCTGTTTAGTTGTTTTCTCGTAATATGGTCGGCATCTGTTACCACCAATATCATACTAATTTCCCTTACCGAAGACATTAATTTTAAAGGGATTCATGTTTGGATCGCATTATTTCCTGCAATAGCATTGCTGATAGTTTATCTCTAAGAGGATCATGTTTGAGGCCCTGGACAAAACATAAAGCCAACACTCTAGCAACCACAGTCCAAGATTCAAGATTTAGCTCCAATCTCATTGCCTGCACCTTTCCATTTTTAGAGAGTGATGAAAGGGTCTTGCCTTTTTGAGTGGATTAATGGATAGCCTGCCATACCTCAGATCGAATCTTTTCAGGTCATTGGCTGTTGTACTCACCTTTGTAAAGTGTTTTCCACAATTTACGTTCCAGGCAAAGGTAATCCCTAGGTATTTATACTCTTTACCTGCTTCAAAGTGACGAATTAAGAAACTAAAATAATCTCTTTGGTTTATTTGAGAAGATCATGGTTTTAGTTTTATCAACATTAGCTATCAAGGAATTAGCCACACAGAAGTCACTTAGGGCTCTATCTTTCCTTTCGGCCCAATAACATTACAACTAAACTGTCTGCATCAATAGGACAATGGGTATACACCCTTCCAAACCTGGCAGTATTACCTGGGCAGAGCATCGGTAAGAGTGACAATTCGAGTAAGGGTCAATCCCCCATAATCTCTAAACAAATGTACACTTTGAGGTGCTGCAAGGTTGTTTACATTTATCCTTTCACCCTTTGTCTTATTACTTGAAATAGCCCTGAGCCCTGGATATTCACTTTACAACATACCATGCTTCATTAACTCATTTTTCCTATTAAGTTCATTATCTGCTATTTCCTCCGATGAAAATTCTACTTTTGTTAACTCACCCTTGTTAGACATGTAGAACCCTGCTAATTCCAAATCCTCTGATATTATTTCACTTAAGGAAGGACTCAGTTGAAAAAGAGCAAGAAGCTTTGATCAGTTTAATTTTTCTCTTCCCCTTTTTTATTGGTTTAAAGTGGATAGTTTGTATAGAGTGACCTATTGGCGCTGTTTCCAGGATCAATAGGTTTTGCCCTGTATTCATTTGAACTTTCCTATTTCTAAACTTTCCCCTTGCCCTGCTAGTGAAACCCTTTTTAATTTCTTCCATCTTAGCTATGTTTTGGACACCTCAAGCCGGTTTCTTGTTTTCTGTCTCCCAAGTACCACATTTTAGTTGAATTGAAGTCTCCCCTTTTCATTGTTCGAGGTATCCTGTAACATTAGTTTAATTCCCACGCTCTTTTAAGACTCTCCCACGCTGTTGGGACTTCTGTGCTGTAAGTGCCCTCCTGACTGTTTTTGGGGCATTAAGGAGCTTCCTCTTCCCAACATACAGACTAAAACATGAAAGGGACCTTTACCACAGGTAGATTCTAGCAGGATGGCGAGAGATATAAATATTTTCACTTTGAAATGGTTTAGTACCATTGTTCGACGTTTCCTGGGGCTGAAATGAATTCAACTCACCCGTTCTATTAATATCCACCCTTTTCTTTACCTGGTCCCCCAGTTTTAGATCCAAGGCTCACTTTATCCCTTCAAATAGAACAATCTGTTTTGCTTGCTGATTATGAATAAAACTGGATCTTTCAACATACCCTGGAAAGTTGATTGCATCAACGTAAGCATATTTAACATAGTAAATTCTGGGGCATTTTCTAGAGAGTTCTGGGCAGAGGTATCTGAATGGGAAGCAAACCTTCTATTGATTTAGCATGGTTAAGTGAATTCAAAAAATTGGCAGGGACCTGCAAAGAATATCTCACTAACGGGGAAGGGAAGGATAACCGGGGTGGACAGATCATTTGTATGTTCTCTCCTTCCCATAATACATCACTTAATGCCACTCCCCTAATTTCTTCTTCACTACCCCGTTGCCTCATATGTTAATTCCTCAATCCATATCCTCCCCTTGCCTTGCTAATGTTGTTGTCTTTAGAGACATCTTTACTATTTTGGTGTTCAATTTGCATATCAGAGTAAATTGATGGTAAATCCCCTTTGGCCCTCGCTTGCATTTTCTGCTCTTGAAAGTAAGTATAGAGAGAATCACAGCTCCCGCCTGCACACGCCTTACAGGGTCCCTTGGTATACCACAAGTTACGCATTTAGATTTAATGCTGATCTTAACATTTCTATTTGCATTGGCCATAGCTTCATTTTCATTCACTTTCCTCACTTCTTCAGACTTTGGTACTTCTTTCGCAACATCCTTAGAATTCTCTGTGCTGTTTGCAACACAAATTCTGTTTGAACACTTTCAAACATTCGACTTAAAGATCTGGAGAGTCTGAAAGTGTCTGTATTTATGAAGCATATCCCAGTCTGGACTTGGGTCTGTACAGAGCATAGGCTCCTTGATAGATCTGATGTATTCAGCAACCTCTGAATCTTGAGAATATAAAAGTTAAAAGTGACAAAGTTCCTCAAGGAATATGACAAACTCGAACAGTCATCCCAGAGGGACTCCCGGGCACCTTGCTTATCTTTGTTATCTAAAGTTGAAATCCCCATAATATGGATCAGAGACTCCTCTACCTCTCCGGACCTCAGTAGCTTAGTTTCAGTGGATCTTACAACCTTGGTCTGTTCTCCCTGCCACATAGCCTTTTAAATAGCATCTTGGCTGAGTTTTTCAATGTGTCGACACTCAGTTGTAAACTAACAGCCATTTGAGGTTAGGAGACTGGCAGGAGCAGTCTCCAATTGTGGGCACCATCTGCCAACCTGACCTACCATCTTACGTTAAAAAAAAGGGATTACACTTGCCATGAGAGGAGCCTTGGGAATGGGCACCTCTGGGTCCTCCTCTGGAGCCCCTGTGCTGGGGCTCTGGGTCCTCCTCTGTTGGGGTTGAACCCCATGAACCTGGTCTGGTCCTGCCCTTGGCTACGTTTAGAGGCTTGGCCCCTGGATGAAGACTGATGTTGAAAACGGCTGGCCGAGCGCCCCCTTCCACAGCTGGCTCCAGTGAAAATCCAGGGATTTATTATCTTCTTGATGTATGACTGGGCTTTGTCAAGAGATTTGAAGGCAGCCATAAATATGCTCAATTCTTCTATAAAAGGATCTCCAAAAGAGTCCTTCTTAGATCACAAGGCCAGCTTCTTAGGTGGCTAGATCTCCCAACTGTGGGTCAATTGTCATGAGCAGAGATCTCCTTTGCTCTGTGGAGAGGGCACAGTTGGTATTGCCTAGGAATATGATCACTCTTTGCAACCATCCGGAAAGGGAAATGAGGAATCCTGAGGTTTTGCCATCCTCAGCCATGTCCAATATTTTTGTGAGGGGCCTATCTATGTCAAGGAGCTTGTCTTGACAGGACCACCAAGAGAAGTTAATGCCTTACTTGGGGTCCCGGATGTATTTAGTGAGGAATGTTGCCATCTGGGAGTCTATTTCTGGAGTGAGGGCTACCTTGCCCTCCAGTGATGGGGGGGCATTCCACCTTAAAGTGGTTATGGACCTCTTTATCTAGAGATTTACCAAGTCTCCCTGCCATGTATGTGACTACTTTATCCACTGGTGCTCAGTCTGATGACCGTGGGTGGAATAGATACTCTGGATTGAGCATGTTGGAATCTAAGTCCTGTGTACTTATACTGCCGCCAGACGGCTTAGAGCCTGATGAGGGTTGCTATGGTCTGTCTGACTCAGCATCCGCAATCAAACTGGTGGGGGAGCCATCGCCATCAGGTGGCGGGGGGGCAGGTGATGCTGCCTGCCCTGGAAAATTGTTTCCGGGGAGAATTGGTTGAGGAGGGGTTCTGACTGGGTCTGAGTGATGTAATGACCCAAGAAAGTGCATTTCAGCCTGTTGAAGGCATCCAGATCGACAAACTGGTTGTGGTTGCACTTTTTCTTTTACTTATGGGGTGCCTCTGCCAGGTCCATAGGCACAAGGGTGGATGACCCTTGGGGTTCTTTTTCTCAGGGTAAGGGGTTGAAGGGCCCTTGCTGCGATGTTCAGGAGCTTCTGCTCCAAGGGTGCCATATCCTCAGGGACTGCTTTTTGTATAGAGGCATCCATTACATTGCAGACATTATCATTAATTGGAAAATAGGTGATACATTCTCCTCCATATAGGAATTCTGCAATCCCTGCATAACAGGAGTAATTGGGCTGGGGTAAACCAGGTAATATAGATGATGGAAAGGCACTGAACTATAGGTCCTTTAGACAACAAACGCCCCCTTAGGTACACTGGTCAGATTTAACAGTGTTAATTAATTGTTTCTGTTATTTAAGTTAAAAGCACCTGGGTTGGTGTCCTTCAAAGTGAATCAAATTGCACCAGTGTGTAGCTGTGCTTAACATGCTCTCCTGACTATATAGCAAACTC
Source organism: Pleurodeles waltl (assembly GCF_031143425.1). Lineage (NCBI taxonomy): Eukaryota > Metazoa > Chordata > Amphibia > Caudata > Salamandridae > Pleurodeles > Pleurodeles waltl. The sequence continues at coordinate 1,052,363,548 of NC_090444.1, read as the reverse complement.
TGAGGCATGATCGTCTTCAATACCGCCCCTTGCGCAGGGAGTTTCCTTTGTGCGTTATGTGGTTGCACAGGTTTTTTACAGACCCCCTTTTGGGGTTTAGTACACCAGGGAAATGGGGGGCAACGTAGGCAGGCAGCCGGTCATGTTGTCTCTGATCGGTATCTCAGGCCGATCAGAACAAGCGCAATCGGTGCATTCACGCCTAAAAGGACCCTCCATTGGAGGTGTGTGGGTGGCCCTAGCAGTTGGAAGACTGCACTCAACAGCCTCAACGTGCCTCTAATGATACACCTGCCCCTGAAGAGGGCCCAGAGATTGAGTAGGAGCAGCAAGCATTCCCACAGTTGTACTGTGCCTAAAAGGCTAAATTTAGGCACTTTACTTACAATAAGCAAAATGCTATTAAAAAAATGGCCCCTAGACCTTTGCACTTATCTGTCAACTGCTTTAGTGGCGAAGAAAGAGGAAGAAGGATAGTCAGCAGAGGACTTTGCCAGGATATCCATGTCCTGACTTGATGGACCGTTATGCACTATTACCAAGGGTGCATGGGAGTTGTAGTGTTTTTCTCTAAAGTGTTATAAATTAGCTGCTGTTCCAATAAGGAGAAGAAAGCAAAGCATAATCCTTGACTTAGCAGCTTTGGTATTAAGCAGCCTCAGTAGAAAGCAGTGGCAGCAGTGGGCTCCTAATAAAAAGCTTGGCCTTGTCACATATTTTTCTCCACATAAGCATTGAACCCTTTCTTCTAAGTGATGAGACAAACTTTGTAGTTTCATCTTGGAAAGTAATTACAGTAGAAGCAGAGCAATGTTGCGTGCAAAAGCACAATCTCAAACAAACCACAAACTTTCCATGGCATAGAGTGCACAATACACACAGAGAACAAAGTAGAGTAGGCAAAGTATGGCCAGGTGATATAGAGCAACTCAGATTTAGCACACAACATGTCTATTCATGGAAACGAATATGTGATGGTGCAGCATTTTCTAAATGAGAATTATTTTTCCACACTATTCTCCATCTGCAGCATCATTTGCATATTTCCAAAAAAAAAAGGCCTTTTAATATGCCAGGCATTTTCTCTGTTGACTAGAGCCCTTAGAGGACGGTTTTGAAAGGCTAAGGCTCTTCCTGGTGCCTCCGTCACTTTCCTCAGTTACCCAAGGTTAATTTCAGCAAGCCCAGAGAGGCTTCAAGAAAAAGAGAAAGACAGGGAGGGAGGACGAAGGTAGAGGAAAAAAGCAATCAAAGAGGGAGAAGAGAGAGGAGAGAAGGAGTAAGAGACAGTGGATAGATGGAAAAGAAAGATTACAAGAGGAGACAAAGGGAGTGGGCTGGTTTGAGCATTTTTTGCCAGGGATGCTTTTGGCTCGCCAGTCCTACACTGTCTGTTGCTCTACATAGGCCCTAAAATGGTGACCACACACCATGTTAATATCCTCAATTGGTGCGTATGATGACCAGAGTTAGGGCCTCATTAAGAGTCTGGCAGTCTTAAGACCACCTGACTCGTGGTGACTGTTGGAACCCCGCATTCCAGGCAGCCTGACTGCCACATTACGACCCTGGCACTTGGACCACCAGGAACATGGTTCCAGATGAGTTGGCGGCGGTCTGAGTCATGGGCAGCGGCTCCCCGACATGAAAAGGTTAGCAGAAAGGTAGTACTGGGAAACAAGAGGGCCCCTACACTATCTACGACCATTTTGTGGGCAGTGCAGGGACCCCCATGCCCACCATCCTTTGGAATGTTCATTGTCTGCTATGGCAGGCAGTGTGTATTTCAAGGGTGCTGGGAGCACCCTCTGTGTAACGGCATTGGCCTCGGCTCCATGAGGATGGTCCTCACTGGGCTGACTGGCAGAAACCTCCAACTTAGGAGGTTTCACAGCAGGCCAATGAAATCATCTTAATAGGGCCTTGGGGAGCCCGCCAGCCTTGTGGCAGTCTCCTCCCAATGGGTCTGATGGTCTGGGTTTCGGATCCCTAGACTCCTAATGAGGCCCTCAGTCTGCAGCAGGAAACAAAAACCCATATCTTATGATAGATCAAATATGGGCTATTAACATCAATTGCTGTTTACATTACAAAGCTCAAAAGAGCAGTACTGATTGCAAGAACACTTTCAGATTTTAAAAGAATATCTCTCATGCGTTTCTTGGTAGGTCCAATTTCTTGAATTTCTTGCTATCCCACTAAGACACCTACATAACACGTTGTGTGTACGGTACTGTTATGCTTATCTGTTTCACATTGGAAAGAGATAATTCTGCGGTTCTGAAATGAATGGACAGCAAATCCAAATCTGAAAACAAGTTTTAAAATATACGTGTGAGGCAATGAATGAAAGAAGGGTAGCTCTCATTACCAGTAGTGTAAATCGTGTTTTCTGCTGAGTGCAACATTATATACATTTTTCACAAACTAGTTTATTCTGGGACGTCAAGCGGAAAGTGAAAAAAAAAATGGCATTCCTGTTTTGCCATGCAAGACAAAAATTGTAAGTGAATTACATTTTGAATAGAATCTTACAGTTTTATTTTTTAAGAAATCTGTTTTTCATAACAAAATTGTTAAAACGCTGGAGTAGGTAGATAATAATGGTGTCTAGTGATCTGCACAAATAGATTTGAATTGCACAATGGGATGCATAATGTGTCATTCCATGCCGCATACAGTGCCTTTTCTTCGCCTCATATTGTACCTAATGGCACGTAACTCGGTCATTCATTGCCGCATCATTTCAGTGGCCTTGTGTACAGCACACACAGTGCAGACTGGACACAGCAGTGTAGAAAACATTACAGCACAGGGAATGCACAACGTACAATACACATGGACGTTAAATAGGGGGTCGCAGCTGCGACCAGTGGCGACTCAGAGGTAGCGAAAACAGTGCCAGGAACAGAAATGCAGCTCCACTTTCCTTATTTTCTGTCACTTTTGTATTACACTAATAGTGACTAATGTATTATGCACTGTTTGTGTAATAAAGAATGTATTACAATTTGCTGGAGTAGGACCCTTCCTGGCAGCTGAGGTAAGTACAAATTATTTAAGATGTACGTTGTGTGCGTGCTTGCTTGTGAGAGTGTGCTTATGTGAGAGCAGGGTGTGTACAGGTAAGCGTGTCTGTATGTGTAAGCATGTATGTGTGAGTGAAAAGTAAAGGTTAAGTGGCGTGTGATGCCGCCTCCCCTACCCCTGGCATTTTTGTGAATTGACGATCATGACAATACATACTGCATACTCTATTTACAGCACACACATATAGTAGTGGAAAATTAAAAATAGTAATCTAGGCCCGTGGCGGTGAGTGATATTCCAACAAGATGCTACTGAAAAATATATTTATGAAATAAAGTCATTTGACTGGATTCGCTTTAATCCACCAAACGCTAGGGAACATGTCTGCCATCAAATCAGGGTCTCCTGATTGCCCTACCCCATCGCTGATGAGGTGGACTGCCATGCATATATGCACATTATTAACTTGGCTCCTTTTCTGTTTAACAGACCAACAAGACTACTATATTTTTGAATGTGTAAGTTTAAAACTTTGCTTATTTAGCGACCTGCTTTAATGCATCTATGGTCCTTAAACTCTGGTTTGTTACCTACAAATGTACTTTCTTTTGTTTTCTTTTCAATTGCATTTGTACGTTATTTCTTGTCGTTCAGGAATCCTGTAACTAAGATATACTGTAATTGTATCTTATGCTCTTATGTTCGATATGACATTTCCCTCTATAAAGTGCTGTGTTACCTCATTGAGTCTACCCTGTGCTATATCAAACCACAAAAAACACAAGAAGCAATAGTAATCCCATAAGAAATGCTGTAAATAGTAAACCAACGATAAATAAACATGTTTGGCTAGGAGGTTACATAAAACTGTGAGGCTGAAGGTACTGACGATGAAGAGCAAGACATATAACAAGACAGCACATTATTCAATAAGATGAGTATTTTAGATACTGTATAGTAAGCATCTGTAAGAATAGGGAAGGGAGGGAGGAGCCTCAAATATCAAATGTATTCATGTTCGATTAATTTAAATCATTAAATAAGATAAAATAAATACATTCTTTTCCTCCCATGCCTTTCCCAGTGTCCTCCTTGGTGGCCTCGGTTGCGCCCCATCTGTTATGCAGAATCTTCAAAGTGCTTAGTGCTCAATTCTTATGTGGTAAGCAAATTATTATACCTTGGACTTACTTCTCCTCTGGGTCCATAGAAAAATAGTGCCCTGAGAGCATAAAAATAGTATTGCACCTTTCCCTTATTGGACATGGTGGTCGCAGGTATCCATGATGTCGAAATTGCCTTGAAGCACAAACTGTATCCATGGATTATGCAGACATTCCCCAAAGTGCTTAGTGAAGGGTTGTTATGAAGTCAGATGAGATTTAATGCTCCTAGAAAAGATCCCGTTTCAACATTTCTCTTCATCTGCTTTGACATGGGAAACACTTATTGTTACATACAGGCTTGGCTCCTCCGCTAGGGTGCAGGAGCATTGCCCCCCCATGCCCCATCCCTCTGCCAGCAGCAGCTGCTGCAAACCTTTTACAAACAAATGTTAATAACATATACTTATTATCGTTTTGGGGTAAAAGGGGTGGAACCACAGGCTGTGACGAGCACTGAGGGGAAGTGCACAGCACTCCCCCTCAGTGCCCATGTATGTTTGGCTGGCCAAACATACATGCACAGTAGGCGCTCTCCAGCCCAGCAACACAGTTGATGGAGAGAGCATGCACAGGCTCCCAGTCTGCCTGGGAGTGCCCTTGCTGGGTGCTTCCAGACCATCCTGACTCTGCTCTGAGCAGCGTGAGGATTGACTGCCGGGCAGGCTGGGAGCCTGTGCCTGCAGCCTGTCTGCAGAGGAGAGGAGAGGAGCAGCGCAGTGGTGATGGCAGCGGCACAGGTAAGTGTTTAAAAAAAAAAATGAATCCCCCGATCCTCCCCAACTAAGCACGCAATGCCCCACCCCTTTTTAGTACCGCATGCCGCTCCCGGTTACATAGCTGTATTTGCTACATTTAGCTGTTCTTCTACAACCGCTTTCATGAATCTTAGGAAAAGCACTGAAAGTTGGCACAATTCCCCTTTTAGGCAGCAAAGAATTGCATCCTTGCAAGATTGAACGTTCAATGCTTGAAACATCTAGTGTAATTAAAGATGCCTCGGGAATTTTAGCCTTTCACAGGTGCATATTACATGCATTAGTGGTTCATCTGATTGAGCACATAACTTGCATTGTTTACTGGTCTCTCCATTTAGGGAATCAGACCAAAAACAATCTAATGAGTTTGTAATTTGACTGATTAGGGAGCAGCAGGACAAAATTACAGACCGAAACAGTTTACTACTTTACGACAGTTACCACCCGAAAGCACTGAGAGATAACCTACCATTTGGCCAATTCTTACGGTTACGCCGTAATTGTAGTAATATCCGCTCGTTTGACACACAAGCCACAGAATTGAAACATAAACTATATGACCGTCACTATCCTGTAAGGGTGGTTAACACTGCTTACAAATGTGCCAAATATAGTGATAGGGAGCTATTACTACAAACGGTACCCAGACGTGGAGAGAATAAACTAACCTGTGTCACGACTTTTACACCACTGTCTAATACAGTCAAGAAAATTATCAACAATAGGTGGGAGATCCTCCTGAGTGGGGGTGAGAGTATCCCAAAACCACTGTTTGCCTTCAGAAGGACTACCAACTTGAGAGACATACTGATTCACACTAGACCCAGACCTCGCGAGGCACCAAACAGACAAGGCACCCTTTGGGAGCTACCACCAGTGACGGGACATTTCCCTTGTGGGAATTGCAATATGTGCTCTTTAACTAAACGAACAGACTCATTGGAACTTGTCCCAATTGGGCACTGGCGATTACTTAGACATACTAATTGTAATACCCGAAACTGCGTGTATCTGATAACATGCCCATGTGGTCTACAATATGTAGGGATGACCACAAGAGCAGTTAAATTAAGAATCAATGAACACCGCAGTAATATTCGGTGTGGACGTACTTCGACCAAACTAAGTATCCACTATATCGAAGCTCAGCATAGCCCGGATGACATGTGGTGGATTGTACTACAGACATGCCCACAGAAAGACGCGGTGTCTCTCTTTGAACTAGAACAACGGTGGGTTTTCAAACTTGGGACCCACCGGAGTGGGTTAAATGACGATATCCCATGGATTAACTTTTCCCCTTGATCAAACAATACTGAGAAACTAATACGGTAGTTGGTCTACCACATGACTATAGATGTAAATACGTGGTCCCTTACCATCCATAGTAATATGTTTCTCACCCTCCACAGAAATGCCTTGGACATTTATTCACTGTCGTCTAATATCCAGTACGCCCGTGTGATATGATCCTATTTTTACTCTACAAATGAAAAGAGTATACTGAATCCAACTTATGCTGGCGACACAACACCATCAACAAATACATAGAAATTTCCAACATATAGGATTGACCTGCCAGTTTTACTTAATTATATCAAGTAGTCAGATTTCTGTTCATTTTCCACAGGGCACATTATTCCCTGTATTGATCCGAGCAACAATATAGAACTTTCATCATGGCCGCCACTTTTCCCTCCTGGCGTCACCAACAGAGCTCTACACTCGCGTGCCTCTGACGACGAGCGTTTGTGCCGAGACGTACACATGTTGCTTAGCAACGCGCAAAGGATCCGATTTCCGGGTCCTATTCCATTTATCCCCTTGCTACCGCGTCTCCCTTGTCATTCCGGGAGCGCGACCCAGGGGTAGGTGGAAGTGCCGTCTGCCGGTTCCACTCAAGTAATTGTTTTTGAATGCCCGTGCAGTCAAGTATTTAATAGGGCTTTTGATTCGTGAGTAGTATTGAATCTACGAGGCCGTCTCTCACCTTTTTACCAGTGTCTTCTGACTGTGACATAATACGAATAACGAGGCAATTCAGGTCACTCCTTGTGATTGCATGAGATCATTAGCTCATCATTCAGCCACGTTTGTTTCTTCAATGTGTGGTTATCTACAAACGAGGTGGCTATTATATTTGATTACCATGAATTTTAACCACTATCAATAGTTCCATATTATAGATATTTTTTGACAACTACCTCCCAGTTTGTTTCCATTTTGTTTCAAATAATACACTCATTACAGATTGAAGATTAAGTATTCATAAGTGTGGGGCTACTCTCCCTGCTTGTTTGTTTACGTATATCTGTTGGGAACGATACTTATGTGCACCTACTCCAGGGCGGTGCTGGATGTTTTAATGACTCCTAATTTTGTTTTGTGATCTCTTGTTTTTCTATATGCTGATTAGAGCCTTGTGGACCAGGTCAATGGTCCGTGTGATCCCATGAAGCCCTGTCTTAGTGTAGGAGGGTAAGCACATTTTGTTCGTTACACTGACACGGGTGTATGAATGTTTATCACGATCACCGTGTGCCACACACAATGAATTTATATTCAGTCAAGTGTAATTCTTGATACCATGACCGGGGCATTAATCAATGTTGTAATTTATTACACATTTTCAGGGCGACGAGTAGGAATGACATACTGGGTCACAAAGGACTCATGTAAGTGACTGATGATAATAATATTCCTTCCCTTTTGACTGTCAGTTGATAGAGGCAAGAGCCAGCATAGTTTATTTTTGGAGAAGCACGTTTTTTTGTTATTAGGTCCTGAAGAAGCATCGCTGGATCCATTGGGACCTCATAGACGCGAAACATGTCGACCCATTGTTGAGGTGGGTCTGGTAGTTCCATGACCTCCTTGTTATGTGCAATACAGTTTGAGAGTGGTCGAACATTACTTCGACTTTACCCTCCTGATTACAGTTTTAATCTTGGCCAAGACCCCATATTAATAAAGATAGTAAGGGTCATTGAGCCAATTTTATCCTTCTATTCCATTTTGTTCTCTCCTTTCTCCCTCTCCCCCTCACTTAACTGTGGGAAAGGGTGGCATCATCAAAAAAGATCTCCGGCAAAGAGCCCCCCGATAGGGTGGTGCCCGCCTGACATTGCAGCGCCAGTCTGGCGAGGAGCTGGTCCAATGATGAAGCATGACACCCAACTGGGTGTGTGAGGACTCTTGCTCCTACTTAATAGGATCCCCTATTACTCACCCTGTCTTCTTCTTGCTCTTTAGGAACAGTGTATCACATTATTAGTAACTGTCATTGGAGGACATACACTGGACCTCATAATCCTCCGAATCCCCTTATTTCTTGACATAGGGAGCAGCAAGCTCAGGTAGTCAGGGGAGTAAAGGTATGCTGTCCAGCTAATGTGGGCCTTGATCTTTAAGTTCCTCAAGTCTTGGTCAGCTGATAATGATTTCGCATTTTTTATGAGCAGTTTAGCTATTACCTTCCTGGGTCAGTTTACACTAATAAGGTCTTACACCTTCAGTATTATAATGGAATTGGTTAGGAAGAACCCCTACACTGGGATAGGCTCCTGAATTTTCTCCACAGGAGTTTCTTAATTGTTCTTGTATTAGCTGATCTTAATTTTAAGCAATATGATACCTATTTAGTGTGCAGCACCAGATCTTGTTTGGGCAGACTGAATTCCAGCCTCATTAGTGCTTGGCTCCCCAAAGTAGTCCAGTTTGACGCTATCTAAATCTTCACCCATATCTCACTTTAAAGAGGCACAATTGCTTCAAATAACAAAGGGCGAGTCCTCAAACTGCTTAGCTTTGTCTACAGACGGGGAGTCCTCTACCCCCTGCTTCTGCAGCTATTGCAGGGATGAGGATTTTGATGGGCCTCTACTGTCTGCAATTCAGCAGACAAAGGCTCATAATTAACACAAAAGGGTAGTGAGTGAAAGAATGGATGTGCAAATGAAATGGTAGGTGGTTGAAAAGGTGGATGGCTAGATGCATGGATAAATGAGGAAAAGGATGGATGGGTGAAAGGGAAGAGGGGTGGATGTGTTGTGTAGCCATTTTAGTTAAAGCTCCATTCACGTTATTTTAACATACTAGGCCTGCCATCATGCACTTTAATCTAGACTTATTTTATTCGGCTTTGCTTTATTATTGTTACAGTATCCTCTTTTATGGTCTTGTTTTATTTTCTCTCTATCTGACTGCTTTTGCCTAGGCCAGCACTCTGTTCTCAAACAAGACATTCGTGATCACTCCGTGCTTCTTTCAAGGCTACAGCAAGATAGGTTGCTGGTGAACGTGGTATAAGCTTAGTCTCTGACATTCATCGAAAATACACATCCTTACGTAGGGAAATTTTCTTAGAACACCAGCTGTTTTATTATAAAAACACTTCCCTGTCCCTTACACGTTAGAGGGATATTCCAGTCAGAGAACCACGACTGTATGCTGATTGCCGAATGCTTCGCTATAGCTGTATTACAGACTTCAGGCCTTTGCTCAGGTATGGGGGATGATGTCTTCCCAGTGGAACCTGAAGGGAAGAATTAGAGCTTAACACACTGTGCTAAATCATAGCATAGGTAGCAATTAGACTTTTGACTCTAGTGACAATATGGTAGCATTATTTTTATGTTTTACTCTACTTGTCACAATTTTAATCTTTACATGCTGTATCGTCCTGGTAATTGCAGTCCATGCTTTGCTATCTAAGATGCAGTCGCTTTATTAAAGCATTATTAAAATATATATACTGCCTCTGTTTGTCATTGTGTATGTGAGACTAATGTAACCAAGAGAAACGGATGAAACCTGAGTGACCACGGCTTCCTTGAGAAACCAGTTATGTCATGTGCTCAACTGCCCAATCATCCCTGCCCTTGGGTAGAGATGAGGCACTGCTAGTTAGCCGGAGCAGACCCCGGATTGGAGCGACAGGTGTCACCTGCAATGGGTCAGACTCGGTCTCCCACACCGCGGGCGATTCTGCCACTTGAAATCCAGTAGTCTCATTAGAATATTGAGATCCTATGCAACAGATGAATGGATGGATAGATGAGGGAAAGGACAGATGAGTGAGTGAAAGGATGAATGATGAGCCAAAAGGTAAATGGATGGATGGATAGGTAGGTTGAAAGGGTGGACAAATGGATGATTGGATAGATAAGTGAAGGATGGTTAAAAGGACGGATGAGTGAAAGAATGGCTGAGTGAGTGAAAGAGAGGATAGATGCATAGCTGGATAAATGGGTTGGCGGACAGATGAGAGAAAGGGTAAATGGTTGGATGAATGAGTGAAATGTTGTATGGGTGGGTGAGTGACAAGGTGCATGGATAGATGCATGGATGAATGAGTAAAATTATGGACAAATGGAAGGGAGGAATGATGGATGGATGAGTGAAAGTGTAGATGGATGGATGGATGATGAGTGAAAGGATTTATGGACGAGTGAGTGAAAGGATGGATCAATGAGTGAAAGGATAAATGGATGGATGGACTGAGTGAAAGGATGGATGGATGGATGAGTGAACAGATGGATGGATGGACAAGTGAAAGGGTGGATGTAAGGAAGGATGAGTGGGGGGCGCTAAAGAGCCCCAAGCAAGATAGCCGCATTGTTGTGCCGCTCTACAGACCAGGGCACACTATCCATTATTTATTCTTCATCTGAGAGCCCATCCAAATGGCAAATGTGGTGTCCTGTTTATGTTTAGCGGTGTATGAGACAACTGTAAATTTGTTCTACTGAGGCGCTGCAGCTCCAGTAACTTAGACCTGGCTCCCTCACAGTGCATTAACATGGTGGCAGCGCCTTGCTGAGAGAATGTCTGCATCATTATGTGATAGCAGTGTTAAGACTCTGTATGGCGAGGCCCTGCAGAAATGGAAAGCTGATTTTGGGACATACTTCGGTAACACAAACCATTTAGTGTAAAAGGTCATTTATTTAGGACAGGATTGTAACAATAATGCATAACCTTAACTTTCAACGAACAACCCAACTTTAATAAACCCACCCTTTAACATTTCCTCGCTCATCCTTTTACTCAAACCCCGCTTTTTCACTTCTATTCCCTTACACACTCCCCTTTCCCTTTCATGCCCTACTTGCTTCGTGCATCCCCCACACTCTGATCCTTCACCTGCTTGTTTTTTCCCCTGGAAGGGTGGCCAAGCCTGCATCTGACTCTTCACCCTCCCCCATATACTGCCTCACTCTCTGTCACAAACCTGTCCTAACTGACATTCACAAGCCCCCCTGCACTCCCTCATTGTGCACATACCGCCCTACTCTCCCCCACAAGTCCTTTGCCTAATGCCAGGTGGGTGGGTGGCCAAATTCCGTACCGCGCGATAAGCAGTGCGGAAAGAGGCCGGTCCCTCCCCTCAACCCTTTTTATCCCCCCTCCCCTAGTCCCACCTCCAACTACCTACCTCCAATCCCATCCCGGCTGCGTCACTTCCCCCTATCCCGAAAGTACCTGCGGAGAGACTAGAGCGGGTCTCTCTCTCAGCGGGTCCCTCCATCGGGACATATTTCAGTGACACAAACCATTTAGTGTAAAAGGTCATTTATTTAGGACAGGATTGTAACAATAATGCATATCCTTAACTTTCAACGAACAAACCAACTTTTAACCCACCCTTTAACATTTCCTCACTCATCCTTTTACTCAAACCCCGCATTTTTCGCTTCCATTCCCCTACATACTCCCCTTTCCCTTTCATGCCCTACTTGCTTCGTGCATCCCCCACACTCTGATCCTGAACCTGCTTGCTTTTTCCCCTGGAAGGGTGGCAAAGCCCGCATCTGACTCTCCACCCTCTGGCACTACTGCCAACCAGCATAAACCCAATTGCCGTTTTGCTTCCCCACCAAAGGAAAAACACTACTGCAACCTGACTTCCTTAATCCTGCTCTCTGAGCCACATCTTCTCGTCCCACAAGTCTCCAACCAGTAGCCTAAGATCTGTCAGGTAATACGCATTCCCCAATTCAGACAGGTGCACACCATCCAGCCTGAAAAGTGCCTCATCCTGCTCTGAGATGTCCTCATGCTTTAAAATGTTAATACCATGGGCCCAACAGAAAACCCTCATAGCTTTGTTAAGTTTCTTGCGAGCCCGCTCCATGGCTCCATGTTTGATGGTCCCTCTCCACATTTGTCGAGGCACAAACTCAGTCCAAACCAAGCATGTACTGTGTAACCCCTGCTTAAGTAGCTCCAAGTCTCACTGCATGTGTTGCAGTAGTGTAAGCCGACAGTTTCACAAGATCATTTTCACCCAGACGAATCAGGAACAAATCAGGACAACCCCAGTTCGGCAAGTTGGAAGTTATGAAAGGAAGCAGATTTCCCCACCTCATGCCGCTTTTGCCCCACCAAAAAACTTCATACTGGCTACTAGGTAGTCCCAATGCCTGTCCGTAAATCTGCCTCTCTGCAAACTTTGCTGCCCAATGGATAAAGGAATGCTGACCAGACATGTGACCATCTTGTCCTTCCATGGGCCAGACATGCATCCTGTAAAAAAAAAAAAAAAACTGTAATAATGGATTTAAAAAACTGTTCCCACACCCCAAAAACCCTGATACCATTCCTGCACTAACTCCAAACAGTTGAAAAATTAGACGCGCCACTCTAAGGCCTCACATAACGCTCGCAGCATCTAGACTTCCATCTTCCTATAGTCCTGATCTTCGCCCAGTCCCAACCCAAGTGTGCCGCAACAGTAGCCGCCCCAATTTGAAATCAATGCGTGCCACAATCGAGAGCTTGTCGACCCGTCCGCTTTAAAGCCATCCTTAAAACTTGCAAAAACTGAAAACTTGTAAGCTTAGCACCAGACTTATGTATAAAAACTCCATTCTCTCTTGAATCTCCCCGCACACTCCAGAAGCTCAGCCATTCCAAAACCGGACAAGCCACTACATTACCACCTTTTTCCAACCACACCCATTTGCCTTTCCCTAACGGATCAGTCTTGGATCGCCTGAGCCAAATCCCCAAACGTTCCCCATACAGACAAACCTCCCCGACCTGCACACCTTCTGCCCTCCCTACCCCCAACAGCTCAGACACTCGAAAGGCGCCAAAAAACATCCACACCATGCACAACCGGAAAAGCGCCAACTCATAATCATTTATGTAACACACTGGCAAAACGTGTAATAATTCAAGCAACAATTCGAAAGTAATGGGCTCCCTTGCCGCCCTACCTGACCCTGTACTGATCCTACCCCAGCCCTTCAACATCTTCCCCAACAAATCATCCCTAGCTGGATCATAGCCAACAAACAACTTTCCGTAAATTGAAACCCCTGCCAATTTGCCACCAATGGTAGCGGGTGACAGATCTTTCTGCATCATAAAAACACAAAGCGCGCAACTCAAGCTCTTTAGCATTCTGCAACCAAAAACTGCCCAAAAATATCACGAAGGATTGAAAATCCAACCATGCCAGTCGGTAACTCCACCGAGTGGATTCCGGTAAAGACATCTCCACCAGCCCAGTGATCATCATGCTCCCCATTCCCAAAAGTCTGCCGGGACAGTAGTCTTGATATGCTCTGCTCCTGGTGCCAGGCTGCGATACCGTTGCCACTGTGAATGAGACAGGGAATCTGCAATCTCATTGTACAGCCCAGGTACGTGTGCAGCTTTGAAAATAACATTTAATGACAAGCATTGAAGCATGAACTGGCGCAACAAACGCAACTCCCTGAGGTCCCTCGCTGTCTACCTGTTGACTAACTCAACAACTGTCATGTTGTCAATCCAAAAAACCACGGTCCTGTTAGCGAGCTTATGCCCCCAGACAGCCAAGGCCACCAGAAGTGGAAAAAATTCAAGAAAAGCAATGCTCTTACCCTGCTGCAACCATTGTCTGTGCCATGATTCTGCACACACCTTCCATCCCAAAAATGCCCAAACCCTGTGGCTCCCGCTGCATTCGAAAAATTTGTACCAGCCAAACTGTCTATTCCTCACTGAAAAACACAGAGACACCATTTAACTTTGTCAAAAAGGTTTCCCAGACCCTGACATCCTCTCTCAAACTTACCGACACGCATATCCTGTGGTGTGGCAGTACTGCTCCACTCATAGCTAAACCCAACCACCTACAAAAAGTCCTACCCCCCCGGACCACCCTGCACGTGAAGTTAAGGTAACCCAGCAGCTTCTGTGCTGTGCGCAGATCAATCTTGTGCAATACCCGCACGTATCCCAAGAATTCCAACATTTTGTCCACCTTAGCCGCCAGTAATCTGGCAACCAAAGCTTTCGCATCCAATTCAATACCCAAAAAAGTCAGCACAGACTGTGGTCCTTCTGTTTTCTCGAGAGCCAAAAGCACCTCTACCTGTTGAGACAAATCCTGAAAAGCGACCAGGGCCCTCTCACAAGCCCCTGAATTGGCTTGTCCTACAAAAAGGAAATCGTCCAAATAGTGAGTCACCGTACGATGCCCACTCCATTTGACAAAGACTCACTGTAGAAAGGTACTGAATGCTTCAAAAAGCGCACAAGAAATGGTGCAACCCATTGGGAGAACCCTGTCAACATAGATTGCCCCATCAAATTGCAAAATCCTCTGGGTGTTTGGGCAGTAGCCTGAAGGCTGATTGGATGTCGCATTTTGCCAACTCCGCTCCCTTGCCACACCCCCTGACCAATTTGATGGCATCGTCCACCGATGCGTATACCACCTTAGTATCCTCTGGTGCAATGAAATCATTAACCGATGCACCCTCCGGCCATGATAAATGATGAATCAGGTGAAATTCACCTGGTGCCTTTTTTGGTACCACTCCCAAAGGGGAGATTATATGGTCCCTACTGGGCCATTCATAGAAAGGGCCTGAAATTCTGCCCAAGGACACGTCTTTAGCCACTTTGTCCATTACACCTTGTGGGATCTCTATGGCAGACCAGAAATTACCGCCCACCGCCTTACTCACGGACCCTGGTAACTGACCCGAAAACCCTCCTGAAAACCCCACGCTAATGTACAAGCCGTGGCCTTATCCGGATAGCTATGTAGCCATGGCAGAAGAGCCTCCAGCCTAATTGGCGTAGGAGCTCTTTGGCGCAGGGGCACCCTGCATGCATCTTCCCTTGGATGCTCTCCATTGCTCAGCTGGGCTAGAGAGGCAAAAACATTGCATAACCGGGTGTCGGCCCCCGCACTTGGAGCAATCATGTTTAAACTTGCAGGGCTGTCTGGAAACAAAACCTTTGTTAAAGTTCCAACAGGCTCCTGTCGTGGGTACCGGGGTCCGCTGACCCACCCCGCCCCCCCTTGGGTGGGATGGGCCTGAAAAGGCTTGTACACTACTGGCAAGCCGCTCACGGTGTGTGTAGACGTTGTGGACTGCGAAGACGCCATCCACTGCATCGACAATTCCGGATCTACATCTCCCAGGGCTATCAGGATTGACACTCACCCTTGCCCTGAACTCCTCATTGTAACTCAACCAAGCAAAACCCCCAAATTGCATCTGGGGTTTCCTTATAATATCCATATATTTAAAAAGCACTATGGCCCTATCTGGGAACTTTTCACAGTATGTACTTGCAAAAATCTAAAATGCTGAGGTCCAGTTATCCATCGTAATGGGGACTCTCGGTCTACGGGCTAACTCCCACTCTTCTTTCTTACAGCCCTTCTTGGCTTGTATGTCCCTATGTAGGAATTTTTAAATGTCTACATACTCATGCTTTCCTTCAACAAAATAATTCATCGCACTCTAGGAAGTTCTTATCTCAGCCTTTAATTATTCCATAAGTCAGTGCTTCCGCCATCCAACGCGTTTCAATCTAAACAGGTCTTGATCACTCATGCTTCCATCTCCTAGCCTTAGTTTTATCCACTACATGAGAACCCAAAGGCATGGCCAGACCCATGTATGGAAGCCGTTTCTTGTGCCCCCCCCATCCTTGTCTTCAGACCCCGTAGCCTCCACAGCCGCATTGCCCCTTGACTCGCTCTCAGCTGCTGTACCTGCCTCCTTAGCCTTTGCACTGTCAATACTCTGCATGACCCCTTCCGCAGGTGTGTCATGAACTGAAAAATCGCCTACCCCAATAGATTTACGTGTACTGGTGCCACTGAAACCAGTACCGTCCCCCCAAACCGACCACCATTGACCCTTACCTCTGCCTTGGGCCCCCAAAGGCCGTGAAACCTTCCATGACCTGCGACCACGTGACACACCTTGCCGCACCTCTTCTGGTTTGCCACTAGACATGTGATCCTGCAAGACAGAAACAGAAGAAGGGGTTGCGCCGCTCCTGCGCCCTCTCCCCCTCCCTTTGCCGCTGCTCACCTCTGCCTCCCGAATCAACCCATACTCCCACTCATCAATCTCCTCATCATAATCGAGTTACACCACATCCTCCTCATCCATCTCCAACCTGCTGTCAACACCACCACTCATCATCATGTTATTCAACAAATCTTTCTCAAGACCCTCACGGCGCACACCATCTCTGCGGTGACCCCGATCCTGCGGTGTAGAGAAGGCCGCCGAAGACCCCTCTAGTGCTTCCGACCAATGTGCTGAGGCCGTGTAGGGCCCCGCTGGCATCATCTTCTTTCTGCCAGTCTCACACACTGGCATTGTCCTTCCACGCCCTTCATGGCTGTGTGCGCCACTTGTGCTCAACACGCCACCCGACCCTCTGGCCGCACAAGCCTCCTGGTCCCTCCCCACTTCTACGTGTGGTACCCAAACCCAGCTACCCCGACCTGGTGCCCTAGGCGGGGGTCCCATACTCTCCACCACTTCAGCTGCCCTCTTGACTGCCTACCTTTTGTTCCTGCCCCCTCCCTGTCCCTACACAACTGTGCCCACCTCTCATCTGTCTCTGCCACTATACACCACTGCTCTTGTATTCTGGCCTCCAGGTCCCATGCCTCACCCAAATCCAACCTGCCCTGCCTGATCCCCCCCAACTCTGTACCATCTTGCCCCACTCCAGGCACCCCCCAGCCTGCCCTGCCTGCCCACTCCCTGCCTTAGCCTTGACTGGCCCACTCCCTGTCTTGCCAGCACACTTGCCCTTTTCTTCAAGTGGGAGCCACCCGCTCTTCACCAGAGCTGTGCCATCGTTGGGCAAAGAAAGGTCCAAAGGGGGTATATCCACACTGGGCCCAGTCACTCCTAGAACCCCATGATCCACAACCAGCCCAGGCCCAGTGCACACCAGTTGTTCCTGACCCTCCCCAGGGCCCCCTTCTGCAAGTGCCCCTACCCCCACATCTCCCTGCCCTGATTCCCCCCCATCATGAGCCAGCCCCGCCGTTTTCTTATGCTTTTTTGCCCTTTTGGGCGACACACATGCAGCTACCACAGCCGCTACACGGCCCGACACGCTGCGCATCGGACGCATAATGCCGACCCAAACCTGGTCAAGTATACGCGGCCTGAGTAAGTTGGCTCGGCCAGCTCCACCTAACACGTGAAGCACAGCCTTCACAGCTTCAGCGTCGTGGCTTGTTGCCATGGCGCTGAAGCAAACTATCCGTTGAAGAGCCCTTGCAGCTTACGGGCATTATACTAGAAAAACACTTGCCGACAACAAAACTGCTACCCCACAGGACCGACCAAATTCCGTACCGCACGATGAGCAGCGCGTAAAGAGGCTGGTCCCTCCCCTAGTCCTACCCCCACCTACCTACCTCCAATCTTGTCCCGGCAGCGTCACTTCCCTCTATTCCGAACGTACCCGTGGAGAAACTAGAGCGGGTCTCTCTCTCCGTGGGCCCCTCCAGAGTGACCCCTCCAGAGGCACCAGGTGAGGCAAGCGGGCAAAGGAATCCTGCCCATGGATGCGGCTGACATATGGGTGGAGGCCCGTGCAAGGGATCTGAGTACCGCAGAGGGGGCTCGGTGGGGTGGGAGATACCTCCTCCCTAGACTGCGAGCAGGGGGTGAAGAGGGGAGCATGCCGTGGTGCTGTGCCGCTCTTGGCCTCCAGACTGTTTGCCAACCCTATGGATAGGCCAAGGCAGGCTGGGAGACCTGTAAGGGGAAGATAGCATGAGCATAAAAAGCGGGCCCGCTCGGCTGCATGTTAATCACGCAAAGCGAGTGCAGAGCGTTGGAACATCTTTGATCTGGTCTGTGGTATGGACCGGGAGGGGTGCTTGCCTGGTCCCCTTCTGTTGTGCTGCTGATCCTTTCCTATAAGGAGTGCCCTACATACACTAAGGACCCTGTGGATGCCATTAGTCAGCAAGCGGATAACAACAGGGATATATAGTGAAAGATGGTCGCCGCGACTGCACGTTCTCTGAAGTGCCAGCAAGAATAGCGACATGTGGCAGCCTGTGTCCTTTTGCTGTGCCTCGAGAGAATGGATGATATCAGAGCGGCTAACACACTGTATTGCCTGATTTGTGAAAGGAATTGCTGTTGGAAAGTCTAATTTGCTACACTGCTGCACAGCCTTTTGTGACCTTGAACACAAACTTTGGGGACCCCTGCTTTGCCACTTCTGAACAACGTGGTCTCCCGGATTCAGGTTAAAGGGAAAGGACTGTCAAATTGCTGCATGTGCACAGCGGAGACCAAAAACTGTGACACTTGCTGCTTGTCTATGGACTGGGTGCCAGTACTGCATATTGAGGTACAATCCTTTCCTGTGGGGCTGCTGATTACATTGTGAAATCTCACTTGCCTAGGTTGTGCAACCACCTTCTTGCCAGACAAACAACAATCATACCTCCCCTTTGAATCTAAATGTGTTAGCAGACCTCCACAGGAGGAGCTATCAAACTCTGAATAGAAGGGACAGCCTCAGGGAGGCTGGGTACTGGAAAACATGCTGTTGGCCATGCAGCAATGCTTGTAGTCAATCAATAGCAAAATTGACACTCTAAACCTGCAAATGGACCACATGGCAACCAAACTAGGCAAACAAGCGGCATTACTGAGGCAGAGCAGCGTATATCCACAACTGAAGATACTCTACAGAACACAAGAGAAGTATGCCTCAATTTGGAGAAGGTGATGGCAATTAGTCAGACCACAAATGAAGACCTTGAGGTGAGGTGAAATAACATCTGAATTCTCAGCATCCCATAGACTAACAACTCAAAGAAGATGGAGCTCTATATTGAACAGCTGCTTCAAGATGTATTTGGTGCTGATCAATTTTCCAATATGCTTAAAGTGGAGTGTGCCCACAGATCCCTGGTGACACAGCACCCCCCGAGCTTTATAATAGCACGCTTAATGAATTACTGTTATGTAGTGCTCCGTCTATCCAGTGAGAAAAGTACAATCAAACATCAAGAAAATTAGATTGCATTCTTTCCAGATTTCATCACAGCGGTTCAAGCTGCAGGACACAAATTTCTACCTGTCAAGAACAAATTATAGCAAGCCGGAGTGGGGTATACCATGCTGTACCCGGCCATGTTATGTGTTGATCTGCAAGACGCCCAGAACATATTCTCCACCCCACAGGCAGCATTGGACTTTTTGAAGAAGTGAGGCTTTGCCCCCAAATCCTTGTTAGATACACTTGCTTGACTGGTATTGAGGCATAATGTTGCATGACTATGGGTGTGGGTAGGTACTATGGGGTTGCTTCCCCTTGAATACTGCCACTGTTCTGCACAGTTCCCTTTTACAATATCAGTGCATGTTAGATGGTTATTGAATCCTGGCCACCTCCATCCACCTGGAGGCTTTTCAGATTTGTAACTGCCCCTTAGCAGGAACACCCCTTCTGCCCAGGTTGGCACTGTTTTTTTTCTGTTCAGTGGAGTAATGTTTGGTGGTTATCAACATAGCAGTGAATGTATTTGTGGGGATGTGCCCTTAGCAAGTTGGGGAAGCTGAAGTGTGAGGGAGTGGGTTGTTTGATTTGACAGTATTTACCCTGATACGTGTTTAGCTGGTGCATTACAGAGAACTTTTCCACATAATCCTTGCACATACGAGTTGACAGGCTGAAAGCATGAGCACTAGCTCTGACCCCACTGCAGCCCCACCTACTTTCTTGTTGTGTAAAGTTTGGGGTCTAAAGATCCCAAAAAAGACTCAACAGATATTGGCTTACCTTGATCGCCACCATCTGCATGTTGCCTTTCTTTAGGAAACGCATATGTTGAAGCATGCAGTAAGTGCAGTGGGTGCAAGAGGGTGGGGTATGGCCTGGCCTCCTCTTGTTCCACATATGCCAGGGGGTAATTATTTTAATCAGAAAGGGGGTGCCATTTGAACCTATACCATCTAAGGCTGATGCCCAAGGTTGCTATGTTATTGGTCAAGGTAAATTGTGTGGTACCATAGTCACTCTAATCAACACTGACCCCAATGTAAATAACCCTGATTACTTCACACTCAATTGGCGAAGGCTACAAACTCAGCCCTCTATGCCTCTGCTCTGGGTAGGGGATTTCAATCTGTACCTTGATCCAGGTCTGGATAAATCTCCCACTGCATGTGGGCAGGTAATACATCCCCGTATCATGATGGCATGGTGGAGTATGCAGCCATAGATGTATAGCGCTTTTGATATCTGGGAGGGAGGGAGAGCATGTTCCCTCACATTCATCTCATCTGTCCATGGTTCATGGTCCCATACTAACTATTGGTTGGTTATGAGAGAGGTGCAAACCTGGGTAGGGGATATCTGCCATCTCCCAGGAATGCTGTTTGACCACATACCTGTATGTATGACAATGAATGTCCCTACTCATATCCCTACACAGTTCCACCTGTGCCTACACCCTACAGCTTTGCTGTATCCAGTGTTCCGGGGGGGTGCTTGCAAGACTATTGCAGAATTCTTCCTCATCAATAAAGACACAGTTGAGAGCACGGGTATTTTATGGGAAGTCTCAAGGTCACCATTAAAGGGATATGCATAGGGGCGCAGGTAGGTATCCTGAAAGACATCCGGGCCCTATTGGGGAAGAAAGAAGCTAATCTTCAAGATCTAGAGTGGGAATATACACTACACCCTAGACATAACACATTAGCAGCTATTCAAGGGCAGGTGACTGCCTATAACGATACAGCGGAATAAGAGGTGCATCATATGTCACGCCGGCATGTTGCCTGTGCATACGATGAGGGGGTTAGGACTGGGTGTGCCTCGGCTAGCAAGCTCAGAATCCCCTGGACCCATACTCATATTGTGTGTATTAGGAAACCAGATGGCGTTCCCCTCTTCGACTCCCTGTCCATTCTGGGTGCATTCTTGGACATCTATGCTGCACTAAATGGCTACCAAGAGCCAACATTGGCACTGAGATACGCAGATACCTAGATGATATTGCCCTGGCCTGACTCTCTGAGGGTCAAAGGGACTATCTCAACTAGCCCTCTACCAGAGATGAAAACAAGGAGGCCATATGCGACCTACCTAATGGCAAAGCTCCTGTGGTGAATGGTATACGGGTAGAGGTCTATAAAGAACATGCAAACCTACTAGCTCCTCACATACTGAGAATATTCAGGGAAGCCTACATGGCACAGTGGTTGCCCCCACTCTCAGAGAAGCGCTCATCCTCACATTACTTAAACCTGATAAACCACCTGAGCACTGCGAATCATCTCGCCTGTTATCCCTTATTAATATTGATACAAACGTTTTAGCTAATCTACTAGCAACCAGGCTTCAGCTGCTACTTCCTAACATAATCCTGCCAGATGAGGCGGGGTTTGTCTCCACCCGTCTCTCTACTCAGAATCGCCACAGTATCTTTGCCTTATTACACTATCTATACCCTTCCATGAAGGCTGCGGCGATCATACTTGATGCCACCAAGGCATTTGATTCCATCACCTGGACATATTTGTTTACTATTCTGCAGAGGATGGGGATACCTCCCATTATTATCAGGTGGATATGACTGCTGTATACAGATCCCTTCACCAGGGTGCACGTGAATAGCCTTACCTCAGATCTCATTAGGGCGTACAGGAAAAAAAGGCAGCGATGTACCCTGTCACCCCTCCACTTTACCCTAGCTCCAGAGTCATTGGCCTGCGTGATCAGACAATGACATGCTGATGAAGCCTTAAGATTCCGACTTCGCCCGTTAGCTGTTTCATTATACGCTGATGCTATATGCTATATGTCTGTGATCCTGAGGCCCACCAGGCTTCCCTTATCTGTGAGTATCTACACTTTGAGCTGCAGTCCGGGTTGAGCATTGACGGGGGAAATCATATGTTCTGCCCTTTACCACTAGCAATGAACAATACCCTACAGAGTTCCCTTTGCAGTGGTGTTCAGAACCTGTCAAGTGCTTGAGTGCCTGGGTACACAGCGACCCAGAACTGGTAATACAATATAACTATGGCAGGGCAATCTCCAAGCTTGAGGATCGAGTACAGCAGTGATCATGTCTGTCTTTGTCTCAGGCTGATCTGGTAGCAGTGATGAAAATGGTGATCTTACCTCAGTTACTGTATTTGTTTATTAATATACCAGTGCCCCTCACTCAGGCCTTTTTCAAAACACTACAATCCATTTTGATATCACTGGCATGGGCGGGTAAACAACAGATGATTGCCTGGCGCCAGTTCACACTCCCTTTCAGCCAGGGAGGGTTCAATGCTCACCGCTCCTACACTTCACCCATATGAGACTGCTGAGGCAGCCCGGCATGAGCACTACCTACTCTTTGCACAGGCTCCCCATAGCTTGCAGGTGCTGCACACATTGCTTAGTAGGTCCACCCACCTGGGTCTTATTACTAATCTGTATGATGCGGTGCAATCTGATGCAGTAAGGAACTCTAGCGCATTACTTAGCAAGTGGAATGCCATCCTAGATTTATCATCACTAAGACAGAGTGGACATACTGCTGCCCCCTTCACTGGGAGGCTCAATGCCAATGGACATTTAAGAATTATTCATGTCAAATTCTTGCAGCAGATGTACTATACCCCTACACAACTGGTTCAGTCTCGGCTTAGGCATGAGGATAACTGTGAGAGATGTGGCATGCTGGGGGCAGACTTTCTGCATCTCTCATGGGGGTGTGCCAAGATTCATAGGTATCGGGGGAGGGACACATTGACACTTGCTAAGATGACACTTGAATCAGTGTTGTGTAGCCATTTTAGTTATAGCTCCATGCATGGTTTTTTAACATACTAGGCCTGCAGCTTTGCACTTTAACCTAGATATATTTTATTCGGCTTCGCTTTATAATAGCAACTTTTACGGTCTTGTTTTATTTCTCTTTATCTAACTGTTTTTGCCTAGGCCAACACTCTGTTCTCAAACAAGACATTCTTTCACACTCTGTGCTTCTTCCAAGGCTGCTGCAAGATAGGTTGCCGGTGAATGTGGTATAAGTTTAGTCTCTGACATTCATATAAAATACACATTCTTACGTAGGGATATTTCTCAGAACATCAACTGTTTTATTATAAAAACACTTCCCTGCCCCTTACATGTTAGAGGGAGATTCCAGCCAGAGAACCATGACTGTATGCTGATTGCTGAATGCTTTGCTACAGCTGCTTTTGCAGAGTTCAGGCCTTTGCTCAGCTATGGGGGATGATGTCTTCCCACGGAAACCTGAAGGGCAGAATTAGAGCTTAGCACGCTGTGCTCTATTATAGCCTAGGAAGGAATTAGTCTATTGACTGTAGTGACAATATGGTAGCGTTATTTCTATGCTTCACTCTCCTTGTCTCAATTTCTAATCTTGTCATGATGTATCGTCTTGATTATTGCAGCTCATGCTTTGCTATTTAAGATGCAGTCACTTCATTAAAAACATTACTGAAACCTATACTGCCTCTGTTTGTCATTGTGTATATGAGACTAATGGAACTGAGAGAAACCGATAAGACCCGAGTGACCACGGCTTCCCTGAGAAACCAGTTATGACATGCGCTTGGCTGCCCAATCATCCCTGCCCTTGGGTAGAGATGAGGCACTATTAGTTAGCCGGAGCAAAACCCGGATTGGGGTAACAGCTGTCACCAGTAGTGAGTCAGACTCAGTCTTCCACACCGCAGGCGAGTCTGCCACTCGAAATCCAGTAGTCTCATTAGAATAATGAGAGCCTACGCGACATCAGTAACCTGCGACCTACACACATGGCATTTAGGGTGTGTTAAACCATTACAACCTGCCAATCGTAAGCTGACCTCTATCGCCCATTTACTGGCAAATCGGAGGGTAGCTATTCCCTGGGGGAAAAAACATAACCAACTCTGAAACAATGGTTCTGACACATTACATATTGTAGAGACCAGTTGGAGACCTACACGGAGGAACTCCAGAGGGCTTCACGTTCCAAAGACTTCTCGACACCCATGACAGCGTACTTTTTAACATTGCCAGATGAGGTTTAGGTGGGGTGTGTTTCATGAAGGGATGATATGCTCTCCGGCTGTCACTGTTGTACTTGATTTTCTTGTCTGATTATGAATCTATGTGTGAATATGTGTGGCACCTGCAGTGTTGTTCAGAATACAGGCAATTATTTATCTGTTGTCTTGGGTAATGTACACATTGAAAATTCTTATTAAAAAAAGGATGGATGAGTGAAAGAATGTATGGCTGAGTGAAAGGGAGGCTAGATGGATGGCTGGATGAAAGTGTGGACAGATGGATGAGTGAAAGTCTGAATGGGTGAGTGAAAGAATGTATGAATGAGTGAAAAGATAAATGGATGGATGGGTTGAAAGGTGGATGGATGAGTGAAAGGATGGATGGCTACGTGAAAGTTTGGATGGATGAATGAGTAAAAGTTAGGATAAATGGAAGAATGGATGAAAGGGGGATGGATAAGTGAAAGGATTAATGACCAAGTGAAAGGAAGGATATGTTTCATGGATTGCTTTGAAGATAGATGGATAGATTTGAATATGTATGGGTGTACGGATGGACGAAATTGTGACATACTGAATGTTGGATGAAAGACTGAATGGATAACACAATGTAAAGGTGGATGGGATTAGGAAAAGAGGAATGGGAACATGCTTGGATGGAAGAGGCAAGCAAGCTCTTCTGGGGAGGGTTGCAATTACATGATTGGTGCCATATGCGCCATAAGAGGGGGGTATTTTAATTTTCTGGCTACTCCCTTGCTCTATAGCCTGCCTCTCAGGACATTAACAAAAGCATTTGTAAGGTCTATAAAGGCAGCATAAAGTGGCAGGGACTTGGGTCATAAAGCTTCATCAGTTAAGCAGACAGGGTTAGCAGATCATCCTTTATGTTGCAGTTTCTTTGGAAACTGGCTTGGCACCATTGGATCAGATGTTTTCTCTGTATCCCAAGTTTCCAGCTATTAATTTAGAAGTTGGGCAAAGCACTTGCCTTCAGCTTCTAACAGCACTATCATTTGATAGCTCCCAGAGGATAAAAGCTTTGTTCTTATGTATTAGAACCAGGATAGACCCCCCCAACTATCAGGGACCATGCTGGGTGCAAGCAATCTACAAAGCCAGTGGTTAATCTGACCTCATACTGGCCCACAGAATGCGGTCAAATTTAAGAGGTGCTGTTGGCAAACTGTTTGGGCCAAGGACACCAGACACTCTTAATTTACTCAATAATAGCTCAGTAAGAGAATTATTAGGCTGGTGAGAGCAAGAAACATAGGCTACCAGGAGTGGACAATAAGCAGTTAGATATTTTAGTGCACGGAAGCCTCAAAGTTGAAGCGGTGAGTTGTGAAAGCAATTTTTAGGTCACACCTAAGACAGAGCATGCGCTATCTGTTATGAAACATATTGTTATCTCACAGTGTGCCTACACCCTGCACATTGCTTACCACTGGTTGGCTTTATTGACACTCTGGTTTGCTAGCAGTGGCGTAGCTTCGGGGGAAGGGGTTTACATCCCCCTAATAAATGTATTATTTAACAAATAGTTGGGTACAGGAGCTTTCAGTCACATATGGAAAGGTGTCTGTTGGATTTCTGCTGGAATTTTTAAATACTCACTCAGACGAAAACATACTCACACACACTCTGGTCTCTGCTGTGATGGTCTTAAAACATTGTTATTTTACAAAATAGTGTTTTAAGTACTCCCTCACAATCTGCACTCCTTTCCCTTCCCAGAAAAACCTCATGTGCTGCTTTTCATACAACGATTAACATGATATGCCAGCGAGTTTGTTGGGAAATCTGAAGCTCCCCCTATGTCTTGCTGACCAAGCTGTGCCCCTGTTTGCTAGATTCTTTTTCACTAGCTTTCCTTCCTCTTCTTGTGTTTGTCCTGCCCCTGAAGCATGGACCACTTAATATGCTCACTTTTTCAGGTGCTTCTGTTTTTGTTTTGTCTACGAGGGTGGACGTTTTCCTGCTGTCTCCTCTGTGTGCTTCTCCCCCACTCCTCTGCATTACTTCTTTGCCCATGTGACTTCTCTTTGCCAGCCCCATGCTGCTTTCTTTTGTCCATCTGAGACCTTCACCTGCGCCTCTATATTGCTTCACCAAACTCTGTCCCCATGTCGCTTCTGCCCCTTCTTCCCTGTGTTGCTTCCACCTTGGCATGTTGCTTCCCCCTCCTGCTATAAACACCCTCTCCCCACCCACTCTCCTGTGCTTCTTCCGCCCCTAGTTTTCCATTTTGCTTCCGCCCATGACTCTTGTTGCTTCCCTTGTGTTGCTTTCCTCTTCCAAAAAAAGAGTGCCTTTGTATGTTTTGTGCTTTTTAGTTATCAATCCAACTTGAATCAGTAACTAAAAAGAAAACAAGTGTCTGCTTCATCTTGTAGGTGACCCAGCGGATGTCTTCATATTATATAAGAGTATTTAACCGAAACGTGAAAAAAAAACTATGTAAAGACGTATTTTTCAATGCAAGTCATGAGACAATATATATATATATATATATATATATATATATATATATATATATATATATATATATATATAAAATAATAATGTGCTAACATTGAAAGGCCTGTTTTCCACGTTGAGCTGTTGTTTTGCACAAAATGTTTTCTTTTTTTCTGAAGATGCTGTAACTTTACAGAAGCCTTCTGTCAGTTAGTGAATAAACATTTGTTTATATTAGACAACTGATAGTGAGTTTCTCGCCAGGAAGAGAAGCGACAGTAGGAAGGATGATTCATGGGAAGAACAGTCTGAGCCACAAAATGCAGACAAAGTATCTTTTCTAGGACTTGTGTCTACGGCCCATTGTGCAGATGTGAGAAGTTGGGGAGTTTACCTATTTACAAGGGTTTACAGAAATCATACTGGATACTCTGAAAGAAGAAAAAGAAACATGCTACCATCTACAATATTACATGTTTATATTAGTGTGTGCCTCTAGAGTAGAGGGCCTTCCCTTACTCACATTTGCTAGAGACTCATCTCTGAGTTTCTCTCTTCATAGATTGCTTAGCCTATTTTTGGCTTTATTAAATGCTGGCTGATTTGAAGCTTAGAATACTTTCCAGCTTCAACTTTTTTTTTCCATTGTGGTGCAAAGGCTTAATGCTTATTGTTGGACCTGGCTTTTTGACAGGGTCATCCCCAAACTTTTTGCCTCCTTCCTCCTATTTTTTCTGACCTGTAGTTGTTGGCTGTTGAACTCTGGGCACTTTACCACTGCTAACCAGTGCTAAAGTGCATATGCTCTCTGTGTAAATTGTACTGTTGATTGGTTTATCCATGATTGGCTATTTAATTTACTTGTAAGGCCCTAGTAGAGTGCACTATATGTGCCTAGGGCCTGTAGATTAAATGCTACTAGTGGGCCTGCAGCACTGGTTGTGCCACCCACTTCAGTAGCCCCTTAACCTTGTCTCAGGCCTGCCATTGCAAGGCCTGTATGTGCAGTTTCACTGCCATTTCGACTTGGCATTTAAAAGTACTTGACAAGCCTAAAACTCCCCTTTTTCTACATATAAGTCACCCCTAATGTGTGCCCTAGGTAACCCCTAGAGCAGGGTGCTGTGTGGGTAAAAGGCAGGACATGTACCTGTGTAGTTTATATGTCCTGGTAGTGTAAAACTCCTAAATTCGTTTTTACACTACTGTGAGGCCTGCTCCCTTCAGAGGCTAACATTGGGGCTGCCCGCATACATTGTTGAAGTGGCAGCTGCTGATCTGAAAGGAGCAGGAAGGTCATATTTAGTATGGCCAGAATGGTAATACAAAATCCTGCTGACTGGTGAAGTCGGATTTAATATTACTATTCTAGAAATGCCACTTTTAGAAAGTGAGCATTTCTTTGCACTTAAATCTTTCTGTGCCTTACAATCCACATCTGGCTAGGTTTAGTTGACAGCTCCTTGTGCATTCACTCAGACACACCCCAAACACAGGGTACTCAGCCTCACTTGCATACATCTGCATTTTGAATGGGTCTTCATGGGCTGGGAGGGTGGAGGGCCTGCCCTCACACAAAGGACTGCCACACCCCCTACGGGGACCCTGGCAGACAGGATTGAATTGAAAGGGGACCTGGTGCCTTTCTTAGCAACTCTTTGAAGTCACCCCCACTTCAAAGGCACAATTTAGTATAAAACAGGGCCTCTGCCCTACCTCATCAGACACTTGCTGGAGAAGAAACCTGAACCAGAAACTACATCCTGCTAAGAAGAACTGCCTGGCTGCTCAAAGGACTCACCTGTCTGCTTTCTAAAAAGGACAGCTGCCTTGCTGTTGGCCTGCTGCCTTGCTGAACTCTTGTCTCCGTGGTGAGAAAATCGCCATAAGCCGACGCTGCTCGATGTGACGCCTACAGGGCGACCGGAACTTCGATGCACGGCCTCGCATGGACAACGCCGCCCGACTTCCAGAGGGGAAATCGACGCAACGCCTGCTGTGAGAAAGAAAATTCTGCGCACAGCCTCCCGGAACGACACGCAGCCGGAAAACAAGCCGAAGAATCCACACACAGACCCTGGGACATCTGGTGATCCCGCAACCCATAGAAGGAGACGGTCCGCGTGCCAGACAACGACGCACGTCTTCCCCGAGTGAAAAATAACGACGCAAGTCCGTGTGTGAAGGGGTGTAACCGACGCACACACCATTTTTCCACGCATCTCCTCTTCTGCGGCCCTCTGCAGAGATTTTCCACTCCAAACCAGGTACTTTGTGCTTGAAAGAGACTTTGTTTGCTTTTTAAAGACTTAAGACACTTTGGGGGTGATTCTGACT
The DNA here is from genome assembly GCF_031143425.1 of Pleurodeles waltl. NCBI lineage: Eukaryota > Metazoa > Chordata > Amphibia > Caudata > Salamandridae > Pleurodeles > Pleurodeles waltl. The sequence continues at coordinate 1,052,334,472 of NC_090444.1, read as the reverse complement.
CCGCCCGCCGAAGTTCCCCCACCAAAATACCGCTCCGCGGTCGAAAGACCGCTGAGGGTATTTTGGGATTTGCCCTGGGCTGGCGGGCGGCTGCCAAAAGGCCGCCCGCCAGCCCAGGGCAAATCAACCTTCCCACGAGGACGCCGGCTCAGAATTGAGCCGGCGTAGTGGGAAGGTGCGACGGGTGCAGTGGCACCCGTCGCGTATTTCAGTGTCTGCATAGCAGACACTGAAATACTTTGTGGGGCCCTCTTACGGGGGCCCCTGCAGTGCCTATGCCATGGGCATGGGCACTGCAGGGGCCCCCAGGGGCCCCGCGGCACCCCCTACCGCCATCCTGTTCCTGGCGGGAGACCCACCAGGAACAGGATGGCGGTAGGGGGTGTCAGAATCCCCATGGCGGCGGAGCGCGCTCCGCCGCCATGGAGGATTCTGCAGGGCAGCGGGAAACCGGCGGGAGACCGCCGGTTTCCCGCATCTGACCGCGGCCGAACCGCCGCGGTCAGAATGCCCTGCGGGGCACCGCCGGTCTGTCGGCGGTGCTCCTGCCGACCCTGGCCCCGGCGGTCTCGGACCGCCGGGGTCAGAATGACCCCCTTTATATCACTTTTCAGAGATATTTCTACAAATTCTTATTGCATCTTTTATTGTGTTGATCTGCAAATACCCAGATAAATATTATATATTTTTCTATACACTGTGTGGTATATTTTTGTGGTGCTATATTATGTTATTCTATGATTTATTGCACAAATGCTTTACACATTGCCTTCAAAGTTAAGCCTGACTGCTCGTGCCAAGCTACCAGAGGGTGGGCACAGGATAATTTGGATTGTGTGTGACTTACCCTGACTAGAGTGAGGGTTCTTGCTTGGACAGAGGGTAACCTGACTGCCAACCAAAACACCATTTCTAACATTGGTGATCAGCGGTGAGGATAGGACTTGTATTTGTGCAGTGACTTACAGTAGCTAAGTATTTCACTACCTACCCACAGTTGAAGGTCAACTTGATTTTTCATCTTTTTGCTTTTGGTTCTCTGATGTCCTCCTGGATATATTATTGATATTTTGGACTTTGGATTTCGGTTTTGCCTGTGATACCTTATCAGATTGAGAATGGGTATCTACCGTGTATCATTCTTTGTGCCTACTGAATCCCTCACTAAGGCTGACCTAAGGAGGCTTTGCAGAAAATGGGGACTTCCTATGTCAAGGAGATCTACTAAGATGGAACTGCTAGATACCTACATAACCTGGGGGGAAGAAAGATGGGCAGAGGAAGAGGCAGCAAAAAACCAAATGACCAAGTACTCCTCAGATGAGGAGGAGGACTGCTCAGATGAGGAGGAAGACTACTCAGATGAGGAAAGAGAACCAGTGAAAAATGAATGGCTCCTAGAGGCAGAGTGGTCGCTGGAGGAGCTAAATGACTTTATTGAAAGGGCTGAGGCAGCAGGAGCCTTGGCCCTGGAAAAAGAAAGGATTGCAGCTCAGGAGCTGAGCTGTGAAGAGCTGAAACTGGAGGCCGGAAGGGCTGAGTCCAGTTCAGATGGTGGCAGCAAAAATCTTGCATCCAGTACTGCTGAAGAAGGGCACAAGCCCAGAGATGTGGTGCCCAACTTGAAGAAGGTAGTTGACACACCCCAGGCGGTTCAAGAGTATGAGGTAGTTCCCGTTATGCACAGGGTCGCTGAGAAGGATTGGGGAACTGGCACAGGGAGTCATATTCCTACTAGGGGGAGGGACACTTTACTGGCTCTAGAAGAGAGTGACAGGGAAAAGGGTTCCCCCCTGGTGGACGTCCTGGATATAGAATGTGGAGACATCCCAGAAGAGTATGGGTTGAGTGTCAGGGACAGTCCAATACTGTCTCACCAGTCTCAGGAGGGTGATGTAGAGTGCTTTTTCAAAGCTGAGTCACTGGATGGTTGGGTGAAGAGTACTGTGGTTAATACATGTGAAGGGCAGAGTGATGTAATTGCTGGAGAGCATATGTCTGGTCCTTATTTTCCAGAGCTACGCCAACACCAGGTGGAGTGTGAGCTTACAATAGAGGCAGACTTCTGGGTGAATACCAGAGAGTCTGAAGAGGCATTTGGGGGGGCTCCTGAAGGGAGTGGTCTAGGTGTTTCCCAACCAAGTGAGGTGGGAGAGGATTGTAGTGTCCCAGGTCCTAGAGGGTTCCATGAGGGAACGCCAGGAGGGAAGCTTAGCCTGTACCGTAGGGTCACCTTTTGAGGGAGGCTCCGCAGTGTCAGAAGAACTTGGGGGGGTGACTGTAGCCAGCATCCCACCAGTTCTGGTGTCTGGCAGTACCACTCCTAGTGAGGGGGTGCAGAAGTCCAGACAGAGGGTTGAGAGGGGGTTGCGGACCCCAGTGGAGGTCCTGGAGAGTCAGGGGTCAGCTCTGAGAGCAGAGCCCCCCAGGAATGACCCAGGTGAAACCGTTTCTGGTTTGGGGGAGATCCAGACTCTGCCAGATGGGCAGAGGTCAGGAGACCTGCGCCAACCAGACTCTTGTGTGGCCCTTGGGGAGGGTGTGTCCCTTGTGGGGTGTGAGTGTGCCCCCCAGGAAGTCCTGGCATGCCAGGCAATGGTTAAACCTCAGGGTGGTGACTCTGGGTTGGATGACCAGGTTCAGGGGTTAAACTCTGGCCTGGTGGGGGGTCAGTGTGCCCCCCAAGAAGTCCTGGGGTGCCAGGCAATTGTTCAACCTCAGGGTGGTGACTCTGGGTTGGATGGCCAGATTCAGAGGTTAAGCTCTGACCTGGTGGGGGTAGGTGTGCCCCCAAGAAAGTCCTGGTTTGCCAGGCAGTGATCCAGTCTGAGGGTACAGACCCTGGGCTGGAAGACCAGGTTCAGGGTGTCCCCCTGGACCTGGAGGGAGGGGCTACTGATAAAAGTGCCCCTACCATGTTGTCTTCTGAGGAGGCCACTCCTAGTTGAAGGGTGCTGGACCCCAGAAGGGAGGGCAGGGGGAGGGAAGCCTCACCCCGGGCCCTAGTCCAACCTGAAGGTACAGACCCCAGGTTGGAGGGCCAGCTGCAGGTTAACAGCCCTGCACTGGTGGAGGAATGGTACAGGGCGGCTTCTATAAGCACCCTGACCATGTTGGACTCTGGGGGTACCGCTCCAGGAGGGAGGGTACAAAGCCTCAGAGGGGAGTACCAGGTTCAGGCTGTCATCCCTGACCTGTTGGAAGGGAGAGTGGTTAAAGGGTGCCCAGCACCTGGGGTTACCATCCCCCACTCTCCACAGCCACAGTGGTGGGAGAGCTTTGAGAGGCCTGGGGCCTGGCTCTCATCCCTGACAGCTGTCAGTAACCACTGTGGCTTGCTGTCCGGGTGGACAGAGTTATCCCTGGGGAGGGGACAAGTGTCACACCCCGGGGGTAGAGTGGGCAACACCACTGTGTTGGTCCTGGTGGTACTATCCTGCTCTTGGGATACGTCTGTGAGCAAAGTAAGGTTAGGTGCTGCACAGATGGTATCCGCAGGTAAGGAGAAAGGTTCCCCATGGGTTGGCTTAGTGGGCCCTGAAAGTATAGACAGAGGGATCCAATTGGAGTCAGGAAGGCGAAGAACTGGAGCATGCCCCTGCTGTTGTGGGCCTGGGTCCTTTTACTTTCGCCTCAAACAAGGAAGTACATCAGGATAGTGATTGGTCTCCCCTGGCTTTAGGCTGGTGGGGGGTCATGTTGGACCTGGCTTTTTGACAGGGTCATCCCCAAACTTTTTGCCTCCTTCCTCCTATTTTATCTGACCTGTTGTTGTTGGCTTTGGAACTCTGGGCACTTTACCACTGCTAACCAGTGCTAAAGTGCATATGCTTTCTGTGTAAATTGTACAGTTGATTGGTTTATCCATGATTGGCTATTTAATTTACTTGTAAGACCCTAGTAGAGTGCACTATATGTGCCTATGGCCTGTAGATTAAATGCTACTAGTGGGCCTGCAGCACTGGTTGTGCCACCCACTTCAGTAGCCCCTTAACCTTGTCTCAGGCCTGCCATTGCAAGGCCTGTGTGTGTAGTTTCACTGCCACTTCGACTTGGCATTTAAAAGTACTTGACAAGCCTAAAACTCCCCTTTTTCTACATATAAGTCACCCCTAATGTGTGCCCTAGGTAACCCCTAGAGCAGGGTGCTGTGTGGGTAAAAGGCAGGACATGTACCTGTGTAGTTTATATGTCCTGGTAGTGTAAAACTCCTAAATTCGTTTTTACACTACTGTGAGGCCTGCTCCCTTCATAGTTAACATTGGGGCGGCCCGCATACATTGTTGAAGTGGCAGCTGCTGATCTGAAAGGAGCAGGAAGGTCATATTTAGTATGGCCAGAATGGTAATACAAAATCCTGCTGACTGGTGAAGTCGGATTTAATATTACTATTCTAGAAATGCCACTTTTAGAAAGTGAGCATTTCTTTGCACTTAAATCTTTCTGTGCCTTACAATCCACATCTGGCTAGGTTTAGTTGACAGCTCCTTGTGCATTCACTCAGACACACCCCAAACACAGGGTACTCAGCCTCACTTGCATACATCTGCATTTTGAATGGGTCTTCCTGGGCTGGGAGGGTGGAGGGCCTGCCCTCACACAAAGGACTGCCACACCCCCTACGGGGACCCTGGCAGACAGGATTGAATTGAAAGGGGACCTGGTGCCTTTCTTAGCAACTCTTTGAAGTCACCCCCACTTCAAAGGCACAATTTAGTATAAAACAGGGCCTCTGCCCTACCTCATCAGACACTTGCTGGAGAAGAAACCTGAACCAGAAACTACATCCTGCCAAGAAGACCTGCCTGGCTGCTCAAAGGACTCACCTGTCTGCTTTCTACAAAGGACTGCTGCCTTGCTGTTGGCCTGCTGCCTTGCTGAACTCTTGTCTGGCTGTAAAAGTGCTCTCCAAGGGCTTGGTTAGAGCTTGCCTCCTGTTCCCTGAAGTCTCAGGACCAAAAAGACTCCTCTTTTTCATTTGGACTCTTCGTGCGCCGAAAATTTCAACGCACAGCTTGCTCCGCGGTGAGAAAATCGCTGCACGCCGACGCTGCTCGACGCGACGCCTACGGGGTGACCGGAACTTTGACGCACGGCCTTGCATGGACAACGCCGCCCGACTTCCAGAGGGGAAATCGACGCAACGCCTGCCGTGAGAAAGAAAATTCCACGCACAGCCTCCCGGAACGACGCGCAGCCGGAAAACAAGCCGAAGAATCCACACAAAGACCCTGGGACATCTGGTAATCCCGCGACCCATAGAAGGAGACAGTCCGCGTGCCGGATAACAACGCACGTCTTCCCCGACTGAAAAATAACAACGCAAGTCCGTGTGTGAAGGGGCACAACCGACGCACACACCATTTTTCCTCCCGTAGAACAACTCACGTCTCCCCGCGTGAAATATAACAACGCAAGTCCGTGTGTGAAGGGGCGTAACCGACGCACACACCATTTTTCCACCACATCTCCTCTTCTGAGGCCCTCTGCGGAGATTTTCCACTCCAAACCAGGTACTTTGTGCTTGAAAGAGACTTTGTTTGCTTTTTAAAGTCTTAAGACACTTTATAGCACTTTTCAGTGATATTTCTACAAATTCTTATTGCATCTTTTATTGTGTTGATCTGCAAATACCTAGATAAATATTATATATTTTTTTAAACACTGTGTGGTATATTTTTGTGGTGCTATATTATGTTATTGTATGATTTATTGCACAAATGCTTTACACATTGCCTTCTAAATTAAGCCTGACTGCTCGTGCCAAGCTACCAGAGGGTGGGCACAGGATCATTTGGATTGTGTGTGACTTACCCTGATTAGAGTGAGGGTTCTTGCTTGGACAGAGGGTAACCGGACTGCCAACCAAAAACCCCATTTCTAACACTTATGCACTTATTTTCTCATCAGCACTCTTTACTGGGTATCTGAACTGACACCTTACTCTATTTCAATCTAATTTAATATGAGATTAGGGAAATTTCATTTTGGAACAAGCTTGTTGCATTATAACAGTATACTATGTTATAGTTACCAACATTGCATTCTTTCTTATATTAAAATATTTATTGTTGGATTATATTCAATTGTGATGCTATTACTTAAAAGACTAATGCTGATTGAATAAATAATGAACTTAAAGAACTGAGCAATGAACCCCTTTAACTCACAAATTCTCGTTATTGATTGTACTAAAACACTTAAAATATATTATTACCTAAGGGGGATTGATGAGGGACACCGTCCACCTTGGCAAACTCTTCTGGTGCAATGGTCTGCTGTTAGTGCTTTTGAAGGGTGAGCAGGGTCCAGACCCCTTGCAAGGTTGTACAAGGCAATTGCCTGCATTGTCCATGTCTTTATATGGTTTTCAAATTGAGCAAAAGCCAAACTACAGATCTGGGTTATCCCTAAGTGTCAAGTACACATGGAATCTTCAAAATATTTGGGATGTAAATTGCACAAACACAATTTGCAAATTTTAAAATGTAATTAGTGTTTCTTTAACATATGGCACTGTTTTCGCCTTTATATACAATTAGATCTTAGATTGAACTGGGAACCAGTTGCCTTTTGATACCTAGTGATTAATATCTACCATTCTTACACTGATTTCCAGGCTGAAAATCTCAGCAGACCGAACAGTCCCTCCAAGCCCAGTTTGCTTTTTGGTCTTCTCTTCTGCTTTCTGTAGAGGCCACATGGCACTAGTGAAGATGGGGTGCTACCCCAATGATAGTATTATTTTGCAAGCCTTCCCCTGCTCGTCCTTCATTCCTTCTTTAGACAGGCCACACATCTGATTTGGTCACTGCGGTGCCATCGGGAGCTCTTTCCACTCTAAAGCTAACTGTGACTGCGGGTGGATTAGGTCTTCTGGACTTAGAATGCTATTATTCAGATGCACAGGTCCAATGGGTGGCTCGCTGGCTTTCTGCCCACCTCCCTGCATGAGATAGGGTTTACCAGTAAAGACTTTTAAGAAAGGCTTAATGCACTGCTCATTGTTTCCTAATGACCACTCTACGGATCACCATCCGGGGTAATCATGCACAGCTTTCTCTTGCCTTGCCAGAACCTGTAAACTCACTGACACAAAGAAACCCTATGCTCCTGCACTACCTTTGCTAAGCCTTCCCACTCGCATAGGATGGCTGTGCTCAGAGCAACTTCATCAGTGGCATGTTGCAGGTGTCTTAAAATTGGGGACTTTGTTTCTGAACAGTGAGCTACTAAATTTCCAAACCCTTGTGGCAGACTACCATCTTCACCCCGGTCAACTCCTTACTTACAACCACCTTAAATAATCATTTAAAGCCCTATTTCATGTCTGCCACCTAGCACTAACCCTACAAGAGGTGTGCCAGAAGCTCTGTACCATAGGAAATGGTGACAAACTGATAGAATGGGTGTACAGACCTATCCTGCAACATGGAAACCACTCCAGGTCTTCTCGTCATACTACCTAGGTGATTGCATGTGGCCAAACCTCTGCAAGATATGGACTAAAATACTGGACTTTCCCCACAAAGTATCCCACAGCTGTCACTTTAAGTAAATTCATAGTGCTTCCTTGTGAATGCATTCTGCCCGTTGCTTGCCATTGGCCTTCTGGTTTGTAACTCACAAGTTGTTGCTTTCAATTTGCTGGCTTTATTTGTTTTAGGCTATGCAGCTTGAATTCGTCCTTTACCTTGCCAAAACCTTATTTACAGTATCCTGCCGAGTGCTCTCTTTCTGTAAACAGGCCTGTAAATCTTGTTCTTATCTTATCATATGTGCTTTGCATTCAGAGAACAAAGTCAAATGTTAGGCTCTGTCTTCGGTGGGAACTTGTGTTTACTTTCCTTTCTCTGACTTCAAAGTGACAGGATTTATGTGACAATCTTGCTGGGTACTGGGGTTAGGAAAGAGTTTTTTCTATTACATGACAACTTTTAAATAAACTTCAGAATATATCAGAATTAAAAGTACAAATCAAGCACATTTTTGTTAATTCTGAGCTGTGCTGGAAACAAATACCTTTACATGATTAAAACAAATCATTGCATTAGGTGATGCAATTTCCACACATCATCGTCTGTGCATAGTAGAGTTTGATTTTAAAAACTGTATATCTGTGCACATGTAATGGTCATTTCAATAAAAAATGTGTTGCCTGTAATGACAGTGTGTTAGCATACCATCCATACTGCACTCCACTCTGCTCTGCTCTGCACCACTACACGCCACTGCACCCTACTCTGTATCACTCTACTTTACTCCACTCCACGCCACTGCACTCTTCTCCATTCTGAACCATTCCACATTATGCCACTGCACTCAATGCTACTTCACACTATGCCTCTCTACTCTGTACCACTCTACTCTATGACACTGCACTTTACGCCTCTCTACACCACTGCGCTCTGCTCGTCTGCACGCCATACCACTCCAGTCTATGCAACACCAATCTAATCCACACAACTCCACTCTCTGCCACTCTGCAACACTGCACTGTACGCCACTGCACTCTAAGCTAATACACTCTATGCTAATGCACTTTACTTTGTAACACTCAACTCTATGCCCCTGCACTCTATATCAATGCACTGTACATCACTCTAATCTACTCTGCACCTCTGCACTCTATGCCACAGGACTCTACACTACTTTACTCTATGCCATCACACTCTATGCCACTTTATGCAACTCCACTCTACCCTGTACCTCTCCACTCTAAGCCACCTCACTCTACTGTGAAATAATCTACGTTATGCCACTGCACTCTGTGCCACTGCATTATATGCCACTGCACTCTACCCTGCACCTCTCTACTCTATGCCACTGCACTCTACTCTGAAACAATCTATTCTACACCATTGTACTCTATACCACTCTGACCACTGCACTCTAGTTCAATGCACTCTACACCACTGCAAGCTGACACTCTGCAACACTGCACTGGTCCCCACTATGCTCTACACCACTCTGCTCTGTACTATTGCACTCTGCACCACTATAGTCGATTCCACTGCATTCTATGCCACTCTACTCTGCCCAATGCCACTCTATGCAACTGCACTCTACACCAGTGCACTCTAAACAACTGCACTGTATGCCACTGCCCTTTACTCTGCACCACTGTACTCTATGCCACTGTTCTCTGTACCACTCCACACCACTGCACTGACACTCTACTCTGCACTCTACACCACTCTATTCTATGCCACTGCACTCTAGGCACAATACTCTACTCTACACCACTCTACAATACTCCACTCTGCACCACTCTACACCACTGCACTCTATGCCACATGAGTCTACTCTGCACTCTATGACACTGCACCACTCTGCATTACTGCACTCTCTGCTACTCTATTGTATGCCACACTACTTCACTGCACTCTATTTAACTCTACCCCACTACAACTGCACTGTACGCCACTGTCCTCTACTCTGTACCACTGTACTCTACGCCACTGCTCTCTGTGCCACTCTACATCACTGCACTGACACTCTACTCTGCAGCGTTGTACTCTACACCACTGTACTATACACCAATGTACTATGTACTACTACATTCTATGCCACTACACTCTATGCCACTTTACTCTGCATTACTCCACTCTACAGCACTTTGCTCTATTCTGCACCACTCTACACTACGCCACTACACTCCCTGAAACATGAGTCTACTCTGCAATCTATGCCACTGCACAACTCTACACTACTGCTCTCTCTGCTATTCCATTGAATGCCACTCTACTCCACTGCACTCTATGCCACTCTACTCTGTCCCACGCCACTCCATGCCACTGCACTCTAAACCACTGCACTCTACGCTAACGCACTCTAAACAACTGCACTGTACCCCACTGCACTGTACTTTGCACCACTGGGCTCTACGCCACTGCTCCTATGCCAGTCAACTCCACTCCACACCACTATGCCACTAACTTTAAGCCATGCTGAACAGCAGCTACTCTGGTGTACAACATGGCTAATGGCTAAAACACATTAGCAAAGCCAATAAATCTTTCGTAGAGGAGACCTATTGGCTTTGCCAATGTTTGTTAGTACTATGAGGTACCGAGGTACCTGAAAGAACTGTGAAAAATACCATTACATCATAATAAAGGATGCTACAAAATGCGCAAATACATTTTGGTTAAATAAAAAAAAAGTGCTTCTCAAATACAGATTTGAATAATATACAGTTTATACCTAGTACTAAAAAAAGGTATAACACTCCATTAAAACCACACACTCCACAGCTCACCTTGGAACACCATTACAATACCTCTCTAAAAGAAATATATTTGCCACCAGAAAACTTCAAGTGACTCCTTTTAGTAAAGTCAAAGCAGGTTTTCAAGCCCCTTTGTATTTGCAGATTTACTGGTTGCCCACATTTGCATATATTTAGGGAAGGAGACCCCCTGGCAAGAAGGTCTGCTTCTTATCTGTCTGCCCCTCCCTCAGAGCACAGGAGAGTCCCAGCCTTTCAGTCCAGCTGGGGAAACTGATCTGCCCGTAATTTCGCCCTGCCTCGGTTGACCTTTAGGTGAAAGACAAAATTACGGACAAATGCCGTCCGTTAAAGCTTTCATCACGGACAACGGACGGCAGGGCGAAATTACGGACAGTCCGTGAAATTTACGGACGGGTGGTCACCCTAGAGGGTTCCTTTTCACTTTGCCTTGTCGACCAACAAAGGTCCGTACAACTAATGGCGGGGCTCATTGCATCGCCAAACTATAAAATGCACTTCCCAAGCACAACGTTCTCACTGATATCAATCACTATGATATGGCCACGTGGGGGAAGCCAAGCGAAATCCCCAAGTTTCCCCAGAACAGTCATTCAGTACAAAAAAGTGCGTGGACGGCGTGGCTGCGGGACTTTCCCTCCCTGTGACAAGAGCCTGGTGCTCACTGTAGCTCCGAGCCCACAGTCAAAGTCAGTGCGACTGCTTTTCCTGTCACGTCAAAAAACGGTACAGCTGATCTGGTGTTCCGTTTAACAGTATCTGTCGCCCACAAGAGGGGAGGTACAGACCGAAAATACACAATTCGCACATCATTTCACAGCAGCATGTGGAAAAGGCTGCAGAAACGGTTAACTCCACCCACCACGCGCTCCTCTCCGCCTGCAGCTTGGCCCTCTGCTGGAGAGTTGGTCCTTAGCTGCCTTCGCAGGTCGACAAACTTCAGTTCCTGTGTCTCTCTGTGTGCAGCGAGCGCTCTCTCGGAAAGGGGAAGGAAAAGTGCAGTTTCACAGCGACGGTTCGTTTTACACCCTGCAATATCCTGGGCATCAACTCAGAAGAGGCGTGGGCCGCGTGTGGCGGAACACTTAAAAAAAACATGCATTTTTCCTGTTGAGTAGGGTCGAATGGTTTTGGAAAACGAAACCGTGCATTTTTAAGAACGAAGCAGGCTGGGTTGAGGCAGTCTGCCTGGACTCCTTCACGACGACCTGAACGGTGCAGGAGCAGCGGAGCAGCTGAAGTTGGGACACCAGGTGTTTTCGCTTTAGAAATTCGGTAGGTGTAGCTGCACTCGTCTTTTCTGAGTTTTTAGTGCAGGATTATATACGTTCGTGGCTCGCCTGCATCTGCGTGCACGGTCTGTATGAGCACACGTGAACGCCCAGCTGCAGGTCGGCCTTAACTTCTCTGTGCAGTGTTTTCACTCGCCCGAGCCTGTCACAGGGCTGCGCCTTCTTTAAAAGCCCTTTTACGTCTGCTAGCCTGCTGGGTGGGAAGGGGTGTGTGAATGAATAATATTTACTGTGTTGTATTCGCCCAAATGCTTTATTGGCATGCTGTGTATTGATATACTTTGTTGTACTGATTTATTGAAATTCGCATTTCAATAGCTCACGACTAAGGTACAATTTATGTGTTCGACAATCTCTATAATCAAGTGTTGCATAAAAACAAAGTTGTTTAATTATTATAAACTTAGTTAAACTCACATGAAAAAAATCCACCATTGGTGGTTCTTTCAGCTAAGGCGGCATTACTCAATTCACCTGAATGTGGCTTTTAGCAAAGTTGTCAGCTTGCATCAAAACACTAGGGTAGTTCGATACTTCTGATTCTTTTTACTCAACAACTCTCGGCATGCCCGTACTTGTAATTTCGCATTTTTCTTTATGATTAAAGGGATTAATTACCAAAAAAACCTAAGTGTAGGTGCCCAACTATTTTCTTAGGAGCCCGTGTTCCTGAATGCTAGGATTTCTGAATCCAAACTCGTGCCTATGTCTTCAACCACCCTGCACTTTCTATTGCATTATAAATAGCTTGTAGATTCTTTTCTTTCCCGTCCTACCTTGCCACTGTTTTCTTGACTTTTCTATTGTTCCTTCGTTCTGTCTTTTCTCTTTTGGCCAGTCTAATGATGAAAAATAAAGCACCGCCCCCAAAATAAATACCGATGCCCAGCACCTGCAAACTCCTGTACTGGAAACCCAGAATTATGTGTGTGTCTATTTTAAGGCATGGAGGCGGTTGGCAGTCATTGATCTGTTTAAAATTCTAGATGGAAGAAGCAGTGTGATCGGTTACATGTATTTAAAACAGACCATGCTATGGAAAAAACGAAAATATCTCATTAGCTCCACCAATATCACCATCTGCTGTCAGGTTGCCATGATGCCCCTTTGCTCTTTGATTCTTGTTGTGACAAACGTTCACTCCGAGCTTTCTAATTTTATAAGTCCACGTGGGACATACATTCTTTGTATTCTCGGGCTGGTGGCCCTTATGTAGTAATTCCTTCAAAAAGATTGAACATCCTAGAAAGCAAATAAAAGAAACTTGAACTGGCTGAGCTACCCATGCATGGAAATGTGAAACTTGGCTGTAGAGAATCACTGCATCAGAGCGCCCAAGTTTCCAGATCCATGCATGAGTCCAGGCCTGGTATTTGCTGTGCATTCTGGGACACGTAGACCTACATATCCCATTATACGACCAGGACTACAAGTCTCAAAATGCAAAGATAAAACTTCGCCTGGATAAGCGCATGGACCTGGTAAACTTGAGAGCATTGTTAGATGGAACTCATTAAGTTCAGTTCTTTACTAGATGCCGTGACGGCCCTCTGTTTCATCTACTGACTTCCTCAGTGCCCCCTGGTAGGACCGTCAGACGTAGAGGAAGAGCTGCTATTGACACTTTATACACAGTCACCAGCAGCCACCAAGGGAAATGATCTGCTACCAGCAGCAACTTGCAGCTTCTAGGCCTGTGTTCTCCCTTTTTCCGTAGACCTGAATTTAGAATAGAAAGATGAAACTACAATCGCTAAACTGCAGCGTCAAAGCGAGGAAGGGCTGGAACATCACGACAGGCATGAAAATATCGAGAGCTGTGCGCTGAAAGAGTTTTATGAGACGAACTAGACCAGACAGGTTTCCTCATGTCTTCCACCGTTAAAAACTGGAAAGAAGTCCATAATATTTCACAAGAAGGCGGGGAGGGTCAGGGTTGTTACTGTCTGTTCGTGTCATGCAATGTTTTGAATCACGTGAAACCTTTGAGGTAAATTGAGCACGCCCTATCAAGAAGAGTGCAATGGTACAGCCCTGAGCATGTATTTGAAAACCAAGGGCCAGATGTAACAAAGGGATTTACCCATTCTGGGTCTATGGGAAAACGCGTTGGTACATATGGCCCCAAGTGCGTTCGTGTACTTGTAGTCTGGGCACCCACCAACGAACCCGGTTGTACTGAACTATCAGATCGCATTTGTTTGTGAAAAGGTAGGCCAGGACTGGAGCATGGTGTCCTTGGTGTCATGAAGTAGCCTGACTTTAGAAGGACACCCTTGAAGTTTAATCAGATTATATGAGATGAAAAAACAAGAGAAGACAGACAGAAACAATAGTGTTCTGAGGGCAGCTGCCGTTAAAATGAGTTATTCATAGTTAGCTTACTAGGTAAAAAAATAACATAAAAAAGCATTTTTTTTTAAAGATAATTTCACAATTTAATTACCGCAATTAGTTAAAACAATCCTCCTGCAGTCGGATGATCCACAGACGGTCATTTAAAAAGACATTTAAAATCTTTGATTTTCATACTAAGCCCACATATTTCACCCTTTGAAACAATAACATGCTCTTTCCCAGACATATTTTGGGCCCTTCATTAGAACATGAATTAATGCACATCATTTATAAAAAAAATGTGTAGCAGTTGGGGAAAAAAAGTTCTTCATCATGGAAGGCGTAATTCGGGAAATGAGCACGCTTAACTGCATCACCAGTGAATGATGGTGTATTTCAGAATTAGGTAGAGAGTGGAACCACAATGACATCTGTTGAACATACAGGCTGTCCAGGAGAGACAAAGAAAATAAAGCGCAATAAATTCTCCGGTAGGAATATTCTGCAGGATAGCCTGTGTGGTAGGAGGAGTGGAACTAGGTGTTAGCACTACTCCTATCTTGTATACTTCGGTCAGTATCCTATTAGAGTCACAAGCAATTCTGTGCAGGTCAATTTAGAGGTTTCAGTTTTATGTTTCATTTGTAGGTTTCACCTTGAGTTGGATTTAGGGCACTGCTTAGCATGTTGGTCCTTCAGCACTAAGGACCATGAACCCTTCATTTTAGAGGCAAAAAGGTACAGCGAATTAAATCCTGCTGCTGATATCCTTTGTAACACGTAGGTCTAAAGTTTGATTTAAGGGAAGGCCAGCTCCTCCCTCCGAGGTGACGTCTGCGATTTAATCACTTAATCACGGGGAAAGCAGCACGAAGTCATACATAAAAAAGTAAATCTATTAATTCTATGATTTTGGCTCTTCAGGTGTGTTGTGAGATTTGGAGCACAACTGTCAACGGGAGGTTCCCAGCTCTCAAGGTATGAGGTGCATGGCTCTGCATGTACCATTACTCCGGTATGCTTTCTGGATTTTATTAAAAGTAATTCTAAATTCATCTTGAAGGCAGTGAAGTGATATCAAAGCTGGATTCACGAGGTCACATTTAGATCGATTCATCAACAGAATGGCTGCATTGTTCTGCATTGTCAGTGAGTTTTTCAGAAGCACAGTGTACCAAAATGTCTTCTCCTGGGCTCGCATCAGATCCACTTGGAGGTCAGTAGTGAAAGGATGACTTTATAGTTGCATATTGGCCCTTTAACTGAAGCATTGACTTGGGGATATGAACAATGTTGACGTCAAAGAGAGATTCCAGATTTTTTGCTTTCAGTGGGGTAATTTGAAGGGGATTGTCCCGGGCCTGTATCTTCTTGCAGAAGGCTCTTCTTCTTGGCTCTGTTTATGTACAGAAAACCTGTTTTCTATTTTGTAGTTCTTATTTCAAAGAAGGTGCATTGTGGGATGCAGAGCCTGGGGCTAATGATTGTTGAAACTATATGCAGGCAACAAATCAGTAGTGGGTTGGAGTGCCCTGGGTGGTGAGCAATGGAGGGATGTGTGAAAGGGATATTGATTTTGACTGGTATATCTTAAGAAAGAGACAAGTTGCTGTTTCTCGTTGAAGACATGACACTGGGAGGAGAGTAACTGATAAGATAATCTTTTTACAGTTGATAACCCTCCCTTACTTGAACATGGAAAACGGAAGCTATAATGGCATGATGGAAAGTCTAATATAGCCACTGACATAATTTTTCTAAAACATTAACTCCTTCACAGCCCGAACACTAATGCTGATATATATACATACATACACATATACAGTCAAAGAGTTTCAGTGACGCACTCCACTGCCTGTGCTGATGACAAGGGAGACCAACCTTGATGATATCAGTATTAAGAAGAAAAGTTCACTGCACTCCAGGAGTCCAAAATCATCATCTTTATTTGTTCTAGAGCAACCACCAATGCGTTTCAGCTCTTCCAAATCTTGCTCGCGGTTTTCCGAGTCTTGCTCACGGTTAGTGAATCCTTCTGCTATTTCTCATTATATACAGCTGATCCATTCTGCCGACCAAGTGGCATTCTGGTTCTTTTAGTTCAACATTAGAGCAATGAAAAATAAACCCAAAGACACATAAAACTGTGAATACACAGACATAACATGGCGATCCTTCCATGCTATAAACTTTGCATGTGCAGAGAGGTGATGATACTTTCCGGAGATAACTAGTATGATTATTATATCACACTAAACACAGTCACAATTGGCATATTACAAAAAGATACCTTGGCCTGTATCTGAAATGAATTGCAACATATGTTAATTTTTTAGAAAACGTTAAAACTGTCTGTCACTGTGGATAAAATGCAAAATGCACGGCAGTTGCATAATTGCTGTAACTTGTATCCTGGTCTAACAATGATCCGGGAAATGGATAGTTAATGCATTTGCCATGGCAATATTGTGATTGTACATGGCAATTGCCTTTACCCTATTCAACAGTGATACTAGTGCATCTAGCTGATGTAGGCTAAGTACCAGAGTCTGTCCCCTGATTCAGTATACTGATATATTGATTGCATCTGATTGCCATGATCACATTAGTAATGGAATCGAGGCTAAGTGCCTATAATAACAAGGGCGCTACATGTCTACCTCGCTACAGGGCTACATAGCAAGACACTGACGATGTATATCTGGTAAATATGCATAGCTTAACACAAGGGTCTCCAAATTTAAACTCGTTCCTCTATTATGGATAAGACTAAGTGCCAAAAACTAAGCCTATCAACTTAAGCTGTGTGACACTATGTGAACTATATTCATGTCATCTGTTAATGTTCTCCTAAACTCACAAGAGCTTTTCCCTGGTCCTCATGTGCTCTTCAAACTAGTTCCTTAAGTTGCTTGTTCCTCCTGGACAACACTCACAGTTATCAACTGTTAATGAAGCAACAGACCAATCGAATATGAAAACAATACTCACATTTATCAACTATTAATGAAGCAACAGACCAATCGAATATGAAAACACTACAATGGCCAATAGCAAAAAAATTAGAAAGAAAATCAGAAAAGCAGCAATAGATGTTGATGCAGTTTTAAACTAATTATAAGTGAAAATACAGTTCTTCATAGTTGTTCAATCCATGAGGTGACTTGGTATATAGCCGGATGATGTATCTGCCCCTCAGTCGTTGCAATTTAAGGGTTCTGTCACCCCCACATTCATGTTTGGTGACCTGGGCTATACCAAAAAAAGTATGCTTTCCAATAGTGGGCAAGACCCAGAAGAGTTGAAACTCATCTGTGGTTGCTGTAGAACTAATAAAGACAATAATTTTGGATTCCTGGAGTGAGTGAACTTTTCTTTATATATTTTCTCAATTAAAAAAAAACAAGGTTACAGGAATGTTCTAGTTAAGTTCAGATATTACACACACAAAACCATAGAAATTCAAGAGTTATAGTTCTACTTCTCTCAAGAACCTATAACTTGTGCCCTAAAGTAACTATAACTCGGGCCCCCTCCATGCAATTATTTTATTGCAAATGTTGTGGTCATATTATCAATGATGTCATAGAAGATGTCATGACTGTTGTAATATGTGGGATAACTAGCAGTGTATTGCAAGGGCGCAAGTTATCGTTACCTTAGGGCACAAGTTATAGTTTCTTGAGATAAGCATAACTAACTGTTGAATTTCCATGGTTTTGTGCGTGTGAAATCTGAACCTAACTATAATGTTTCTGTAACTTTGTTTTTTTAAGGGAATTTGTAAGGTTTTTTCTAAATTATATTTCCTAACTATAAAATCCCTGTAAAATTTGTTTTTTGTTTTTTTCAGTGAATTTCTTTGTTTTTTTTAAACATTAAGTAATATTTAATTACCTTACGTTAATCCAACCCCCACCGTGCAGCTCTTTGGCTGTGTGCTGCGGGGGAAAGCCGCATGTCTGGGCCTGCGGTCAGGCCCGACAACCACACCGCCCATAGGCACCCGACCACGCACAACCTTTGGTCGTGTACGGTAGAAGTTGGCCGCAGCTAACTTCCCGCAGGTACTCACCCCTGCGCCTCGCACAAAAGGCTGTGCTCAGCAAGGAGTCAGGCCGCAGGACCCTGTGGCCCACCCCCTTTTTTTGGGAAACCCAGGAAATGGCACGCAGCCCCACCTCCCTGCTCCTATTACAGCCCTGGGTACCTCATACTGGGACCACCCAGTTACTAAAAGGGGAAGGGGGCAAGTGACCCCCATTCCTCAGCCTAATTTTGGCCCCGTGGACCCAATTGCCCTGCTAATTAGCAAAATGGGAGTGTGGCTGTGTGGTCCCCCCTCCCGGGATGATTTTGGCCCGGGACTCCATCCCCCAGGCCCCGGCTAGTTATTGAAAGGGAAAGAGGGTCAACGTGGACCCTCCCGGGATGATTTCAGCTGCAGAGATCCCATCTCTCCGTGCCCAGGCCCCACCCAGGGCATCCAGTGTGCATTTTTGGGAATGGCTGGGGAGCCTAAATCTTACTATGGCCCAGAAGGGAGGCCCGGCAGCACCCCTCACTATTAACAACTTGACCAACCCCCGGGGAGGTGGTTGACCCCAGGGCCGAATATTGCCCCAGAGTGGGGGCCGTGCACCCCCTCCTTTCATTATTAATTGTGGTCTCCCTTCCTATTTTTTTTTGGCCTGGGCCAGAGAGATGGTGGTCTCCAGGGCTGAGATCAGACATTGAGGGGGGCAGCGTGCACCCCCTCCTCAAAATACATAATAATGCGTTGGCAGCCAATCAGATTTCAGCATGAGATCTGTCAGCTCCATGGAGGGTCCACGTCCCTAAATATACAATTTAATTTTTTTCTTTAATTAATCGAAAAATACTTAAGGGATTTACACTAAATCACAAAAAGGGCTCTTTCTGGACCGAGAGCTAGCTTTCTGCCTAATTTGGTGTAATGTCATCCAGCAGTTCGGGCTGTAGTCATGTCTAAAATCCCTATGGGAAATTGCATGTGGGAAACGCGTTTCGGGATCCCTCTCCTCTTTTTTTTTTCGACCCCCCGCTTGATTAATCACCCCCAAATTTTGTGAAGATTAATCAGACGCCGCCAAAGTTATTGGCAAAACAAAAAATGTTTGTCCTATGGAAACTAGGTCCTAACTTTAACTACCTACTGGCGTGTGTGTATTGCTAACTATGACTGCACTGTTCCACAGCTCAAGCTGTAATTAGTTATCATGTCAAGCGAGCAACTTTAATTTCTGCTAAAAAAATTTAACAGCGCAATGATTTGCATTTCCACTTTTTCCATTATAAACATGAGCCTACAAGTCCTAGTGTTCCTGGCTCTGTTCATTGATAGGAGAGGCTGAGAGTTGCCCTTGTGAAATGGTAGTTATGATATCGTAGGTAAGTTAAATAACTTAGAGTGGTACACGTAAAATATGTGCCAAGAAAACTACATGAGAATTACACATTGATTTTTTGTTATAGTAAAAGTAAATGGATATTAGTTATCAATGCGCACAAAACCCTGGGAATTAAATGCTACTCTTTAACATAAAAAAACATAGAGCACATTTGTTTTTTTTACAGAAAAAGACGGTACTGGACTTTGCAAATAAAATAGCCAAACTCTTCTCAGAACTACCCTTTGTCACAAATCATCGGATTAATGATAACCATCTGTAGATCGAATTTTGGGACTACTTTCCTGTTGTTTGTATTAACTCAATATTTAGGCTACACCACAAATGTTGCTATAAGTATTATTTAGCTGCCCCATGTCATTTGACTTATCTTGCCCTCTTTG
This sequence comes from Pleurodeles waltl, assembly GCF_031143425.1. Lineage (NCBI taxonomy): Eukaryota > Metazoa > Chordata > Amphibia > Caudata > Salamandridae > Pleurodeles > Pleurodeles waltl. Next base: position 1,052,314,776 of record NC_090444.1, on the reverse strand, counting down.
CTTTTGACCTACAACATTTTGCATACCGGTATTTGCAGTTCCATACATATCTCATGTCACCCATGGCTAGGCTGCTGAGATATTATTCACATGTATTATAAGGTACAATGGCTAGAGTGATACCAGCATTATCTGCTATTGTTTGAGGTTAAATCCAGTTCTTACATTGAGAAGCAGTGCAATGGTATCTAACTACCTCCTTGAAAACTGGCAGAGTTTTTATGTGATAAATTGTTCCAATTTGTGGATTGCTGTAGAGATAAGTGGCCACAGGATTAAAATTCTCTGAAAACGGCAGAGTGGTATTAGTCAACCATGGTTTGCTGTGAGCAATTTCATTAACCCGTTCATAGTTTAATGGTGATCTGAAAACAACTCTGAGAAAGGTTTGAAAATTAGACTTGGCATGGCAGAAAAAACCTTTAAAGAGCTATCTTAAAATATAAGAGCAACAACCTATCCAAAGAGATTACTATGGTTCTAAAGAAGTATAGCCGTTCTTAAAATATTTAGTGCATCCAAAATCTTTGGTGAACAAACCACATTTTCCTGTTAATTGGTGCATAATGGTACAGAAATCCTTTCAGAATAAAATTACAGTGATTAGAGCCAACATCACTTGTCTGAAGGTTGAGGCTGGTGCCGCATCAGATGTGTCCAAAAAGGCACAGAACAACCCTCTATCCTCTGAATTCTGTTTCAGAAAAATTCACCATTAGAGACCAGTGCCATCATTCTCTCTCTAAAATCCCAGTTCATGTCCAGGAAACTCATACCATTCCAAGTTAATAACTGGGATATACATGGTTGTTGTTTCTCTTACAGGGGAAATCGTAATTTTAGGAGAGATCTCACCTCACTATGCTCAATGAGTGTATGTTGACCCCCAAACTAAAGTTCTGTATCAAATATATCACTGCTTCTTAACATAGGGGAGAAGATAGCTACACTTCATGCACAAGTGCATATGGAAGGTCCCGATCCCCTAGATGATGGACTTGATCCATTTAAACAAATGTAACAATATTAACTGACTTCCAATCTTCCATTCGAGATACAATAGATGGGGAGATCCTTTATTACATATTTTATTGGAGTTGTTAGAGGTTTAAGGCACAGTTGGCTCCTTTGTTTCAGAATGGAACTAAACTGTGGTGTTCAGATGAGAAAGTTATGTCCAGCGTGGTCTCCCTTGGGGCTCATGCCTTTTACCACTATTATTTAATGGCAATAACTAACCCACTCCATCAGTAGCTGGTTGAAATGGTGGTGACACATCAAAACTATGTTGATGACACCCAGTAATTGTGTCAAAAAGTGATTGTCTAACAACCTAGTCCTTGACTGCAAGAGAGGTCCAGTGGGTTTGTAGAAATACAACACTGATAAAAACATGTGATTGAGCATGAATGCCTTCTCACAGTCACTGATCACTGGCAAAAGAAACAAGGCCCATGGTATTGGCTATTTCAGTTGAAAATAGCTGAGATCTTGAATAAAGATGAATTCATGACATATGAAGTAATCCTGGATGACTGCTTCCCCATGGAGTACCATGTCAGCAGTGTGATTTCTATATCCAATTATTATCTCAAATTTCTTATAAAGCTCAATACCAGCTATTAGAAACTGAGTTTCTTGTTGGCTCGGGTATGCACCTCAGCCAGGCAGAACACCCCACTCTAGTGGCAGGTAAGATACACACCAAAGATAACCTGTGCTCACCCTCTGTTAGCTTGATGAAGAGCAGTCAGGCTTATCCTCAGAGGCAATGTGTAAAGCATTTGTGCAACACACTTACATAGCAACACAGTGAATACACCACAACAATAGACTCAACACAATGCGACAAGAAAATACATTACTATATTAGACCTAACACTATGAGACCAAAGTGCTAAAAATTATACAAGGTATGCTTGTCAAGTTATGCATGTTTAAAGACAGTAAAATGCTCCTTCTTCTGAAGGAAGCAAGGTCAAAACTACATCAACTATATATATATGTATGCACTTATACTTTTTGGAGATAAGCACATATTACTTTAAATGCAGGTAACACATCGGTACATTCCTAGGAATGCAATTTTAATGTATCCCATTAGATGCGGCAAGTAAATAGTGCATGAATATCATGTTAAATGCATGTAACTCATAGGAGTTTCCCCCAAGCAGTGCAGTATTTTTAGAGACAGTCCCCTATATTGCAAGAAAAGTGTATTGGTGGTGCTAGGAAACCCTAGGGCACAGAAGCACTTACGCTCCTATTAGAATTTATATGGTGAGTTTGTGTGAACTCCTGAAGAGACTGGAGTCAAGTGGGGAATTTGCAGTCCACACAGTGGTTCCACACGGCTGCTGATACCTCCCACAGGGAAGAAACAAAGTCCATCCCCCACCCCCTAAAAAAACCATTGGTGAGCCCATAGCTCTCTGTGGCCACCACGTCGCATCCCTTTTGGTTATAAGGAAGGCCGCCCGCTCAGGTAGCACGGGACGGCTTTGCAAATCCCCCAGGGCCCTACTCACCACAGTGCTCTTCCTCAGGGGAGTCTCTGCCAGTGAGGAGGGTGCCCCCGCAAAGTGCTGTGAGGGAAGGATGCTGGCAGGCGGACCTTGGAACCAGAGCCAGAGTCTCTGGGGTCCCAGCTTTTCCTCACTGGCCATGCAAGGCGCTGCTCTAGGGTCGGGGCCTCCGTGACGGACCTTGTGCCTGGCCCACCCCTGGTTGCTGAGCAACTTGTCGAGGAGGGACCGCCTTTGCTACAGGGCTTCCCTCAGTACTGACGTCGCTGGAGAAAGCGATCGGGTGCTTGACCTGGCATTCACGCATCAGGAGGGCTGAGGTCAGCCGGCACTCTTGCAGCAAAGCGCTCAACACACGCTGTCTGGGTAAATGAGGCGCTCACCACACACTGGTTCCCAAGCAAAGGGCAATCGATTACAGCTCCTCATTATAGCACGCTGCTGCCGGCTTCACTGAGGCTAGATTCCGCCGGAAAAGGTGCGTAGGTGCAATCTCTTGGGGCCCTGAGATTGTGAAAACAGAGAATGGGGACAAACCACAAGCCCCTGGAGAACATTGGGGCAGGCAGGCCAGCACACAAAGTTACTTGTAGTAGAGTGGAAGTCCCTTTAGCAGGTCAGCACAACAAAGCAAGTAATCCAAGTGGTGGTTCCACCTGGCAGCACAGCAGTTCTCTGGCAATGTGCAGCATGTAGAGCCACAGAGTCTGGTTACAACTTCAAGCTGTATCTAAAAACATGGGGTCAGAGACCCAGTACTTGTACTAAAAAAATGTCTGTAATGAAGGGGGGACTTAAAAAGAACCCTTAGAAGTGCACAACAATTTATTTCAGCCCAAACCTGGCTCCAAACAATCAGGAGGGGCTACATCAGCCCTTTGTGTGAGGGCAGGACACAACCTTTTCAGATGTAAGTGTGAACAACCTCCCTCTCTCCTAGTCCAGGAAAATTAGCAGTATGCAGATGAATGCAGATGTGTCCCCTGTCACACCCAGTCCTTCCTGTGTTGTGGCTGTCTGGAAAGTATGCACAAACTGTAGTTGTTACCCAGGTCAGATGTGAATTGGAGATAGGCTGCGAAAGCACGCACAGCTATAAGCACAGATAAAAGCCTCCTTTCTAAAAGTGGAATTTTTTCTCAATAAGAGTGTAACTCACAGAAATCCCTTCTTGGGTTTCAGCATTCCACACTTAGCCAGGCAGATTTTCACTTGGAGTTCTTTCTCTCTGCTCATTGAATAAATCCTCTCTATGTTGTTTCTAACACAACAACCTCTGCATACTATTATGACCCAAACCTTCCTCCTGTGCCAAAGGAACTGTCCTAACCTTTGACCCTCATTGGTTGGTATTCACTATCAAAATAGATTTGTACTGAACTGCTTTAAAACTGCACGTCGAGCACCTCCTTCAAAACCTGATCTTGATCCTTTCAATTACGAGAAACACCTCTACGCTCTTTTTTTTATTGCTAAAGCCATTCAGAAATATGTATTTTTTCAACTATCTAACCATATCCAGAAAAAGTACCTTCTCCAAATGTTTCCAATCAGGTGTTAGGAAAGGCCATAATAGAGAATCTGTGGCACTAATGATACTTGATGATTTTCTCTTCACCTTTGAGGAGGGCCTCTCCTGTCTTATGCCCTTTTAGGATGGAATGGCTGGATTTTGATTGACATTGTTGACTATCACATTCTACTTTACACTCAAAAATAAACTCAGAGGAGACAGTATTGAATTGGTGTCGGTCATTTTTATCTTCTAGTTAGTGTAAACGGGTTTGCCCCTCTCTCTATTCCCACATATCTCGCTTGCAGTGTCCCATAGAATGCCCTTTTTAATTGACATGTTGGAACACAAACAACTAAAATACGATGCATAAAGACTGTAAATCTTCTCGTAACGTTGAAATCTGTTGGTGCAACCAAACCTTTCTGGATTGAAACCCTAAATACTGCTGACATCACTCTTAAAGTACCTACCACTACAAAAACCCTAGGTTTTCTGCTTCACAAAAACTCAAACCCCAAGGGACCTTCCCATTCGGTGGTACTCTGCGAGATTTCAACCTCAAAAACATATGAAGTTAAAACACATCTCCCCTCAGGATCCAAAACTAGCAGTTGAGGTCACGATTATCTCCTGGATCAACAGTCTCTCTAACTTTGTCACAAGCCTCCTGGAAAAAAGACTCACTCCAAAAAGAGCTGCTCTCGTGCTGCCTCCAGGTTCCTCACAGCCTCTCACAAAACAGGATCATATTATCCCTGCTCTTGTTTGCGTATAAATGCTCTCTATGAGGCACGCTGCTCCTTCAAAACTGCCTGCCTCATGTACAAATCTTCAAACCTCCTGAATCCCATGCGCCCATTACAGATGTTATCCTTATCCATAGTCTATAATGCCATGTGTTGCAAAGGCAGAAGATCTCTCACCACTCACTTTTCAAGAAGAAGCCCACTCTTTCCAGTTCTTAATATGGCAATGCCCCAAAAACTGGAAAGTTCCCCCTCTTTGCAACAAGAATTATCCTTTGTTTCAAAACTTTAAACCACTTTTAAAGATTCGGCTGTTTCAGAAACGTCTGCTTTTTGGTGTATAATCCCACAACTTCTGCATTTCTTGTTTGTGAAGTTTCTTGCCCTCTATTTCCCTACTACTGGTCAGCCGGTCTGTAAAGGTTGAACAGCTACCTCCTGGAAAATGAGCATCAAGCCACACACACTCCCTTTGCGTCTCTGCTTCCCGCTGCCTATCATTCTTGCCTTTCTCGGACTTGTACACAGCTGCTTCCTTATCCACCCTAATGTCAAAACTGATGGACTTACCAGTTTTAGTTCAACTACTGGTCTTCATAACGTCAATGCAAAGGTATGCTCTTTGTCATTCTTTGATGGGTAGTATGGATGACAGCTATGCTTTTTTTGTTGCTGAATTGTCAGGACGAGAGCAGTTATATTTCAATACATGCCCTAACTGCTCAACACCTAGAAACCCTGTCACACGCTCATCTGTTAAATCATTTGATTTTATGTTGGTGCTACCTCAGTCTATACCTGTGCATTTCGTTTTAGTTTTTATTGTACAGTACTTTGATACCCTGCTATAGTAGAGTGACTCTGACCAATGTACGCTTTTGCTGCTCTTATTTCTTGTGACCCATCTAGCCCTGCATTCTGCAGGGCTATTATTATTAGGGTGTGTGAAATTCATGCAATTGCACAAAGTTATCAGGGAATTAAGTGTAATTGTAGAAATTGCATACTTGCACCACTTTTTCACAGAAGACGTGTTTTGCTGTAAAAAAAAAAAAAAAAAAAACTTGAAAAAACACAATTACTGTGAACAACAGCTAGTCACTTGTGATTATTTGCTTTGATCCAGCGCTTCTTTGATATAATTTGGCTATGAACCATAGAGTAATTACGCAATTGGCGTATTAGTGTAATTTTGAGAATTTTATGTTACACGGGTAATGTGAATTTTCCAAAATTAAGTGAATTGTGTTGCCATAATTTTAAATTGACCCGGGCCTAGTTGTTTAGTCGTTGCCTCTGCTGCTAATGTGTGTGTGTGTGTGTATATATATATATATATATATAATCTTTGTAAATCTCTTCGCTGATTATACAGCTCTCAGAATCTCTTTTGAAATGGAGTTTGTTTTACATACATTTTAACATTTTTTGGGTCCCCAGAAAACAATATATATATATAGTGGGGCTCCGTGTTTGGAACAACTTTTAATGTATTACCCTCTTTGGCTCTTTCAAGCCTTTGTGATGCCAAACAGTATTGAATTATATTACCTCAGTAACAGGTAATTCAGAAACGTCCGAAAGTTCAAGCTGCCTGGTGTCTGCTAGCCAAATGGCACCAAAAGAAAGCTTGTAAAAGTATATATATTTATTTTTTAGTTTGGATTTAGATTATTATTTACTTGCAACAAATATTTTATGTGGAATTATGTGTGTAACCAGATTGCTACTGCCATTTTATGAAAAATTTCCAATGGGGTCTTGTTGGATGCTTAATGGACTAGTGCATTATATTAATATAAGACATTCCAACAGTGCTTGAAATTGTAGCTTTAGCTCTTGAGTAGTTCTAATAACAAATGTATCCCTTTCATTACTGGCATTCTTGCTACAACAATGAAAATCAAAGCGCTGTTCTGATGATTGTTGCCATTACTTTGGTTAAAATCTAATAATGTTCTCTTAATTTCCCTTCCCCTGTCTTGTCCCTTTTCTCCTCTTTATATTTGTGCAACTCTGTGACCCTGATGAGTAACAGAGATAGGATAGGCTACAGGAGATGGACAGAACATAAAGAAAACAGTATAGCGAGAAATGTGACATAGACAGAGAAGGGGCTAAAGACAAGGATTATGTAAAAAGATATGTGAGATAGGGAATTAAGGGTAAATAAAGAAAGAAGAGGTAACCTGAAAGAAAGATAAAAACAGGAAGGAGGAGGAAGATGTGTGTAGAGAAATGGGTTATATTTTAGAGTGCAGCAGGGAAATTGAGCAAGATAGAGGGAGAACAGAGCATAGAGAGGTAGAAGTGCCCAGTACACACATGGATGAGATACCCAGAAAGAAAAAGGGGAGAATTAGACATCAGGGCGGCAAGCGGTAGAATTAGACTGAAAGCCTTGAGGAAGAGATGCAAGTTAGACAGCAATATCAGAAGAGGTACAGAAAATAGGTTGGGCAAAGAGTAATTGGTAAGAGAGAAATGTTATGTGAGGGGTGAAGAGTAGAAAGAGTAATATGGTGTACAGCAAAAAGAGGTAGTTTAGGGACACACATGAAAGAGATGTGAAGTTCATACAGAGGTAGCGTGCTGAGAGATGCAGAAAGAGATAGAGCTGAGGGAAAGAGTTGAGGTGGAGGGGTTCAGTTGAAATAGAGAAAGAGGTCCAGAGAGAGAGATGTGTTTGTGTGCATGAGACAGTGAGCTAGAGAAGTTGATGCTAGAGAAAACAGGAGTTGACATAAATAACAGAGGAAGCTAGAAAGGAGTAAGATATTTAGATAGATGGAGGAAGGTAACGGGTCTATAATGAGAGACTGGGGAGGTGGAAAGGTGACACAGTGCATAGCGAGGGAGTGTGGTGGGACAGAGAGTGGTGATGTAGGGAGATACGAGCTAGGTAAGAGATGCAATGAGTAGGAGGGAATAGAGATGGTATAGAAAGGACCAAGAAAGAGACAGATAAAAATAAGGTAGTAGAGATGTGAAGAGACATAAAGAGGTGAGGTAAAGATAGAGATGAGGTTGTAAGAGAAGTGAAGTAGGTACACAGATGTCAGATGGAAAAAGCAGTGTGGTACAGAGGGATGAGGTAGGGCGAGAGTTGAGTTAGAGAGGATTGAGAGTTATAGATTTAGATGTAGGCACAAAAAAATGATACAGACAGGAGCAAGGTCATTAGTGAGGTGGATAGATGTAACTTATTCAGGTATATTTGGCATACCGAGAGAGAGGATAGGTAGACAGGTTGAAGTAGCGCTAGCTGAGAGAGAGGGTGAAGGTACACAGAGAACTAGAGATAAAGAGGAGGTTTAAGAGAGAGAGCTAAGGTATAAGAGGCAAGGTGAAGCTAGGAGAGAAAATGACACAGAAAGATTATTTTTCAGTTTGATTGCCATCAACTGCCTGAGAATGCAAGGCGTAAGGTTGCGCAGGCCAGGCATGCACAGTAAAGGGGAGATTGTGTTTTCACTGATGTATTGCCTTGCACACGTGGAAGAAAGCAGCACAGAGTTATACTTATAAATAAAATGGCCTGGTGCTCTCTTCCCTTGTGCTGATGCACAAAGAGGCTGTCTAGCACCATGCACAGTCTTTGCACCATGGTGCAGAGGAATGTGCAAGCTGCGCAGCATAGGATCTATACTAGAAGCGTGTCCTCCTGGTACAAATTCTATGGGTTCCTGAGTTAATCCGCACACATTACACCACCCATAGTGGAGCACAGCTGCACAGAGAGCCATGTGCACTGACAAAAGGGCACCTTCCTATGCTGGAAAGTAAATACAATTGCAAGCGTTAGTGTTCCTTTGCATCACTTTGCATGGCTTTTCCCTAGCCAACACTTATAATAAATCTCGCCCTAAGATTCTGTAAGGAAGCTATGCTATCACATTTGAAAAATATGATGGTTTTATTTTTATGATAAACTGTATTGTGGCAGGAATGTCTGCAGTCCCCAGAGGATCACTTGAAAGGTGGGGGCCCTGAGCAATTACCCACTTTGTTCATGCCTTAATGTATGTGTGCTGGCAACACTTACATTAATACCCAAGATTAATTACAGAAATACAGAGCTTCGAAAAGCCCCTTTGGAAGGGAAATGTGAAGTCACCAGAGCGCATGTGTGCAAGCATCTTGTAGTCCGAGGAGCCACCACTGCTTAGGCCATTGTGTGGGCGCATCTACGTATGGAATACTACAGTAATGACCGCAGTGTACCCAAATACGAAAAATGGTGCTGCATGTAGGAGGAAGTTAAGGAGTGAAGGGTACTGGGAGAGTAAAGAGTTGTACAGTACTGGTGTGCCAACGGTGGTAGTATGATATTCTGAGAGAAAATAATCAAGTCGACAGAGGTAGTTTCTGTTTAATTTATACAAAACTCGCTGGAGAAAACGTGACCCTGACTAGATGACGCGCCTCAGAAACTGACGCCTGCAGCTTTCAGATTGGAAGCCCAGAAATAACAGCGCAGGAGGTTGAGCGCCTGCTGCAGTGTTCTGTGTGTATCGTGCATAAATTACAGGTCACAGGTTCAGTTTCTACAAAGACAGGTTGGTAGCTAAATGCTTCTGCTGCAGAAATGTATTTGTGTATTACAGAAGACATCTCAAACCTGTTATGCTGAACATGTTGTTTTCTCAGTTGGGCGTGTGAGAGGACAGTTGAGACTGAAAACATAACAGCATAATGAGGAGGTGGGGCACAGCACTACATTATCAGTGCTCTCCTAGACAGCACAGTGTTCAGTTACTTTTTATATTACACATACTTCTTAACGCTGCACATATTTAGAAGCTGAGGTGCAGGAAGTTACAGAGATTTGGAAACAATCATACAATTGTTGTTCAGGTGAGAAAGTCAGGAATACACTTCAAGAAGATGATAGTGCAAACTGGTTTTTCAGTTGGCAGGTAGGGTTCAACTGACTGTGGATAATTTATATACTGCTCTACTTGTGGCAGTAGGAAGTAGATACCTTCCAAAACTGGCAACATGGATGTTTAAGGAGAGGCAGCCCCCCTCCCCATCCTCCCCCCCCCCCCCCCCCCCCACACACACACCCTCTCTCTCTCTCTCTCTCTCTCTGCATAGGTCTAAAAGTGAGGAGTTTCTTGTGCGAAAGGACAGCTGAGAAGTGTGAACAAACAAGTTTTAAGCTCATTCCCTACATAGCCCTATAAAACTTCAAGGAGTTATGTTTAGTCCTTTTGTGCTCTCACTCCACACATTTCTCTTCCCAAAAACACACTGGCTACTGAACAGGGGATCATTAATTCTTTTCAAAATACCCTCCCCCTGCTCTTCGCATCACAGCAAGCACCCTGTGACATTTCCTCTCGGCCGGAAGGCCGATTAGCACAGTTTTAAATGTGTAGGATTTGCCTGTATATGCTCGTTAGCTAGCCCCCCAAGTGGCCCCATCTCCGGGCCTCTGGCCCCCATGTGTGTTAATGTCTTTCTGTGTATTCCTCTGCATGTAGTGTCTGGGGGCCAAGTGGAACACTGGCCTTAACCAATCCACAGATTCAGTGGATTATGCAACAGTGCCGGAGGTGCTGTTCCTGCCACGTGAAACCAGACCCACACAGTACCACTTGAGACAGAGTCCGACCCCATTCCTTAAGGGTGGGTGACACTCCTCTCTCCATCTCCAATAAAGATAGCGCTGCGTGAGGGTAAACAAATAGGCCTCCTAAAGTGGGGAGCATTCAGAATTTCTAGGGCAACCTCCAGTACCAAAGAAAAAAGACAAGTTTTTAAAACCCCGGTACCATAGTTGTATTTTTTTGGTTAATGTGATTGTAACACGTAATCTGGTACGGCAGAGCTCTGCACTTGTGGGATGATCTCATAGTACTTTCTTACCATGGCCTTTGACATAAGCTGCTATCAGTGGACTCTTGTGCAATATTCACCTCTGGCCCCCAAAGGCCGCAAATGTCCTCACTTCTGAGGGGATCTAAAGTTGAGCTGGATGGGAGGACCCAGACAGCTATAAGGAGGAGAGGTTCAGTTTTTGGATTCGGGTAGGTGTACATGCAGGGCTTTCTAGGCCAATGAGGATTGGAGCAAGGTTTAAGAGATCTGTATGAGTTATGATAGCAAGGAGTAAGGGTAAAGGAAGATGTTCTAATACAAGGAGCAAATGGGCGCATCTCTTTAAGATTCAAACGTGAATGTTTCCTTCAGTGGTTTCAGGTTGCACTAAGACCACAGACCACCTACAGGGAGTGCAGAATTATTAGGCAAGTTGTATTTTTGAGGATTAATTTTATTATTGAACAACAACCATGTTCTCAATGAACCCAAAAAACTCATTAATATCAAAGCTGAATATTTTTGGAAGTAGTTTTTAGTTTGTTTTTAGTTTTAGCTATGTTAGGGGGATATCTGTGTGTGCAGGTGACTATTACTGTGCATAATTATTAGGCAACTCAACAAAAAAAATATATATACCCATTTCAATTATTTATTATTACCAGTGAAACCAATATAACATCTCAACATTCACAAATATACATTTCTGACATTCAAAAACAAAACAAAAAAAAATCAGTGACCAATATAGCCACCTTTCTTTGCAAGGACACTCAAAAGCCTGCCATCCATGGATTCTGTCAGTGTTTTGATCTGTTCACCATCAACATTGCGTGCAGCAGCAACCACAGCCTCCCAGACACTGTTCAGAGAGGTGTACTGTTTTCCCTCCTTGTAAATCTCACATTTGATGATGGACCACAGGTTCTCAATGGGGTTCAGATCAGGTGAACAAGGAGGCCATGTCATTAGATTTCCTTCTTTTATACCCTTTCTTGCCAGCCACGCTGTGGAGTACTTGGACGCGTGTGATGGAGCATTGTCCTGCATGAAAATCATGTTTTTCTTGAAGGATGCAGACTTCTTCCTGTACCACTGCTTGAAGAAGGTGTCTTCCAGGAACTGGCAGTAGGACTGGGAGTTGAGCTTGACTCCATCCTCAACCCGAAAAGGCCCCACAAGCTCATCTTTGATGATACCAGCCCAAACCAGTACTCCACCTCCACCTTGCTGGCGTCTGAGTCGGACTGGAGCTCTCTGCCCTTTACCAATCCAGCCACGGGCCCATCCATCTGGCCCATCAAGACTCACTCTCATTTCATCAGTCCATGAAAACCTTAGAAAAATCAGTCTTGAGATATTTCTTGGCCCAGTCTTGACGTTTCAGCTTGTGTGTCTTGTTCAGTGGTGGTCGTCTTTCAGCCTTTCTTACCTTGGCCATGTCTCTGAGTATTGCACACCTTGTGCTTTTGGGCACTCCAGTGATGTTGCAGCTCTGAAATATGGCCAAACTGGTGGCAAGTGGCATCGTGGCAGCTGCACGCTTGACTTTTCTCAGTTCATGGGCAGTTATTTTGCGCCTTGGTTTTTCCACACGCTTCTTGAGACCCTGTTGACTATTTTGAATGAAACGCTTGATTGTTCGATGATCACGCTTCAGAAGCTTTGCAATTTTAAGAGTGCTGCATCCCTCTGCAAGATATCTCACTATTTTTGACTTTTCGAAGCCTGTCAAGTCCTTCTTTTGACCCATTTTGCCAAAGGAAAGGAAGTTGCCTAATAATTATGCACACCTGATATAGGGTGTTGATGTCATTAGACCACACCCCTTCTCATTACAGAGATGCACATCACCTAATTTGCTTAATTGGTAGTAGGCTTTCGAGCCTATACAGCTTGGAGTAAGACAACATGCATAAAGAGGATGATGTGGTCAAAATACTAATTTGCCTAATAATTCTGCACTCCCTGTATGAATGAAAGGTTGTTGCGTACTGTATAAAAGGAAGGATAAAATACGTTTTGTGAATCTATTGCCTTGCCCATCCTTTCATCTCTGTAGCGCTGCAGCATATCCTGCTCCAATCAATTCATAATCCCTTATGCCATAATGTCACCGAATGCACGCTGGTCCAATGGCACAGGTAGCTGATTTTGTTTCACAATTGCCCATGTTTAGAACGGAAAGCCACTGTAGCAGCTAGAAGTCGCACTGAAGTGGCATTTTCTCATATTACTGATGAGTAATTGGGGACTGCATGGGGGGGTTGAGTGTAGTGCCTGCCGTTCATTGCTTATGTATTGTATTGTATTGTATTGTAATCGTATTTATATAGCGCTTACTACGAGGCGTCGAAGCGCTTATACCACATAGGTGCTCTACCTCTATACCCTAACGTCCTGACATTTTTCTCCGTGCATTATTGATGAAGTGGAACCACATTACTCTTTACACGCCGTTAAAATCAATGTATTCTGTTGCCTGGCAGAGATTGTATTCCCATTCAAGGAAAGCCCAATGTGTCCGCTCAGTTCCAGTACTGATTAGTACTGTCAGCGACACCAAAACCAGCATAGGAGGCGCGATCACAGAAAGGTGGCATGCTAGTGTAATCGGAGCGGCATCGTGTCACGGATGAATGTACATTGGATCTACACAGTCAGAAGCTTTTCTTTTGGCAAAGCGTCGTACCACATTTCAGGCCTGTGAGAGGTTATTCGACCTGTTGGGGGGGGAGGGGCGTGAATTCGGCCCCAACATTTGAACACCACTTTGTCAAGTTGCAAACTGAGAAAGCTCGGGGAAAATGTATTAAGAGTATAGCATTTATCACTCCCCGTGGAATATCGGTTAAGGAGAAACAAATCCCGCGCCTTGTTTACACATTGTGTATCGACAAGGGCATGAAGAATAAGCCAGGATGGCATAAATGGATGTGTTTTATATATATAAGATGACTTTGGGAATTACTGGGCCACGTTTCAGTTGTTTCGCCATTATTGCAAACCAGCAAAGCGTGTTTCTAGGTTTGTGGTTACTGAATGCTAGCTTTTTTGGTGTCGTGATCCTTGATTGAGGACCGAAGGTGTACTGACATCAGGTAGGTGTAACTAGGTATAGTAGTTACTAGCCATGGCTTGGTACCGCCAGTGCAGCACGTTCTACCCCTATCCTCGGTGGTCGTGAAAGGAGTGAAAAGAACAGAACGTGAATATGGCAGTGAGAACCACGTTGACGTGTCTTCCGATTTCTGGCTGTTTCGCCAGGGTTACAAATAAACCTGCATACTAATGCAGGAAACCTGTTCGGTGCATATTCTGGTGATTACCTTATTAACTCTAGGTGCGAGTTCATCACAATTGTAATTGTTGGATTTCGCTGACCTTCTTTTCAGCCTTCTCATGTTGACACCTCTGGCAGCACGGTGTCTCGTGGTCAGTGCTTTAAATTGTCCGGTACTGAGTACCGGCACTTTTCTATTTTGAGCGGGATAGTACCGGCACATCTCAAGAAAAACGTAATACTTTTAATTGGGGAGTACCGGCACTTCTCAGAAACAAGCAGAGTACCTGCACTTTATTTTTTCCATTTCAAGCACTGCTCGTGGTATAGCAGCACGCTCTAAAATGCCATTCAGTTGTACTATTATTGGAATGATTTTTACATCATGTGGATGTATGATAGCAGTCATACCATTGAAGCATGTGATAGAAATGGCAAAGACCACCCAAATGTAAATCCTTCAGTCCTACTGCATAAAAGTACTAATTACTACCTGCAATAGAGTGGAGCGACTAGGCAAACTAGGCACTCGCTTAGAAAGGTATGATTCTGGGGGTGGAGATTTCACTTTTGTGCGCTCATCCAGCTGAAGTGCTGAGGTGACTTCATTGTGAGAAGCAGTGGGGTTATGTTATCCATATCTGTATGAGTAGTTTATCCAGTTGTCCTTTTTCTTGGCACTAGTAGAGTTGTTTTAACATGATGAGTTCAGGATTACAGGTATCACAATGCAAAGAAAAAAGCTGGATCGGCTAAGCAGAACTGATCTGAAGCAGGCATGGCACCCATTCATACCACAAGTGCCACACCAGTAAACTGATGCCCCCTGCCCTGCTCGACACTTTCTGCACCCACCTTACTAGCGCCGAGCACCACCAGCACCTAGCAGCATTGGCGTGGACCAGTCCACTCACATATACAGCGCACGCCATGCTCTGGATGCCCGGGGTACATGAACCACTTTATTGCAATTTTATTGAGTATTACAACCAATATCATAATAATTGCTAGTATTAAATTGTATGTATTATACAAAACCGCAGTGTATTCTGTAGGTGAATACATTTATTCAAAAAAGTTCAAAGAAAGCACTCCTTGCAACTGTCCATAATGAGATGAAAGGAAGGGAGGACATGGCATCCCGTTTTCTTCTGTGCAATAAATAGTTGTACTGCTATTTCCTAATATTACGTCTCTAAACTTACAAGAGAAAGGTGCATAAAGTGCAAAAATGTGTAGTTTACTGTGCGGCGGGGTGCCTTAATCCAGTCCTGTGGTCATAGGGAGTGAATCAGGGATTCCCAAATTTGACTTCGCTTTGTACTTAAACACTACTTGAACTGGCCGTCTCTGGCTGCCCACGGTACCGACCTTTATATTGTGTAATGCGGGCCTTAACGTTAGAGTAGCCCAGGTGGAAGAATGTATGTGGCCTGGTTGGTCTTCCTTGCGAAAACAGACGCATCTATATGTTAAGATTCCTTGTGTGAAGCACTTTACTGCCTCCACTGCCTATGCAGTCCTTCCCCTTCTTTACAGAGAATATTGTCAAGCAATATGAAATTTAGATTTGAACTCTAGTCCAACACAGTCTCTCTGTACTTAAAAGGCTACGAAGAGTCTTAACTTATACCGTATGTATTAGGTTTATCTTACTCAACTAGTTGGACTTGAGTTGCATTCTAGTGAGGACGGATATCCATTCGCGTTTGAAACTACGTGACAATCGTGGACTTTGACCCTCCTCCTCAGTCCTAATACCTTTATGGCTGCCATCGTTATAGAGTTACTTTGGTAAAATGCCAATAAGGGTAGAGTTCTACTAGGAAAGGAAATGACTGGCCCAGATTTATAGCAAACCTATATCACAGCATGTAGTTTTACACCAATAAAAAGTGAAATTGTTTCTGTGATCTCTAAGGTGGACACAAGGTCCTTTTTCAGGCACGGTCATTTATAAGTATTATGAACCTAGCAGCCATGGCCTTGTTTTCCAGAGAAATTGCTGTGAAAGATGTTTCATAAGAAGGCATTACGAGGGTGGGTGTGACCTATAAGAAAATGGCCAGCAGGTTTAAACCTTCCTTTTTTGCCGCATACATACTGTGCACTGTAGCTTCTATCTCTCTAGGCCAGGTCTGTCTTTTTAGGTCTTGCCTAGAGACAGCTTTTGTTATTATACCACTAATGTGTTTTCGAAAAAGTTAATAAGTGAATATTTACATGTAAACGTACAGGAGCGTTTGGTGGGCCCACTTCATCAGTCTGTTCGAGTGTCATTCTCATTTTAATTCCACACACCACAGCATCCAGCCTGGTGCCGCTGTGCTGCCCACTTCATCCATTGGGAGTGGTGGCACTAATTACATGTCACAAATGCCCGTCTGCTTAAAAATATATGCACTTCAGTGTCGAGGGCTCAGGCAAGTGAGGTTCTGGACCACTCCATTATTTCTGTATGTTTGCAAGGGTCTTTTCTTTATAATGTTGCTTGTTCGCAAAAAATAATAATACATAACTGTGGAATTGCAAAGGCCATACCAGTTGATTTTGCCAATTATTAATGTGTGTTTGCACAGGTGTATAGGGCAGCACTATTTTTTTTTTCAGAAGAGTTGGCCTGGTCACCGTCCTCATTTATCACAGCTAGACTTTTAAGTTAAACCATATTTTAGAATATTTCATTTACTAGTGTCTCCAGTCTTGTGCTTGA
Source organism: Pleurodeles waltl (assembly GCF_031143425.1). Lineage (NCBI taxonomy): Eukaryota > Metazoa > Chordata > Amphibia > Caudata > Salamandridae > Pleurodeles > Pleurodeles waltl. The sequence continues at coordinate 1,052,298,167 of NC_090444.1, read as the reverse complement.
TGATGGCTCTTGGTGGGAAAAAAAACCCAATCAAATGCACCATAACTCCATTGCTGTACCGTTATCACACCGCCACCCACACCACCACTTGTTGCAAGCATATAATCCACAAATCCTACAAGAATTATGTAAAATCATGGAATTTGCAAAACCCCCTTCACGCCCCCCAATCAGAATCCAACTCTTGTCTACAGCTGAGCTGCATTCAAATCCCAACTAATTGTTCCAGGTAGTTTAAGCATTTCAAGCGATGACCTACATCTTCGTCTTCATGCATAAAGCTCCTGGCCAGCACTCAACCAGCCAATGACCTACATTCACTTTCATAACAGCCGGTACCTGCACGTCATTTGTCTAAGTTGCATTCACGTGGTTTCACATCTAAACAGAATGTGATCCCAATTAACTTCAGGCATGCTGTTCTTACATCTTCATTAACAAGAAATACATAATTCTGGCCACAGCGTTACTTACTCTTTAGGTGTTGGCATCAATCCTAATTTGCTAGTGCATGCAGCCTTACATATGTGACTCCCTGAGAACTACATGGACTCAGTTACCTGTGTTTAACAGAAGACAGTGAGTCTGGGTCTAAGATCTTGTAGACAAAGTGTACGCGTTGAGTGCAGTTTGCTTTTGATTTAAGGGCCCTTAATCCTGGCCATCGAATAATTGTTCCAATCATCTAGAAAGAGGTAGCAGAAACAAATTTGGAGAGGTTGCAGCAAATTTAGCGAGGCAGCAGCACCTCAGAGAGAGTTGACATATCTTCGTACTGTTCTCATTTGGTGAGCTGTGAGTAGTCGTTTCTCCAATCTGTTTATCTCTTCTTTTCCTGTCACATCATAGAGTGGGACCGAGCAGGTGGAGGCATAGTAGGCTGCAGGTGAGGCTGGCAAGGGCTGCGTGGGAAGAGGGGACTGGTGCAAAGAAGCATGCCTATCGAGTTTGGGGTGAAGTAGGCGAAGAACACATGAGCAAAGGCTTGGAAAGGGATGTTTATGTGGCATCAGAGTGAGGTTAAACAGTAAGTGATAGTGGATATGGGTGCTTCAGTATAAATGTCAGCTGGATTTGGGGGTGTGGTCACAGTGTATGGTAGCCGCAATGCTGATACTTGTCATGAAAGTACCTGGAGGACTTGGAATATGTTCCTTAGACGAATAGCTATCAAATGGTGGCCGTGTTCAAGTGATGGATGGATGAGGTTGTCCGGGATAGAGCCGCCGAGCTCAGGAGTGCTAGTATACAGGGCATAATGAGAGCCCACGTATGTAGGAGTGTTGATTGTGTACGCAGTAAGCATTGCTTGTTATTGTCTCTATAGACAACCGTCCTGAATTTGATACAGGTTAATAATAAGCACTGTTTCTCTCAAAACGTCTTCTAACATTACATCGGCACACTGACTGGACATTTAAAACCACGTCAGGCAATCAGGTTCCTTGTCCAATAACTATAGGTGTAACGCTGCTCTGGTGTAGCCGTTATTCAGAGCAGGTGGGAGGGGGATAAAGTGTGATCAGTGTTATGTCTTTTCGTATCTGTGACCCTTTGCCAGTTACTGTCGCCTCATACTTCCTGTACCCTCTCCTGCACCTAAGGTTTATAAGACGAAGTATCGAGGAGGGCTGTGGTCAACAATGCTCATCATTCAACTGAAAAACTAGCCAGATGCAATAAAAGAAATTGAATTTTCTGTAAATTCACGGATCGTTGAGACAAGCGAGGAGAACCGTGCCTTTCACCAGGCTTGTGAGGTGTATTCTCGCTGACAAAACGCCTTAAAGTCACCTGGTAACTCTAGTTGTACCACTAACTTCTGTTTTACTGAGCCTAATCATCAAACGTTGTTTTTACCATCTGTGCACTCACAGATGAGATCAGTTGAAATATTAGTCTCTTAAAGTCGGCAACAAAGACCGTTTATATAAGACTGTACATAAGACATGCTGTTACTGTATTTTTAGTGAACTTTAACCACGTGCTTTGCTAAAAATCGTGCTTTTTTGCCAGGCTATAGGTTTTATTTGAAGTGTGAAAATAAAACCCTAAATATCTGCTTTACAAATCAGGAAGCGCTGTAAGTAACCAACATCCTGCCGTCTACTAAAAGAGCACATTAAAAAGCTTCACTTCTGCCCTTGGCATGTCTAGCGCTGAAGGAGTGCTGAGCCTTGACAGTGGCACAGTGTTGGTGCAGAGGCTCCCATCCGTGGGAAATTGAAGTTTGACATTACAAATTAGAAAGGACAGCCTCTGTGCATGCTTGATCGCCAGTGACCATTTATTCACTCCTAAACAGCCCTGTAAACTAACATTAACATATACCAAATCCGTAGACGAAGAACTGAGCATTAGTTGTACCAGCTCACAATGATTCAAGCCAGTGTCCCACTCCTGTCTCCTTGATATGAAATATTCCTAGTGGTAGGCGCCTTTCAGAGCCATTTCCGTGGCCGTATTTCAATGGAAACCAGCTGCACTTTAATTCAGTAATCCATTAATCTGGTGTCCCTGTCCAAGTTGGAAGACGTTGTACAACTTTTCTCGCTGCAACTTTCATCATTGTCTCAGGGAAGTAACTCCGGATCCATACGTTATTTTATTAGCAGTTGTATAGTACCAACCAGCACTGTTAGTATAACATAGCACATTTTCTATCTGACAGTACTTTGTGTGGTTCTGGGAAGGCCATCAGTGGACTGGAAGAATCATCGTTTCATAGTGCTGATGTATTGTATTGTTGATGTTTGGTGTGTATGGCTAGAGAATTTGTATGGATCGATTTAAAATACTTTGTATATGAGTTAGTGCCAAAAGTAAAGTGCGTCTGAAGGAATTGTAAAAATGTGCACCCTTCCTGACCTTCCTGCTGCCCAGTTTGGAAGAACAGGGCACTCAGAAGGGTCGACCATTGCAAGAACAAAACTTGCAAATACTTTTGATTTATGTGGGTCAAAAGTAAATTGTCTCCATCACAAAACACATGCTCAATCTTTATGCTTCCTAGCCCTTCCCAATGCTACCAACCACTAAGTGTGCTACAGCAGGGTTGGATTTTACAGCTGGAGTACAATCCAGATAATTTGTGCAGTCTCTTCCAGGACAGAGTAAATTGATAGGCTCTGTATCCCAACTGAACAGTACGCTGTGTGGGCAGTTGCTGTCTTGGCTTGTTAGATTACTAATCACGCAATAAAGTTCCATGGAATAACCAAAAGATTAGACTTGTTCTACTGGGGCAGTTCAGTGTTCTAGGAAGATTTTGCCTTTTTGGGGGCCATAAAGCTCCATCCTGGGAAGGCAGGTGACCTATTGTGAGATTGGTGTCAATCTTTACCTGATTCTGGCCTCTTGGTATTCTATTGTTGTGTAGGAAAGAGAGGTGGTGGTGCGTGTGTGTATTGATGGGAGCATTGCATTGATGCAGTTGCACTGCTATTGAGGAAGTAACTGTGTTTGCACCTGTATTTTCTTTTTTAGGTTATTTGCAGGTTTGTAGTGGATTCTTAAAGTTAGGTTAGGAAATCGCTAGTTGGAAACACTTTTGGCAGTGAAAGCTTGAATTCATTTTTGTGCAATGCACTGCTAATCCAATAAATAGGGTTTCCTAGCACTACCAAACATAAACTGCTTGACTAAGAGAAAGGTCTATATTCTAGTTTTTTACTTTAAGAGATATACCTACTTTTGTCAAAACAAATGTTTAGGATTCTTGTAAGGGTTCTGTGGGGAATTAGGTTTTTGGTTGAGGGGGGCGTGAACCCTTCTTGAGTAACATGCACAATCCCCTATGAGGGTGAACCCCAAAAATTTCACTAAAATAACCTGCGCTTATTCTTATGATACCATGGCACAAAAACAGCCAGGCTTAACTTAGAGGCAATGTGTAAGGGATTTATGCAGCACACAAATGGTAATAAAGTGAAAACACAACACAAGAGAAATCCCACACCAATTTAGAAAAAGCACTAGCAAAGCCAATAGGTCTCACCTTTGCAAGGGCTTTTGGCTTTGTTAATGTCTTTCAGCCATGTGTACAGCAGCATTGCCACCGTGATTCACCTTGAACTCTTTTATAAATGTCCAAGGCAAAATTGCCGCTTATTCACGCAATATTAGTGTGCAAGTGAAGCTTCCATTAGCGTCTTATCATCTGGAGTAATGGAGAACAGTTTTCTCAATCTTAACATGCTACTTTTTGCCTGTGCTTGCTGTACTTTGTTTTAAAAATGAATTGGACTCTACTTATTTGCATGTGGTCTCACAGGCTTACTTCACCTCCGCACAGTAAAATGTTATAGATACTAACGCGCTTCTATTTGTACATGCGCTGATCTGCGAAGCGTCTTAACAATGCATATCTCCATTGGACTCACACCTCCTTATGCTTACAAGATACGCCACACTGCATGCTCTCATAAGTGGCGATAATTGAGGGTGTGGGATGGGATGCCCAATTAGATTTTTATAATACACTTGTATTGAAAAGTTACACCAAAAAGCCTATTATTTCTCATTAACGCTGTGTTGACAACATTACTTCCGGATACAGATACTATCCATCAGTTAACGTTATGAGGAAAACATAGTAGGCTTAATCAGACACAGTTTTTAAAACGTCACTAAATAATCCCAGTCGCTCATATTGCTTCTATAAATTAGAAGCTTGTTAATTTCATATCATTACACACTTAACCACCTTCCAACAGCAAGATATTAATAAAGGTACTTATTTGAGCTAGAGCAGCATTTAAAAGAGGAAGACTATTCTCTTGGAGTACTATTTATGGATTACTAAAATTCCAGTCCTGGATTGTTTTATTATTTTAGGAAAAAGTTCTTTAAAGGTGCTGCAGGAGCGGCAATTGAAAGATTGATGCATAATGGTAGTCTCCGGTCTTGTAATGTAATCCATGATACACCAGAGCGATGGTGAGGATAAGTTGTCATATTCATGCCTAAGTTCAGCCTCATATGTACATTAGCAGCCATAAATGCTAAGTGAAAGCCTTAAATATCTAGCTGCAACCAGCATGCCTACATAGCTCTTGCATAGCTTAAAATACCGGGCATGGTCTCTAAATCCCAGACTTGCTCTCATTATACCCAGGCACAGCTTTGAATATTAAGGCACAGTCCAACTGCCCAAACACAAAGTCTTGAGCCCAGACACTACTATTATGCAGCCATAACTCTATGGCCAGGGAGAGGCACATATATATATATGCAGAGAGATATGTGCAGACATTTTGTTAAGAATTCACAGTTCTCACAAAGCAGAATGATTAATCAAGTCTCACAGATCTCATAGATTTTATACAGAAGAGCTAAAACTAAGCTCAAGCAGATCGTACAAGCCCTGGCCTCAGACAAGAGAGCAGTCCTTTAGATTAAGCAGATGTTAAAGACCGAGGATCAGGCAGCATGCTTAGCCCTCAAATTACATAAATCTTATAATCTTAGGCCTCGGAAAATAGATGTATTGCCAAGGATCTCGGAGACTCCTCCCTTATACAGTGGAGGGAACCATCTGGTTGCAAGTGACAGGCTGTAGCTTAAGACACCAGATCTCTAGGAGCATTGGTACATTCCAATGCTTCAAACTCTAATAGTAGAGGTATCCTATTACTGCAGTGTTATAGACTCATGCTTTTGACATCAGACTTAATTTTCATCTTACACTTATATTACAGTATCAGACCTCAGACCAGATATTTACCCTAAATGATATATATGACTTGCAGTCTTAAATCTCAGAAACCGAGTTATTCTTTGAGCTACACAGAACTTGCATGCAAACGCCTCTGATAGCAGAACAATCTCGGAGGTTACATCAATATCAGATGCTTAAGCTTTGAACTACAGCACTATCCCTTATGCTTTACAAACTGTACAGAGTTTAACCAACAGAGTTATCCCACTGGCTAGACAGATCTTGCAGCATACGCGGCAGAAAGCTACAGACAGCAGCTTTGTCACTCAGGCTACACCGATCTTGCAGGCTCAGGCTTCAGACATTTTACCATCTGTACAGTCACTTAATAAATGTGATTTCAGGCCCTGAAAAATCATAAAAATGTTACCAGACCCACAGGTCTAGTGACTTGAATAATCTACTTGACCTAACTGTAATGTGCTTGACCCATAAACTGGTCTCCAACTGTGTGATCCTAGGCAAATATTTTCTTTTACAGTGTCACTGTTTTTCTTCATTATCACATATAGGAACACCTTCAGATTTGTGAGCTCATCATTTCTGAGATACAAAAACATTTTTGTTGTATTTAATAGAATACACATTTGCTCCATGTATAATATGAATCTAGCCCACATATAGGGTATACACAAACCCTTTCTTGCCCATTAATTCATTAATAGCATTGTCACCAGGGTGAGGTCATAAATGTTTCTCAGTTCATGTTTAAAAACTCTTGCTTTTCATAAGTATATTGTTAAAGCAGGATATGGTAGCGCACTGTCATTTACAGACAGCACATTTTCTATTGACGTGGCCACAGACTTTCCCATTAACATGCAGTTTTACTGATAAAACTACATAGCATGTATACAATAATGAGTGGATATTAGGTTTCAGCAATAATATTGATCATTTGCACATCACCAACTGTTCTGATTTGTTTTGATCCTATTAAAATAAGTGTTTCTATCACACAGAATTACAAAAAAGTGATTTCCTAACTACTGACATATTTTGAGACATTGTACAGTTCAATTCCAAGCTGCGTAAGTGTTGCATGTTCGAAAAACAGCCTTTTATTTAACACTCGTTAGAAAAACAGCCTTCCATTTTGCACTCGTTGTACAGTACAATTGTAAGACAGTTAACTTTACAAAATCCTCCACCTTTGCGGTCAGGGAAAGAAAAGTAAAAACCAACCTCCAGGATCACATAAGCAGCAATTGTAAGAAGGCATATGATGGTTTTTGGCCTTTTCTTTGAACACAGAGCAAATGAGACAAGTTTAAAATAAAATTGAAATACATCTTTTTTGCTCATTCATTTTCTGAGTGAACAGAACATCGGTTCTTTCCCAGCTCACCAAAAGGCCCCAAAAATATCTTGCCCTGATAAAATCTGACTCGCCATAGCGAGTGGGCAGTAGATTTCTCAAGGCCTGGATTTGTGTTATTATTGAGGGAAATTTACAATATTGTTGAGACCTAGGTGAAGAATACACAATTCAGAGATATGCCCATCAAGAGGAGTCATATTAAGTGTGAGGCATTCAGTCCGGCCATGCTTTTTATCCAACACACTTAGTTTGATAGCAATTCTAAGCGTATAGCAACAGTAATTAAACTACAAGTCTCATAATGGGAGGTGCAGTTGGCTTCAAGGCACATTTATCCTAATGTGTCATGTGTATGTTGAGTTTACCTGCATGGGGGGGGAGTGGTGTGTCATGAAGCATAGGCTTCAATGGAAATTACCATGAACCAAGTCACCTGCTTTCTGACTGTGCTAGAGAAAACAATAGCTACCACAACTTCCCAAAAATCTCTATTTTTACTACCTAGAAAAAGGAGATTGTATTCCTCTTCCTGGATGGAACTATTCAACACTGTGCCAAGTTTCTACTAGGAGATCCAGTATTCCTCTCATGGCATGCCTGGGCTAGTGAGACATGTGGGGATACTTTAAAGAATTTCACCAGTGACGGCGATCTATCCGGACCAAACATCAGCACACTTACCTCAGTATCAAAATTATTACTTTTCCCAGGTCCGTACATAACCAGCTCTCAAGTTCTGGATTTAACTTTGAATTCTGGGACTTATAGTCCTGATTTTATTGTGATGTAAAGAAAACTAAAAGTTCCAGAACACAAAGCATAAAGATGGACTTGATGAGCAACTCGGTTATACCTCGAAAACCTAAGAGTTCCTTGATATTCAGTCTTTTTCTCAAAGCCAGTGACTGGAGTGAAGAGGAAGAATCTGGTCCTTGGAAGATAGAAATTAGTCTTGATGCTTGTTCATATGCACACATTTATTTAAACATTTAAAGTGATCTGTTTGACCTGACATCCTTGCTGTGGTGTTTTCCCCATCTATTTACCTTCAAGCCTCCTCTTTTTGCTCACTTTGATTTTGCTGGTTTTAGGACTCTGTTCACTTTTTACCACTGCTAACCAATGCAAAAGTGCCTGTGCTCTCTCCTTTAAACATGTTAACATTGTCCTATACCGAATTGGCACTTTTAATTTACTTGTAACTCCCTATTATTGCTGTTCTACATGTAGCTGGGGCCTGTATGTTAAATGTTACTAGTGGGCCTGCAGCACTCATTGTGCTACACACTTAAGTAGCCTTTTAAACATGCCTCAAGCCTGCCACGGCTTGGGGTTTTGTCCTTTTGGTCTAAGTTTATTAAACTTTACTTTGTTTTTCTAAATTAGTGTAGGATTTTTCTTTTGTTGTGTTTATAGTCTAATACTGTTTAAAGTGCTGCATACATATTGTATACATTCCTTCTAAGGTAAGCCTGACATTTGTGGCAAGCTACCAGAAGGTTGAGCACAGGTTGATTTGAGGTTTGCTTGTGTCTCACCCTAACAGTGATTGTGGTTGTTGCTTGAGTACGGTTTCAGACCCCCATCAATCAGTAACTCAAATTCCAACATGATCTTCAACATATATATAAGGTTACATTTTGTGATATAACGAATGTTTTAATCACTTCATGTTTTTGCCATTTTGTTAAGACATGCTTAGTAAGTTCTTGTTGGGATTACAAGGTACCACAACCATATATTGCCAGTTATGAAAACTACAACTTAGTTTAGTTTATATTTTATAGCTAAACTAATGTGTCATATAAACCCAAGTATTTCAGCAGGAAACACCACTGGAGAAGAGTCTTTGGAAGCATTCAACTATTTCTCTCCACTGGTAGTGAAGCATTTATTTTCTGAGTGATTGTGTGCGTGCTGCCTTTACAAATGTAAGCAGGGACTTGTTGGCAGCCAGCAGGATAACTGTACGCAGATGTTACTGTTATATACACATGTACATATATACATCTGTTGATTATACAACAGACCACTTAAAGAGCATCACAAGAAATAGGAAACACTGAGCTGACACTGTGCAAGGTGGGATGGTCAGGAGTGAAAGGTGAGAGGGAAGATGAGCTTTAGAGAAAAAAGAGCAGTGAAGTTGTACTAAGATGTGGAGAAATAAAGAAAAAAGGATAGAAGAGGCTGGTTACCTTATTAAGAAGATTAATCACATTGCAGTAACAACTGGACCATGCAGTAACAACAGGACCATGCAAGCCAACTGAAAAACATAAAATGTCCCATTTGCTTTTCAAATACATTTTTGTGTTTTGTCCTCACACAAATATTCTAGATCTTCAGAGCTCCAAAGCGCGCAATGACAAGGAACAGCTAGGTTCACTTTGACTCGTCCTTGCTAGGGAGAGGCTTCTCTTTACTGTGCTCTTTGTTTCCCCCAGCAACATTCTGCTGACATGAGAGATGCGGACAACATTAATTTCTTCTCCTTCCACTAGCTCATCACCAGCGTAAACAAGAGTGCTGAGGCATTAGGAGCAGGACAGTGTTAGCAAGTTTCCATCCTTTGTCCCACCCCCTGTCCACCAGAAATATGGGAAAAAATGCTATATGTGTTGATGTGGAACTTGTAGATTATATAGAAATAAAAGGACAGACACAGGGCAAAATTAAAATGTTTGAATGTGGTGAGTATGTATGAACAGTTTCCATACATTATAGGGACCCCGAAGAGGGCCATTTGATAGAAATTTGTTGACCACAGGGATACTGGAGTACTCGTCCTCCACAGCATTCAAATTTCTATAGTTTTAACCATCTCCTTTGTACTCTAGGAATAAAGATTTTGACAAGATACCTTGATCATTTTTATCACACTTTTTGGATGCCCTTACTCCTTCTTAAACTCAGTTGAAAACATTTAAGTACGTCCTAATAATTGTGAAGCCCTTTCACCACTAGAAACATTTCTGGTATGTGAGAAAGCCCACAAATGAAGCATGACACCTGGTTAAATGTGTGAGGGCTTGGGGGCAGGCCAAGCGGGCAAAGATGGTAAACACTCCATCTTGTGCTCCCTCATCTGAGTGGCCCTGCCCATGAACCTTAGTGCTGACAGGGGTCCTGTTGTGGTGCCAAGTGGCTGCAGTCTGAATACCAGACCAAGAAGATTCCAAACACCCTGAAAGGAAGCTAGTTTGTGGGCCACAAGACCAGATCCGTAGCTGAGGACAAGATCGTGGACATTGTCTGCCCAGGGCACTGATGCAACCGCTGTTAGCTCTGCATTTCCATTGGGCATACACCAGACTGCAGAATCATGGCAGTAATGATGGGGCAAGCACAGCATGGTTCCCGTAAGATGAGGATCAGTCCCTGGGGCCTGGAGACCTGAGTGCCCTGATTTGGACAGATTCAGCAGTGGTGCCTTTGGTGCCCAGACTTGGAGCTAAGGGGCCAATGAAATTCTGGTCCGTTCCTGCTTTTGGGGCCCTCACTCTCTGGAGTGCTGGTGCCCCTCAGGAGGCGGAGCAGGTGCCGGTCCCCTAAAGAGACCTGGAGGGGGGCTCCCATACACAAACTAGCCAGCACAGGACTGAAGCGCGCGGGGCCAAGGCTGCAGGTGATAATGGCCATTGACCCTACGCCGTCCTCTCTTGAGACGGGCTCCTCCCCAACTGCTTGGGTGTGCACTGAATGGATCTGGTGCACAGGCTAGCTGAGAATATCTGCTCCCACCAGCCTAGCCTCGACTGACTGGCCAAGGGAATCAGAAGGCGGTGCTTCTCGGTCCGCTGAACGCATCTACCTTTGGCCTCATCGGCCGAGGGCCTCTCAAAGGGCAGAACATAATGGGCCAAAAAAAACAATGCCTCAACCCATGCAAAGCAGAATAGATAAATTTACTGCCAAATGTGGGGACCCTGTGGGGACGCCAAGCAGGGGGCTGTACCTACTCCACCCCCTAGTGCTATTGATGCTAATGCCATCCTGAAGGCCATCCAAGCTTCTTGCTGTGCCCTAGAAATCAATGTTGGAGAAGTGAGGATTGAAGTCTCCTTGTTTCGCCAGGATCCCCAGGGGGTGAAAGATTAGATCACTGAGGTGGAGGGCCCTATCTGGAAGCTGGGGGACACAGTATAAGAGCTTGCATGTACAGTAACTGACTTCTCTGCCCAGTCGAAGATTCTCGACAACAGGTTGGAGGACAATGGAAAAAAAGGGCAAGACGCTGTAACCTCTGCTTCGAGGGGTTCCTTGAAGGGTAGGAGAGTGAATTAGATCTTGGATTCCCAATTCTGCCTATCCTACTGTTACGTCATGGGGCAGGCCCACAGGTCCCTGGTGCAGAACCCCTCCCCCACCCCCAATTTCCTTTTGCGACCCTTTATTGCCAAATCCTTAAAAAGGGACATTATCCTGCAAGAGGCATGCTAGCTGGGGGAACTTGTCTTAGGGCTCCCAGTGCATAATGAATTTTCCTGATTGTACCCGCTAAGTGCGGCAGCAACAGAAATCTTTCGATAGAGTCAAACAGATGTTCTGTGTGCTTAAACTTCACTATATTTCCCTATACCCAGTAAAACTCAAAGTACTTTATGCATCCAAATTACATTTTTTGATACTCACAAAACCCCATGGCACTGGGCAATATAGCAACAACTGCGGAGCACACTAACCCTCCCATGGGACTTTACAGACAAACAAGCAGTCCCTTGATGAACAGACAACCGAGAGAGCTGCATGACATTACACAGGTGACAACATATGTGTCCTCGGACTCGGAAGAAGTTCCGCTTGATCAAGCATGAAGCCCAACTACCAAAGCAGCTACAGCAAAATCATTGTCCCTCCGCCATGTGGTTCATTGCCAACATTGACCCGTGACCGTGAACTGATCCCATTTACAATTTCCTATCAGCACCCTTGTATCCTTCACCATGCTGCTACCGCACAGACCACATTGAGAGACTCCAATTAGACCTACACCTAGGCCAACAGATGCGTCTGGGAAGAAGCATGAAGTGGGGGTCAGTGGGGAATTGGAGTTACTTGTGTTAGCCCACCTGGCCTCTAGTTTCTTTCAATTTTTAGTTATGGTTTATGTGGTTTTAATCATGTTGACAACCGCTTGTTTGGGTGCTTCAGCATTTCATCTGCTTCACACAGCTTGTCAGTAAGGGTCTCCAGGGCTCCCAGTTACCACTTACACCCAGCACACATAATCAATCTTGAATTTAGGATTATGACATGGAACGTCAGCGGTATAAATGGCTGAATTAAACGCACCACCATCTTACGTTTTGCGAAACAACACCATCCGGCAGTCCTAATGTTTCAAGAAACACGTTTACTGGGGAATAACCACACACTGCTAGCTCGATATGGACAACTTGAACATATCATTCTGGTCACACAAGAGACTCCAGCGGAGTGGCAATCCTACTTCACAAGACCTTTCCTCTAGCGGTCTCTCAGGTGATGCACAGCTCTCTAGGCAGATACATAGTAGTAGAGGGCTCCCTTAACATTTGCACCATTCACTTCCTCAGACTATACGTCCTTATCCCATACTCTGCACAGTCACACTGGATAAAATCCAGGACATATTACTAGTGTCACCTCAGGATGATACCATCATTGGGAGTGACTTCAATGACGTTGTGAATCCTGAGGTGGACTCTGCCGGTCCATGGGGCTAACATAGCAATCATAGCGGGAAACCTGAGGAGTTGTACTGAAGATCTGGGCTTTGTGATGCGTGGAGGGTGTGGAACCCCCTCAGTCAAGCATACGCACATCTTTCAGCTGCAAACAAGACACTGTCCTGCACCAACCTCCTCCTACTTCCTGTGACTGACATGGCACGCACAACAGGTTGCTACATACTACCCCATGGCATCTCGGACCATGGACCCATCACTCTTTGTGTCAGTTTTATGGGAGGGGGAGACCTTTCAGTGAGGTGGCTTACTGCTTGGCATCTCACAGTTGCTGCATTTGTGGAGTTCCTCGCCCAGGAGATCATATTCTATCTGTAGACTAATAGAGATCGGTTGCCTCCTGTGCACTGTATGGGCTGTCGGGAAAGCCACCCTTCAAGGAATAGCCAAATCCTACCTGTGAGACAAGGAAAGAAACCAGCATCAACAAATAACTGAATTAGAGTCCAACATCTTGAATCTCGAGTGCTCTGGCCAAGGCTGTCCCACTGAGCACATGCAGCGCCATCTAGCTGCTGCCTGAACGTCTCTTAGATAGATGTCCCTTGATGAGGCCCATCACTACTGGATGGGGATGACGCAAAGGGTGTATGAGTGAGGCAATAAGTCCAGTAAACTACTGTATTGGCTGGCGACGAAAGACACAGCCTCACACATGGTTCCATTCCTAACGGATACCCAAGGGGGTAACAAAATATTCAAGGCCTCGAGCATAGCTGCAACCATTGAGACATACTACAGCTCGTTGAATCTGGTGTGTGGTAGTTTCCCCATGGGAAATCACCATGCCACTTATGAATCGCGTTCTGCTTTTCTTACACTCCAAGACTGGCAAGCTCTTGAAATGGCCCTCCAACAAGATGAAATCTGACAAGCTTTCCAGGGTATGAATGCTGGGAAAACTTCGGCCACAACAAATACTCAGTGGAGTACTACAGACAGTTTATAACACTCCCTGATACCTCTGCTCCTTGACATGTACCAAGAGACAACCGCTAAGTGACAATTTCCCCCAGAACTGGATCTAGCCACCATTGTGGTATAAACCAGACCACCTCCCCTGCTGATGCGGGACTTAGCAACCCATCTCCCTTATTAACACAGAACTTAAGATCTATGCCAAGGTCCTGGCTAAAAGGCTTCCTCACCTGCTGGTGCACTTGGTCCACCCAGACCAATGTGGATCCATCCCCCACTGCAGCACCAGACCTTGCATTTGTAGGATCCATCTAGCTCTGGCACACTGTTAGAAATGGGGTTTCTGGTTGGCTAGGGTATGCACCTCAGCCAGGCAGAACTTACCCACTCTAGTCAGGGCAAGGGAGTTACACGTCCAAGATAACCCCTGCTCACCCCCTTGGTAGCTTGGCACGAGCAGTCAGGCTTAACCCGGAGGCAATGCGTAAAGCGTTTGCACAACACACACATACATGTGACGCAATATCCCCACCACATGGAAACACAACACCAGATTATATGAAAATACACTGTATTGTACACAACGTAATTATCAGACCAACATCACATAACAGTACTATCCTGCTACCTTAGCAGTTGTCAGAACGTTACACATTAGTTACTCTGCAAACTAGCAGTAGTCACACATAACACACAGGTTACTCAGTATTCTGCAACATAAGCAGTAGTCAGGAACACGTTATCACATTAGAACACTTGTCATAAGCATATCATAAAACGCCCATAGTAGGAACATTAGAAAACCTATGGCAAGTTAGGGAAACATATTAGCAAGTCATGCCCATAAAAGGAACATGTGCACACATATGTCAAAGCATCATAGAACAGGTAGGCAATATATCATAATGGCAAAGTCTGTAGAAAGAACTTTAGATTATAATCATATTGGTCCATTTTAAAGTACCTGGGAATGATGAAGCAGGCACCTTCCGTGCCTGAAGACAAAGAAGAAAGGGGCCCCCAGCGCTCCTCTGCGCAAGGAGGGGGCCTCCTTAAAGTCCTGGGGAAGAGGGGGGCGGCACGCACCCCCTCGGTACTGTTGACGGGCCCCTCCTGGGGCCCGTGACCACTGGGGGCACCCCGGGCCTCCACCGACCCTCCTGTGGGGGGCCAAGGTCACCCAAGGCTTAAAGGGGGAGGGGGGCGCCTCGCACCCCCTCCTAATTTCCACACGGGCCCCTCCGGGGGTCCCGTTAATCTCTGGGGTCTCCCTGGGCCTCCGGGGCCCTTCCTCAAAGGGAGACCCCGAATCAAAATGCTTCCGGGCCCGCGAGGGGGCCAACCCGTGAACCGGGGGCCAGGGCGAGTCTCCGGCGAGGCTGCCGCCCGGCCCGAACCAACAGGGGAGTCCTCCGGGACTCCTCCACGTGAGGGAGAGGCGTCCTCCTCTCCCTCGCCGTCCCTCTGACGTCGCGGCCCAAGGTGGGGCCTGCTGGTGCCCCGGGGGCGCTCTGACAAGCGCGCGTCCCCCGGGAGCACGATAGGAGCGGACTAGCTCCTTTCTTCACCTCTCCTAGTGCCCCGGGGGCACTAGAGCCGGCGCAAACCCCGCGCCTGGAATCAGCTGTGCAGCCCGGGCTGCGGCGGTGATTTTATTCAAGAAAATGCGCCGTATGGAGCGCAAAGGCACCACGAGGCTCCCGGGCTGCGGCGATGATTTTCCCTCGAGCGCTTTTCACAGCGCTAGGACCATTAGGCAGCCTGGGCTGCGGCGGTGATTTCTTGTTGGAAAAAAAAAGATCGTTGCAGGGGTCAGGGGCCACAGCACCCTGCCCCTGGGAACACTAAACAAGAAGGAGCACAGGGCTGGTGGGCCCAACTACAGGCCAGCACAAGGGGTGCAGATGGTGGCAGTTCCTCCTAGTGACCAGGCAGGTCACAGGTCAGCACAGCAGCAGCAGTCCATGGCGGTTTCCTGGTGAGTCCATTCATCAGCGTTCTGTGTCCAGTTTCAAGTTCCAAGAATGTTCAAATTGTGGGGAAAATTCCCTTGTACTTATAGTCCATTTTTACAGTGTTTTACAATGCCAGGGAGAGGAGGTTCCAGCCAGTTACAACTGGTTCTGGGAGTGCCCCCTCTCTCCTTTCAGCACAGGCTCCAAACATCAGTGGGGGGTTAACGACCCTATTGTGTGAGGCCAGGGCACAGCCTTTACAAATGTAGGTGTGCCCCGCCTCTCCCTTCTCTCAGCCCAGGAAGACTATTCAATATGTAGATGCACCTCAGTGACACCTCCACCCTCCCTGTGTACAGGCTGTCTGAAACGTATGCACAAAGCCCCAACTGTCACTCTGCCCAGACGTGGATTGGAGTCAAGCTTCAAAACACCAGAATTATAAGCACAGATAAATGCGCACTTTCTAGAAGTGGCATTTCTGTGATAGTAATAAAAAATACACCCACACCAGTAAGCAGTATTTATTATCACCATCACAACCATACCAAACACGCCTACGCTACCCCTCATAAATCAGACAATACCCCTTACACATAAGGCAGGGCATTTCTAATGCAATCCTATGAGAAGGCAGCACTCACAGCAGTGAGACACCAAGTTAGGCTGTTTGTCACTACCAGGACAGGCCATGCAATATGGCACATGTCCTGCCTTTCTACATACATGGCACCCTGCCCATAGGGCTAGCTAGGGCGTACTTTAGGGGTGACTTACATGTAGTAAAAGGGGAGTTCTGGGCCTGGCAAGTAAATTTAGATGCCAGGTCCCTGTGGCAGAAAACTGCGCACACAGGCCCTGCGCTAGCAGGCCTGAGACAGGTTTGAAAGTCTACTTCAGTGGGTGGCGCAAGCAGCGCTGCAGGCCCACTAGTAGTATTTAATTTACAGGCCCTGGGTATAGAGATACCACTGTACAAGGGACTTATAGGTAAATTAAATATGCCAATTAGGTACAAGCCAATCATACCAACTTTAGATGGGAGAGCACCTGCACTTTAGCACTGGTCAGCAGTGATAAAGTGCTCAGAGTCCTAGAGCCAACAGCGAGAGGTCAGAAAAACCAGGAGGAAGGAGGCAAAAAGACTAGGGATGACCATGCGTATGGCCAAAAGTCCAACACACACCTTTTGGAATTACACGGGTTCACTGTTTTGATGCTGAGTGACTTTGAAAAGGCGTTCGACTTGGATATCTGGTCCTTTATTGGGGAAGTACTTAGGAAAAGTGGCATAAGTCTGAAACTTGACTCATACATTTGGGTCACACACTTGTGTCCACGGGCACAGGTCTGAGTTAATGACTGCCTCTCAGACTACTTCCTAATCAGACGGGTGCCCGCCAGGGATCCATTTGTCCGCCCCCTATTATTTGCCCTTGGCATTAAGACACTGCCGACATATGTGAGGTGTGATGCCAGGTCTGGGGCTTCGATTGGGGGATAGCAGTGGAGGACCAGCTAGCATTCTCTGCAGATGAAGTCCTTCTATTCCTGGCACAGCCATCCGTCACGGGCCTTTGCTTGCTTCTGATGCTAATGCCCTAAGGGGAGGTGTCTGGCCTATGAGGTAATTGGCAGAAGTCTCTTTTGGTACCACTGACCAGAGACATGAGCACTGCGGGCTGGCAAACACAATTGTCAGTCCACAGAATGAGCTTTCAGTATCTAGGAGTACACATAGTTTTGAAACCCAACCTCACATTGGCCCTTAATTTACCCCCCTTAATGACAAATCTGACACTGGCCCTTGCCTCATGGTCTAACCTCCAGTTAAACTTGCTCGGTAGAATGGCATATTTCAAAATGAGCATTCTCCCATTCATATTTTACTCAGGGACTAGTTCCGAAAAGTATCAGCTGAACTTTGCTTCTTCCTCTGGTTACATCAACTGCCTTGGATGGCAATCGGCAAAAGTGTATGGTCACCTTACAATGGGTGGATGGCCCTGGCAGACATGTGCCTGTACTCCTTGGCCTCACACCTCCTCATAATCAGCGACTGGATGAGAGGAGGATGGCATGACCCAACTTTCTGACTATAAGTGGCATGGATTGGGTAAGAAAACATACTCAGCGTACTTTATGACAGCCTGATTTCTCTGTCTCTTCCTGACATCACAAGGGCGTTACCTCCCGTCCCTCCCTCGCCTTCCTTTTAACCAATGAGGCCTCCTGCCTCCCCCCTAGACCCTCCCTTCCCCTTTCAAAAACCCCCCCCACCCTTATCCCCTCCTGTTCTTTTGTCTAGCCCACGCTAGACGGTTTTCTTTCCCTTTCTTACCTGCACGGCGGGGCCTGGAGGTCGTCGATGGAGGCACTCCTCGGGACGCGGTGCTCCGCGAGGAGTGCTACGGCTGGGTCACGTCTTGAGCGAACGGCATGGCTGCTCGAGAGGCGTGTACTGGGGGCCGGCTGACGGGGTCAGCCGGCCCTCTGTGGCTGGGGCGTTAGTTTCCGGGTTTCCGCGCCGCGGAGCCGCGAGGACCGAGGAACTTCAATTTTTTGGATGCTGGTCAGGTAGGACGGGCGTTCTGCCCGTGGTTTTTTGGATTTTTACAAGGATTGTGACCTTTTTAGGGTTTGGTGGAGCCCTGTTAGGGAGGACCAGGGTCCTATATGTAGGGTAGTGTTTTGGAATGAAAGGCAGTGTTATTTTGGTTACCATGCCTAAAGCTCCAGCAAAGAGACGTGGTTGTCTCTTCTTCCTCCTCGGAGGTGGGAGGGGAGGGTAGCATTGCTCTTCCTGAGAACCCACAGGTACCTGGCAGGGGTACTCCCCTCATGTCTAGTGAGGAAGTGCAGGATATGGGTGAAATGGCTGTCACCAGGGCACTGCAAGCTGGCGTGGCCAGGACTGATCAGTCTAAGCGTGCGCACTCATCGGTAGCGGCAAGGAAATCCTCATCGGAGAGTGAGGATGAGGCCCCATCAACGTCATCTGGGGGGAAATAGGTTTCCAGAAGAGGTAATGTGGGAAGTGATGACACATGTTCGGGACAGTTTAGGTTTCCCTGTGTTTCAACCTACAAACTCAGAGTCTCATTTATTTCCTCAAATATCAGACGCCTTTTATGTTTGCCATGCCTTTCCAGGGACCTGTGAAGGATATGGTGTTTCGTGAGTGGAAGGATGTGGAGAAGGCTCAGGTTCCACGATTCCTTCAGAAACTTTACTTACTTGAGGGTGAGGGGTTTTTTTCCTCCTTCAATACGCCTGGACTCTATTCTGGCTACTCTAATTGGCAAAACGGCAGTCAATCCGGAGGATTGTGTGCCTACGTATGCCACAGACCGTAAAGTGGATTCAGGTCTTAAGAGGGCTTTTGCGGCGGAGAATCTGGCGCTGAAGGCAGGGATTTATTCTGCTTAGGCGTCACAATCATTGGTTCAAGGCCTTGATAAACTGGCGGTGGCTGTACAGGAAGGGGCGGAGTGTTCGGAGCTCCTGGCTGGTATGGAACAGCTGGCCAGATTATTGGCGGATGTGTCTTCAGATATAGTCCGTACTTCGGCTCTGGCATCTGGGTCTTTGATTGGGGCTCGTAGGTCCCTCTGGTTGTGTTCATGGAAGGCTGATCCAGGGGAAACGGCGGCCTTGTTGAGACTGCCGTTTGAGGGTTGTAACTTGTTTGGAGAACTATTACCATCCATACTTTCCAAGGCGTTTAAAGAGCGGAAGCATGCCTTACCTTAGAAAGGGGTTTCTTCTTCGGGTTAAGGGTGGAAGAAGCATTCCAGATCTTCTCCTACTAGGGTTGCTAAATCCTTTTCGTTTAGGAGACGGCGTTTTCATCCGCGTTTTTCACCTAAGAAGTCTACTCCTGAGACCCGGGGTGGTTTCAAGAAGGGGTCCTGGCATTCGCTGTGGGCCTGGCAGAGGGCCGGTTGGGGGATGACTGTGTCACTTTCTTTCAGCTTGGGAGGACAGTGTAACCGATCATTGGGTACTAGACATGGTGACCAATGGTTATGTCATAGATTTTGTGGCGGTTCCTCCAGATTCCGGGGTGCATCCCACACCTCTGCCTTCAGAGGGGTCTTGGAGTGGAGCATTATTGGACGGAGTGCGGGACTTACTGGTCATGGGGGCCATTTCCCATGTTCCGCTAGACGACCGAGGTCAGGGCACTTATGCGGTCTTGTTTCTTGTGCGGAAAGTTTCAGGGGGATTTTCAACCGGTGCTCAATCTGAAGGAGGTGAATACCTGGATCAGGACAGTGCATTTCCGCATGCTGTCCATTCGGACTATTTTTCCATTGGTCAGGCAAGGGGATTTTCTGGTGTCACTGGATCTGCCGGATGCTTACCCACACATACCAGGGGCATGGTCCTCTCAAAAGTTCCTGAGGTTTGCTGTGGGGCAGGATCATTTCCAGTTTTGCGTTCTGCCTTTCGGTCTGAAATCTTCTCCCCGAATTTTCACGAATATGCTGGCTCCTCTAGTGGCTTTGCTTCATTCAGAAGGGGTGTTTCTGCACCCTTATCTAGTCGACATTTTGATTCATGCCCATTCACGAGACCTTTTGCAGAGGCAGGTGGCCCAAGTTCTGGGGGTCCTGCAATAACACGGGTTTTTGATCAATTGGGTGTAATCAGACTTTGTGCCGTCCCAGGATCTGGTTTTTCTAGGGGCTCGGTTTCAGCCTATTCTAGGGTTGGTGACTGTGTCCGAAAAAAGGTTGGATGCTCTCCAGGCTTTGGTAAAGAAGGTATGGTTACTGTCTGCTCCCCGAGCTCTTCTATGGTTGCGACTGCACATTTGGCGTCAGTGATATTTTGGGTTCTTGGGCACGTTTCCATCCCCTGTGCTTGATGACGTGGTTCTTGAGTAGGTGGGATCCAGGGTCCGGTTCTCTGAAGGATGGGGTTCCAGGGTCCGGATTGATTCACAGAGAGTTGCAATGGTGGTTGGATGCAGACCACCTGAGGGTAGGGGTGTCTTTGTCACCTCTGAGACCCGTGGTGGTGACAACGGATGCCAGCCTCTCCGGTTGGGGGGCATGGATGGGGTCAGCTCAGATTCGGGGGTTTTGGTCCCCTCGGGAGGCGAGTCGGTCATCTAATTGGCGAGAATTGCGGGCTATATTCCTGGCTCTGGTCCATTTCCAGGATTCCCTGAGGGGGTTGGCGGTTCTGGTTCGCACAGACGACTTAGTGGCCGAGGCTTATGTCATTCGGCGAGAGTGGTAAATGTTCGGGCGGATCTACTGAGCAGAGTGATTCCTTCTTCTCAACTTTTCTCTCTCCGGAGGTCTCTGTTTCGGCATCTGGTTCGGCTTTGGGGTCTTCCAGTGCTGGATGTGTTTGCGTCAGTAGAGAATGCGATAGTGGAGTGCTTCTGCTCCCGGTTTCGGTGTCCCCAAGCATGGGAGGTGGACGGGATGTCATGTCCTTGGCCGCAGGGCCTTTTATATGCGTTCCCTCCGTTTCAACTATTCAGGGCGTTTCTGTTAGGTGCCAGTAGCTTTGAGTTCTACCTTGCTGGCTTCATGGAGACGTTCAACTTTGCTTTCTTATGGTAGACAGTGGAAGGTGTTTTCGTCTTGGTGCTTAAGTCGTGAGTTGGATCCTTCCTGCGCTTCTCTCTTTGAGGTGATGCAGTTCCTGCAGGACGGTGCTCGTTTAGGGTTGTCAGTGGCTTCTCTTCGGGTACAGTGGGCGGCTATTCAGGCATTTAGGGACCATGGCGTAATCTTCAAGTTGAAGGGCGATTGATGACTGGATTTTTTCAGGGGCTTATTAATTTATTTCCTCGCCCGGTACGTTCTTTTCCCTCATGGGATCTGTCCTTGGTTTTGGATGTGTTGACGGGGGCCCCTTTTGACCCATTGGGGGACTATGATTTGCGACGTCTATCTTTGAAGACGTTCTTTTTGGTCGCCATTACTTCGGCTCGTCGGTTGGGGGAATTGGGGGCATTGGCATGTTCCTTTCCTTTTTTGTAAGATTTTTCCCGATAGGGTGGTTCTGGTTCCGGTGCCTTCCTTTATTCCAAAAGTCAATTCTTCGTTCCATTCCAGGCAGGCGGTCATCCTTCCTTCATTTTGTCCGGATCCCTCATCAGGGGAGGAGGTCCGTTTGCATTTGTTGGATGTACGTAGGGTTTTGTTGGAGTATCTGCGGGTGGTGGCTCCTTTTCGTACAGGGGATTCACTGTTTGTTACTTTTGGTCCGGCGCGCTATGGTGAGAAACCTTCCACGGCTTCCTTGAGTCGGTGGGTTCGATCTTTGATTCTGTTGGCCTATTCCTTGAAAGAGGTGGTTCCTCCTCTAGGGATTCAGGGGAGGTCTTCCAGAGGCATGGCGGCGACGGCAGAGCTTCAGGGGACTTCAGTGGTGGAGATTTGCAGGGCCGCCACTTGGGCTTCTCCTTCGGCGTTTGTGCGTCATTATAGGCTGTCGGACTTGGGTGGTTTGGAGTCGGTGTTTGGTCACCGGGTCTTATCCTCTATGAGATAATGTTTGGGATGTTCTTGGTGCGGGATATTAACTAAGGGTCTTGCAACTCGATGTCCGTCTCCTGTGTGTTTTTCTTGCTATGTCTCATTGGTTAAAAGGAAGGCGAGGGAGGGACGGGAGGTAATGCTTCCATTTTCTTACGATAATGGCATTACTCCTAGTCCTACTCCCTCGCCTTCCTTTTCCGTTCCCTCCCACCCTCCCGGTACGGACTGTCCGAGTTGCGGCTTGGGCTTGGTTTTTGTACAGGAGGGGATAAGGGTGGGGGGGGGTTTTGAAAGGGGAAGGGAGGGTCTCGGGGGGAGGCAGGAGGCCTCATTGGTTAAAAGGAAGGCGAGGGAGTAGGACTAGGAGTAATGCCATTATCGTAAGAAAATGGAAGCATTCCTCTGGTCTTGGCACTCCACACTAAAGTGGATCACCTGGGCCCAGAAAATTATTCTCATTACCCCCTCAGGGCACTAACTGGTTGTATTACACAGCACCTCTTTAGGGTTTTAGGAAGTGAGACCTTATTTGGATTACTGGGGTGGGTGATGTGTGACAAATTCACACATTGAATTCTTTCACATTCTCTAATCCCACCATATGCTCCGCAACAAGATGCCAGAATACAGTCCTCTGGAAGGAAATCTCCTAATGGGTCTCATGGGCAGAGGAGGAATCTCCCATATATATTGGTGACTGGGACCTATAGATGAGACTGGCTGGAGGGATACATGCATGTCCCTCAGAGTCTTGGTGATACCTTCCAGACACTGACTCAACCAACTTAACCACCGTCACATGGCCTGTTTTACACCCCAAATACTATGGTGGGCTGACATAAAGGCCACCCGACGTCTGGCCGCTGTCTGAGGGAGGAAGCTCATTTTCATGTAATGGGAGTATCCGACATCGAAGGATACTGGCAGGAGTTGTGTACACAGGTGATTGAGTAGCCGGTGCAGCTCTCTCCTAGGGTGGCCTTACTAGGTATTGTTGACGATGTAAATGTGAGGGGATCAAAGGGAGACTGCACTATCCTGGGCACTGAGATTAATACTCGCCAAAAGAGATATTGAAAAACACTGTCCACACACCCAATCGCTGGCAAGCTGGAGAATGGCAAAGGACTGGTGTGCTAAAAGCACGCAAGGGCCTGGCGGAAATAGCCGCCGTATTATGATTTAGACTGATTAAATATTTGTTATTATCTGTGGGCTTTGATGCCGCGCTATTTACTGTCTTCATGGTTGGCTTGTCAATTGTACTGTTATTGGTTATAATGCGGAAATTAATACAATCTGGTTATAAAAAAATGTGTGAGGTCTTACATAACATTTTTATGTTATGTCGACCTCCCCTAGACATTTACACAGGACTTACAACCTGCACCCTTTTCCCATAATTTCTTGTTTTGGTACAGTCATTCTCGGGTTTTTGTTTTTCTTTTGTGCGTTCATGAAAAGAAGGTTCCTATCCCGATACCCTGATCCCTCTGGTTCCCTCCTCGATATCCTTGCAGGTTTATTTTTCATGATGACATTTACAAATCACTCTGCCTTCAGCCTCATGGTTTATGTCAACAGGCCCCCTTAATGAAAACTACTGGACCATTTAATACAGTTATCCTTTTGCATCTTCTATAAGTGTATGTATCATAACACAAAGCGACTTACCCATTAAAATAGCATGACCTATTATTCTCCCTGTCAACGTGGTGTAAGAAAGGCGAGCAGAGGCTAAGATTCTAGTGTTCTGAAATGTCCTTTATTGCCGCAACACTACTGGGTCGTCACTGAAAGCTACAATTATGTCAGGCCCTTCTGACCACCTATTACTCCGAAGTATGGAATGTGGCTTTTGTTCTCCAGCTTCACACTTGACCCTGAGGGAATAACTAGATTATACCTTATTTCAATCTTCCGAAGCAGAGCCTTCATTACAGGGTATTA
This sequence comes from Pleurodeles waltl, assembly GCF_031143425.1. NCBI lineage: Eukaryota > Metazoa > Chordata > Amphibia > Caudata > Salamandridae > Pleurodeles > Pleurodeles waltl. Next base: position 1,052,274,069 of record NC_090444.1, on the reverse strand, counting down.
TCTTATATACTTTGCTACCAAAATGTCGGTAATTTTAGGGTTTTAATAGTTTATTTGAAGTTTAAAATATCAAAGCACTTTAACAACTTACTAGTCTTCTCAGAAGTTATCCACACGTACGCAAATTGTTTTTAGTTGGCAGTCATTGAGAGCTATGCCTCGCCAGACGTAACATACTATATATATCTCTATATATATGTATATATATATCTATATATGTGTGTGTGTGTGTGTATGTGTGTATATATATATATATATATATATATATATATATATATATATATATATATATATATATATATAAATATCCAACATCCAACAATTGCAAAACAATTGATTCGTTTGCACTCCAGGAGAGTTTTATTACTTCTATCCAAAAAGAAGTGTAAAAAGACACCACCAACGCGTTTCAACCTCTCGGTCTTGATCACCAAGACCGAGAGGTTGAAACGCGCTGATGGTGTCTTTTTACACTTCTTTTTGGACAGAAGTAATAAAACTCTCCTGGAGTGCAAACAAATCAATTGTTTTGCAATTGTTGGTGTTGGAGATTGTGGAGGGATCGTCCTTTCCTCACTTTTGCACCCGTGAAATCTGCGCGCCACAAGGTGGACCTTTGGATGGTGTATGTATGTATAGATATATATATATATATATATATATATATATCATTTTTTTATTTTTATTTTTCTAATTAAAGAGAAGCTCGGTCTGCAGATGACTTTCTGAATACAAAGTTATCTCGTGCCCACAGAAGTCAGGTTTATAAAAATATTGGTAAGACAAGGGTCACAAGGCCAATTTTAAATATAAATTAGGGTGAAATTCAGGTGAGAGGGAGTGAAGCGGATTTAAACACTCGTGATATGTATGCAATTTGATTCGTTTTTCACTTGTACCATACTACGAATTCCATTGCCAGTTCCCTTCTTCTGTAACAAAGTAAGCGCAACAAAGGGGATAATTTAGAAAAGAATTATCTGAATAATTGCAATAAATCATAAATTGAAAGGTCTAACCACACATTCGAATTAGCAATTAATGTAGACTACAAAAACAGAAAAAACTAAATACTGAAAAAGGCACACATATGTAAAGCATTTATTATACATGTCAATATTTATGGAAACAAAAATAAATGAGGTTTAATTTTTTTTTAAAATGCCTCTTCCGCCTGCTTGCCAGACACACTGCTTCTTATCCTCATGCATTGCCCTCTCTGTTCCCTGCCTCCTCTGGTGTCACACTGTGCTGTCTCAGACCAGCAGCCCCTGAAAACTCGCTGCCCTCTCAGGTCTCTTCCTCTTCAGCTCATACTCGTCCCCACTTTGGTCCATGATCTCTCTGCTTGTTGGTCTGTGCTCAGCTTACAGGACCTTTTCGATGAGACTGGCAGGAGGGTCGGCAACTTGACATACCTGATAGCTGATGTGGCACATCAGTGTGTGGACCGATTAGTTAGCAGTTTGTGGGCCTGTTTTATCGCCAAGTGGGCCGGTTCTTGCTTTTGATTTTACCCATATTGCAAGAAGCATTATCTGCAGTACACACAAATGCATGCGATTTCCTGTACCTTTGAAAATACCCATACAGCGTGCTTTTACACGAGCAACACTGGCCTGATTTGTAAGTGTGGGCCACTTTTTCAGCTATCTGGTTTGCTAATGGGGCCCACTTTTATCATGGTGCCCAGGACTATCTTACGTGCCAGTCCGACACTGGCTGACAGGCGTCCCTGACTTGGATATTCAGTCATCTGAGTTGATTCACAAAATGATCTACAAAGCTATAGATAAAATAGCAACTCTGTTTAAGGCAATAAAAGTGCTTGAGCCACAATCGCTTTTTGCTAGCAGCTTTACCAAAAGAAAGTTTTAACTTAATGTCATGACTAAGTATCCACTGATTGGCTATTAAAAAACGTGGAACACAGACTGCAGCTCGAAACTGAGCAGTGGGCATAGTGTTTTATGTTCAGGGATTGACTGACAGACATCTTCCTCCTGGACAATAGAGAGTTGCCTCGATGTGAATAGCAAACGTTCACATTCCTCTAAAACAACGGGGACCTGCAAAAAACAAACAAACAAACAAACAAACTGCCGATCACATTGAGGGCCCTTCAGTCAGAGCAGTTCTGCCATCAACAAAAACCTCTAAAGTGGGCCTCTGTTCCAGAGCTAAACTTTGGTGCGCATTCCTGTGCCTCTCTGTGTGACAAGATGAAAGTGCTGCAGGTGCGGCGTGGTACGGTGAGCTTCCCTCAGTTCACCCAACAGCTGAGCGTCTGAGTAAAACATGTTCTGGGGCTCGTGTCTGTGCCATACAAACCCACAACCTATCAGACTGCTTCAGGGCTCCCCAAATGGACGGGATTGAGGCATTAAAATGAGGACTGGAACATGAACTACACAGGCTATGAGATATAAAGGCTGCAAATAAAAAACTGGGCAATTTTGTATCTCCTCTGTCCTTGTGCTGCTGCTGAGTTCTGGAGGATGGACGGAAGGACGGAAGCGGAGCAACTGGAGGAGCAGACACGAGGCTTCGGCTCCTTCTGTCTGGCTGCCCCCACTGCATTGTCAATGTACATATTTACACACTCATTCATAGTCTATATGGGGTTTACACTGCAGCAGTTTTAAATACCATCCCGGAGTAGTAATGAGATGGAGAAAAGACTCCATTACTTCTTCACCGCTGTCATAATGGTCTGAAGGAGGGCTGCCATATACTAGCCAAGCATAATCCTGTTATAATTAGAGGTCGAGCTATCCCATAACCAGCTCAAGCTCTAGTGAAGGCATTCACGTTTCATGGGATAAATGATCAGAGGTTATTGTGTTCCACATCATAGCTGTTACCTCCACTGCTAGCACGCACATCATCTCTTCTTCTAGTAACTTCCAGCAGATGATACAGGTACTGGTGCCCTCCTTCCCCATTAGATGACCAGGCTGCAAGCTGCTACCTCCTACCTCGGTGCAATAAGTAACTATACCTCTAGGTGTTCCTTTGGTGGTAGGTTGGTGCCAGTCGTCAGTGTCATCCTAGAAAAGAGTGGAACCAGAACCCTCTCTTACATATATATGTACTGGATCAGGGGAATGGGTCTTGGAGGACACTGACATGATCACCAATAGTGCCATATATGGATGCATTGCGTCCATGTCTAGGGTCCCTCTTTAAAGGGCAGCACATGCAGGGTTTTTCGTCAACATCATCGCTTGCTCATAAAATAGCCCTCAATTATTGTAGCCTGTGACTGGGGACTGGGTAAGGGGCACTGTGATGAAATAGGATAATCTGCAACACTCTGGTCACTCACCTAGCTGTCCTCTCTGCAAAATGAAATCATAAATGTACCTATTTACACACACGTAAGAAAAACACCAGGCTTGTACAGGGAGTGCAGAATTATTAGGCAAATTAGTATTTTGACCACATCATCCTCTTTATGCATGTTGTCTGACTCCAAGCTGTATAGGCTCGAAAGCCTACTACCAATTAAGCATATTAGGTGATGTGCATCTCTGTAATGAGAAGGGGTGTGGTCTAATGACATCAACACCCTATATCAGGTGTGCATAATTATTAGGCAACTTCCTTTCCTTTGGCAAAATGGGTCAAAAGAAGGACTTGACAGTCTCAGAAAAGTCAAAAATAGTGAGATATCTTGCAGAGGGATGCAGCACTCTTAAAATTGCAAAGCTTCTGAAGCGTGATCATCGAACAATCAAGCGTTTCATTCAAAATAGTCAACAGGGTCGCAAGAAGCGTGTGGAAAAACCAAGGCGCAAAATAACTGCCCATGAACTGAGAAAAGTCAAGCGTGCAGCTGCCACGATGCCACTTGCCACCAGTTTGGCCATATTTCAGAGCTGCAACATCACTGGAGTGCCCAAAAGCACAAGGTGTGCAATACTCAGAGACATGGCCAAGGTAAGAAAGGCTGAAAGACGACCACCACTGAACAAGACACACAAGCTGAAACGTCAAGACTGGGCCAAGAAATATCTCAAGACTGATTTTTCTAAGGTGTTATGGACTGATGAAATGAGAGTGAGTCTTGATGGGCCAGATGGATGGGCCCGTGGCTGGATTGGTAAAGGGCAGAGAGCTCCAGTCCGACTCAGACGCCAGCAAGGTGGAGGTGGAGTACTGGTTTGGGCTGGTATCATCAAAGATGAGCTTGTGGGGCCTTTTCGGGTTGAGGATGGAGTCAAGCTCAACTCCCAGTCCTACTGCCAGTTCCTGGAAGACACCTTCTTCAAGCAGTGGTACAGGAAGAAGTCTGCATCCTTCAAGAAAAACATGATTTTCATGCAGGACAATGCTCCATCACACGCGTCCAAGTACTCCACAGCGTGGCTGGCAAGAAAGGGTATAAAAGAAGGAAATCTAATGACATGGCCTCCTTGTTCACCTGATCTGAACCCCATTGAGAACCTGTGGTCCATCATCAAATGTGAGATTTACAAGGAGGGAAAACAGTACACCTCTCTGAACAGTGTCTGGGAGGCTGTGGTTGCTGCTGCACGCAATGTTGATGGTGAACAGATCAAAACACTGACAGAATCCATGGATGGCAGGCTTTTGAGTGTCCTTGCAAAGAAAGGTGGCTATATTGGTCACTGATTTGTTTTTGTTTTGTTTTTGAATGTCAGAAATGTATATTTGTGAATGTTGAGCTGTTATATTGGTTTCACTGGTAATAATAAATAATTGAAATGGGTATATATATTTTTTTGTTAAGTTGCCTAATAATTATGCACAGTAATAGTCACCTGCACACACAGATATCCCCCTAACATAGCTAAAACTAAAAACAAACTAAAAACTACTTCCAAAAATATTCAGCTTTGATATTAATGAGTTTTTTGGGTTCATTGAGAACATGGTTGTTGTTCAATAATAAAATTAATCCTCAAAAATACAACTTGCCTAATAATTCTGCACTCCCTGTATGGGTGTTATGATTGCAACTAGTATAATATTTTTTAAAAATCGAGAAAAGAAACCATTGATTAATCTAATTATAAATATCTAGAGGAGCATGATTACAGATTATCAATGCATCGTATTATAAGGGACTGAGCCTTCCAAAAACAGCCCTGTTATTAGGGATTGGGTTGTTGTTGTTTGAACAGGGTGTGGCCACTCTCAAGCAACATCCACAACCCTTGTCGGGGTGAGCCACAAAAGTCACTAAACTAACCTGCATTTAACCCTCAGGCGGCTTGGCACAAAAGCAGCCAGGCTTAATTTGGAGACAACGTGTAAAGTATATATGCAGTACACAACTGTAATAAAGTGAAAACACAACCAAAGAAAAATCCCACACCAATTAAAAAAAATAGAGAAACATTTAATAAATTATTTGCCACCCAACCAACAAAAATACAATCAGTAGAACCGGAAATATGCATTTTTAAATATTTAATGTAAGTTTGGCGCCTAAAAGCACAAAATGCCACTTGCAGTTATCTGGTTATACAAGACTGGGGGTGAACATCGCAAGTTCAGTTCAACCGCAATGTAGGGTGGGCCGAATACAGGGACTAGGTTAGTCCCGCTGAAAAAGTTACCTTCTAAAGTTGAGCACAAAGAGTTCTGTTCATGGTGGTGGAGGCTGTAAACAGTAGGGAGAGCATCATGGATGGTGGTCACTCTAGCGTGATGTGTAGACCAGGCATTGCGTACAGATGTTGATGTAGCGCAAAGATCGTGTCAGGTATCGGGGACGGTTGTTGCTGTAGCTTTGTTTTGGTGGTCACCACAGGCTGTTGAAACAGTTGCGGGAAGTGCAGATCTCATGTTGCTGGTCATCGCTGTTGGTAACTGTAGCGTGCAGAGTCACGTTCGCTGGAGCTTCATGTTGGCGGTTGGTGCAGAGGCAAGATCTTGGCATAAACAGGCCCTTTCGCAGTCACAAAAAGCCCAACACTTCAGGATTTCTTCTTTTTTTCTAAGAGGAGCTCAACTGATGCCACACGAAGAGTCTAGGACCTGGGAGGCACCCCTTGGGGTTCAGAAACTCACTCTAGCAGATGCCAGAAGGGCTCAGGCAGGTTCAGTGCAACAGGTCAGCAAAGCAGTTGCAGGGAGAAATGTTCAGCCTGCTGTGTCCCTGTAGCTCAGAACAGGAGACCAGCTAACTAGATCTTGGGATCACTCAGGTAGCCTGGGATGAATGTTGCAAGTCCACTCAGGCATCAATCAGCAGGGTAGTGCTCTGGCAACAGAGCCTTCTTCTGTAGTATGCACAGGTCTGGAGTGTAATGAAAACTGGGTCTTGGGGTCCCTGTTTTATAACTGCTACCCCCTTTGAAATTAGGGAATGTTCTGGAGTTTCCCCATTAAAGTCCTGGCCCTGTGACATACCTCCGTTAAAAAAAATTGTGTCCAGAGATTGTTATTTTTGATTTGTGTTTTTTTTACTATTAGACAAGTAATTTTGCTTGGGTAGACATTGCTAATCCTGGCCATTTTTTTCTGGACAACATTTTTAAAAATGGCAGATGTGTTGCAGTGAAGAAGTAATATCTCAGGAACCATGAGACCTATATATTTCATTTTGGTGGCAAAACATAAGGTTTTGGGGGTGAAGTAGTCTTATACAGACAGGAAATAACTCCTCAGGGCAGCCCTTCCACTGTTTTCCAAAATGGCAATTCTATAATGATGTGTTTTAGCCATCATATTGATAAGCATGAGCAAAGCAGGTGGTAGCAGAGGATCTTTACCTCCTGACAGAGTGTTGCAAACAACAAAATCTGAGGACTCCTTCAACAAAGAAGAATGTATCATATGCCAAACTAGTCCAAAAGAAAAGCTAACATCAACTGCGCCTCGACAGAAGTTCAAGATGCTGCAGAAGTTCACAAAAGATATAAACTGATCGGTGAAAAGGATCCAATATTTTATCACTATAACAATAAGTGCTACAAGTTGGATACAAATGGAAAAAAGCCTGGTAAAGGTTCATCAAAAAACAGCAGAAAACTTTGAATCACAACAAGAATCCGAGTCTTCTGAGAAAACAACAACCAAACCCATTGCCCATCCACTTAGAAGATTGATGGCTATCCCTCGTCCACCTCCAACAACGGATCAGTGTTATCTGTGGTTTAGCCATTACAAGGGCCCAAGGGATTGAAGAGAGAACTAAGTACAGAGTATGTGAGTCTCAACGGGCAAACTTGTTTTTATCTGCTGCTACTTTCTTCCAAGATAAAGTTTTCAGCCGAGTAGCTGATTTAAACAGCGAGGTGAATGTATATGCAGCAGATTTGTATGCTCATCCACACTGCATGCATCCGTACATTCAAAAATATGAATGTACAGTGAGCTCCCAGCAGCGTAACCACCAGCATTCAGTTAAGCTTGCACTCTCTGAAAAAGCAAATTACGTTTTAAAGCCACTCTTGGGTGCTGGCTACGGGTGCACACACACTGCGCTCAGAGAAATAAAGGCCAACATTGATGAAACGGTATTGATCCATAATAATGAAATTAAGATGTTTCTGGTGAGAATGTACAATGACCGAATTTATTTTTGTCAGTCTAACAAAAAGAATGAGCAACTTACAGTGCCCTCAGCTGATTTGAGTCCTGAAGTTCTTGCTGCCAAAATAAGATCACAGGATGCAGTAAAATCAGCAGGAATTATTTTAAGAAATGTCCTATAAGATTTAGATTTCGGACTTGATGAAAAATTTTGTGATGCCCCAGAGTTCGGCAAATTGTGGCAATCGACAGGAATGCAAGATGCTGTCTTAACATTTTTTTACATCATTGTTTAATATCAGCAAAGCAAACCTGTTATAAACTAAAGTTATAGAGTTCGGAACAGAAGCAGACAACATTGATAAGCGCTTTGAAGATATAAGCAAAGAAGTGGAAAACAATCCCATGAACCAGCAGGCTTATACTATACAAATGTACTGTCTTTTCCAAATCATGTTTTATGAATTACATCACATCAAAAAGAAAACTCTGCTACACATGATGACTGCCCACGCAATCTATGACAAGTTCAAAAGTAGAGCGCTAATAACTTCCATGAATATGACTGATGTATCAACAAGTTATAATGACATGGTATGGAGCAGGAACTTGTTAGTAGCTCATGCTGTAAAATCTTGTGAATCAGACAGCACACCACTATGTCACCTTACCAGGAAAGGACTTAGAATTGCTGCTTTTGATCATTTTGATTTTGAAGACGGCTCTTCTTTGTCTGGAGCCAGCACACATGGTACTCCATGGTGCTTTTTCAAGACTGTACCAATGAAGTAGCCATTGGAAAACAAGCTGTGCCTGCTGTAGGCATAACCAAATGAAGCTGCAAACTTATAAACCAATTGCCTTGCCAACGTGTACAAGCCATCAACATGTCCCAGTCTACCAGAGAGTTTCAAAGTGGCTGAGGACATGAGTGGTCTGCAAAGCTGATTTAACTTAATTTATCATATTCTGTGCGGACTGAAGGATGAAGAAAAGCCAGTTCCTCCGTGATCTGGAATTCATGCTCTGATCTTCCACAATACTGTTCTGCCGAAGAAGGTTGGGTTTTTACCAGTAATACCATCTCCAGTGCCAAACTACGCAACAGTATACACATCTGTAAAAATAAATTCCAAAAGGTGCTTGCTTAGCTTGAAGACCAGCCTATCCTGCCAATGTTCTACAATGAAGGTGTTTTCCGTATTGTAGTTGACATTACTATGAGAAATCCAGTAGGATTTGATCATCTTTATCCAATGATGGGCCTTTTCCACATGGCAAAAGTTGTGTTGCTGTGTGCAGGAAGTTATCTCAGAGGATGTGGCATAGACCATGAATTTGTTGAGTCTGAAATCTTTGGAAGCAAAACTGTCCAGTCAGTATTGAGCAGAACTCATTATGTTCAATTGTTACAAGGTATGCTTAACATATCTGAGGCTCTAGAAACATTGCTTTGGAATGCTTCTGGAACAAGAATGACAAATTAGGTTTTGCATAGCACCAAACTCCAAGAATCAAAGTGTATCCGCAGACAAAACGGAGGAACAGCCAATCCAGCAAAGACCTTGCCTCATTCAGAGCCGCAACAGCCGCCCACTGACGAAAAATCAAGAGCGCAAGTAAGGACACACTCCGGGAGTGCATCAACTCCTCTGCACACAACACAAAGGAACTCTTCTCAGTCATCAGTGAGTTCACAGATTCCCCCCCCCCCCTCCAAAGCCATCAGCATCCTCCCCAGTCACAGGACTTCTGTGATAAACTTGCTTCCTTTTTCCACCACAAGATCCAGGACATCTACAACAGCTTTCTGTCACCTGGCACCGGAACCTGTGACCAACCTACACCCCCAGAACTCGCCCAGACTATCCATGACTGGTCCACGCTCACCACAGAGGAAACAGTCAACATCATGAACAGCACCCATTCCGGAGCCCCCTCGGGCCCCTACCCGCACCACTTATACATCAGAGCCAGCACATCCATCGCCCGAGCGTCGTAACACAATCAACTGCTCCATCAGCACGGGCACCTTTCCTGAGGACTGGAAACACGCCTAAATATGCTCTCTTTTGAAGAAACCTTCAGTTGACCCATCAGAACTAAAGAATTTCCAGCCTACCTCACTACTACCCTACCTGCCATATACTAGAGAAAGCAATCATCGCACAACTACAGAATTTCATTGAGGCCAACAACTCCCTGGACAGCTCCTAGTCCGGCTTCCGCAGCAATCACAGCAGGGAGACCGTGTTCCTGGCAGCCACCGCTGGCATCCGATTACTCCTAGGCCACGGCCACACCACAGCACTCGTACTCCTCAACCTCTCAGCAGCTTTTTACACTGTCTCCCACAGCACTCTGCGCACCAGACTCCACAACATAGGAATCCACGGAAGAGCCCTGGAATGGATCCACTCCTTCCTCTCCGGGAGGACACAGAGGGTCAGACTCCCATAGGTATCAACTGTGGAGTCTCCCAAGGATCCTCACTGAGTCCCACACTATTCAATGTATACTTGACCCCTCTTGCTGCCATCGTCAGAAGCCACGGTATGAACATTGTGTCATATAACGATGACACACAACTCATCATTTCCCTCACCGAGGACCTGGACACGACCAAAAGGAACTTTCACACAGAAATGGAAGCCTGCGCCACCTGGATGAGAGAAAGCTCCCTCAAGCTCAGCTCCAACTAGACGAAGCTTATCATCTTCGGAAACACCACCTCAGCTTGGGATGACTCATGGTGGCCCACATCCCTCAGCACCCCCCTGCGCTGACCGAACACGCCCGCAATTTAGGAATCCTCCTCAGCTCCTCCCTATCCATGACCTGCCAGGTAAACTCTGTCACCTCCTCCTGCTGGCACACACTCCACAAACTCCGGAAGATCTTCAGATGGATCCCAGCAGACTGTCGCAGGACAGTCACCCACACCTTAGTCACAAGCAAGCTCGACTACGGCAATTCCTTCTATGCTGGCACCTCAACCAGGAACATCAAAAAACTTAACTCATCCAGAACGCCACCACCAGACTCATTCTGGACCTCCTTGCCAAGAACACATCTCCCAACACATGAGGACCCTCTACTGGGTACCGGTCGAGAAGCGAATCGCCTTCAAACTTCTCATCCACATGTACAAGGCCATACATAATGCAGGGCCAACCTACCTGAACCACTGCGTCTCCTTCCACACCCCTGCCAGTTCTCCCCGCTCCGTCAGATGGCCCTGGCCACCATCTCTCGCATCAGCATAACCACCCCAGAGGAGGATCTTTTACCTACACTGCAGTGAAGAGCTGGAACAACCTACCCCTGCACCTCAGACAAAGCCCGTCGCTCACCATCTTCAGGAAGAACCTCAAGATGTGGCTCTTCATATGAGGCCTGCCCTTCTTCCCCCAGCGCCTTGAGACCCTCATGGGTGAGTAGCCACGCTTTACAAATACTGATTGATTGATTTATCTCAGATGTGAATAAGGCACAGGGTGCACCTCATTCAAAAGACATAATGCAAAGCCAGGCAATGTTCAATACACTCCGTTCAAAATCAGAAAACCAAGTTCATAGAGTTTGTCAAAGAATGTGAAGAAAACACTGAACTTTGCAAGTAATGGGGAAATGTTTTACATATGATAGCTCTAGTGAAAAACTGGGTACATGCGGATCAGGAAGGTGATTGGAAGCTGAATGTGAAGACTGTGGAGCCACTGATTGTGTTTCGCAAATTTGATTGCATAATCTATCTGAGGTATGGGTCCTGGTATTTGGAAAGAGTGAAGAAGCTAAAGATGGAAAAACAATACCTCTACAGAAAATTGATCCAAAGACATTTTGTGGTGAAAGACAGACAGGGAAGTTTCAATGCTGTGCCTCCAGATATAAAACTGGAACAGACTATCCAGAGATCTCAGAAAAGCTCCAAGGGAATTGTCGGTCAGATTGGTAAATGTGAATATGTGGCTTAGTGGCAGCCTGTTAACCACAAAGTCCTTTTTAAATGGACATATGTTTTCAGAGAGATGAAGAACTCAAAATGAATGGACCATTGTGAAACTGTTCCTCACCAGGAACTTGTGGGAAAGAGAAGGTATGTTTTTTAATAAACATTTTGACAGCCTTTTTCATTTCATGCAGCAGCAAGGAAACCCCTTTAAATGACTGAGCCTATGCGACTACACAACTTTGTGACCAAACAATATGTTGATAACGATGTAAAGACACATCTATTAGATGTCCTGGAACATGGATCGAAACTATATGCGAACTGAAGCAGGAGAGATTTGTATGAACGAGGAAAGGCTGTTTGACATAATCACTAAACCAAAACTTTCAGCCTTTAGTTGCCATAGTAAGAATTTTGTCTAACCAGCCACTACAAAACAGGTCACAAAACACAACTTTTGCAAGCACAGAAAGCGAGATGGATGTAGCAAAAGAAAGGGATAAATGTGCCAAGGACATTCTGTCGCATGATCTTCTTTCAACAAACGCACTATTTAATGGAGATGCTGCACCCAAACCATAGAAGCACAAACTTGTACAAGTGCTTGAAAAAAAAAAAACTTTCATCTGAAGAATTTCAATTCAAAAAGGTGTTCTCATTGAAAAGAGCTGTTGTTCTGGACTATGTGTCCCAATTGTGAATGGTCAAGATGTCATCCAGGCAAAACTTCAGAGAGGTTGTTCAGACTGTTCTACAGATATTAAAGTCAGTGTGCACCTTGCAAGAACTGCACATTGTCTTCGACAGCTATCTTGAACTATCTATCAAAAAAAAATCAAAAAATATGAGAAAATCTGACATGTCTACAAGTGAAGCAATTGACCTTGCCTGCATCAAATATTTGACACCTATTCCTTTGCAACGTAATAAATTCTGGTCATCAGCATCAAACAAGATGAACTTGAAGATAACTCACCAGAAATTCCTGATATTTCAGTGAACACTCATTTTCCAATTTTTGCAAGTGAGCTGATTGTCAATGAGGAGTTGGTTCATGCAGAGAGATATTCAAAAGGTACGGGTCTTTTTGTTCAAGAACTGAACGGCAAATTGGAGGAAGCTGACCATCATGTTGTGCCACATGTTGGGTAGGCTGTTCAAAATGGTTCCAATTCAGTCATTGTCCTGTCAAATGAAACATATGTTATTATTGTGCTACTTAGATTTGTTGCAATGTTCATAAGTCAAGGATTATCAGAGTTATGGATACGTTATGGAACAGGCGAGAAAAGACACTTAATCCTGTTTCATATTCTGTACAAGAAACTTTACCAAGAGATGCCAAGAGTTCTTATCAAAGCACATATTCTTACCGGTGATGACACTGTGAGCAAAATTGGAACACAACTAGAGCTTTAACTGCCGACCCAGCGAAGTTTCTCAAAGGCACTGCCGACACAGAAGAAAAATGTGAATTGAAAAGCGTAGAAAAATACCTTGTGCATGTGTGAAAAATTAGTTTTGACAATCTTCGGTATAGTGAGTTCAAGAGATCAGCCCCGCTAAGTGACCTTCCAATGATGTCATATTCTGTGCATGGACACATTAAAAGAGCTTTGTGCTTGATCAGAAGGTGTAAATGTTTAGGATCATGCATATGTAGAGAAAGAACTGTGTGAATTTGGTTGGAAAGATATTGATGGGGTGCTAAAACCTACAAAATGTCTAAAGTTCTACGCACAGAACTTATAGGTACATGTACTTACAGAACATGTGCTACAAAAAGATGTCCCTGTCGATATGCTCTTCTCAAATGTTCAGCATTCTGCAAATGTACTACGAGCGATGGATGAAACAAATAAATAAAGTGAACTCTAGAAATGTGTCAAAAACAGGAGTGATAAACATTATTTTTTTCTCAGATCATAAACATTGTTTGGTGCATACATAAAAGGAATAAAAACCATTATTTGTTTGATTTCTATACATGTCACTTCTTCCTCTATTATAGCCTTCATTTTTGAAAATGGTGGAGGGGTTTCTCTGAGGAGTTATTTTCTGCCTCTATAAGACTACTTGACCCCCAAAACCTATTTTTTTAAACCAAATGAAGTATGTTGGTCTCCTGAAATATTACATCATCACTGCAACACATGTGCCATTTTTAAAAATGTTGTCCAGACAAATGTGGCCCTGATCAGCAAGTCTACCCACGCTAAATTACTTCTCTAATGATCCAAAAACACAAATCAAAAATGAAAATCTCTGGATAACAATTTTTTTACAGAGGTATATAAGGGGGGCAGGATTATTACAGAAGTATCTGGAATTTCCTGCTTCTTTGCCCTAGTCCCGGTCTGTCTGGGGTCACAATAGGCTAGTGTGAAGTTCTTTGAGAGTGTGCTAGGCCAGTGCCTTTGAAGTTTGTGTGGTAGGTGACAGCTCTGCCCTCTCACCCAATCAAGTCAGGATGGCCCATCTTGCCAACACCCAAACCTTTTATTGTGGTAGTGTCTGGAAGGCATACACAAAGACCAAGTGCCAACTACACCTAGTCATATGACTTGGGGTACAGGTTGTAGGCACCAAATGGTTAGGCCAAGAAAATGCTAACTTTCTAAAAATGGCATTTTCAGAATTGTGACTTAAATCTGACTTTACCATTAAAGAGGGTTATAAGTTACAATTCATCAGGCACCAAAAATTACTTTCCTACTTGCTTCCAAACAAAAGTTATATCTTATTAGATGTAATGTAACCAAGTGTTATCCTAATGGAGATGAGGACCGCACAGTGGTGAACAACTAATTTAAGAGTTTTTTACTACCAGGACATGTAAAACATAAAGGCACATGTCCAACGTTTTAAATGCACTGCACCCTGCCCTATGGGCATTTACGACCTACAGAAAACGTAACTAGTATGTATTAGAAAGAGAGATTTAGGCCTGGCTAAGGGTTTATTTTGCCAGGTCAAAATGACAGTTTACAACTGCTCACACAGGCTGCAATGGCAGGCCTGAGACATGTTTTAAACGGATACCTAACAGGGTGGAGCAATGAGTGCTGCAGACCAACTCATAGTATTTAATTTATGGGCCCTGGGTACATGTTGTACCACTTTACTAGGGGTATATAAGTAAATTAAAGGTGCCAATTGAGTGTAAGCCATTTCTACCTTGTTTAAAGGAGAGAACACAAGCACTTTAGACCTGGTTAGCTGTGGTAAAGTGCAAAGAGCCCTAAAGCCAACGACACAAAAATGAGTTCATCAAAACAGGAGGGGTGAAGGCGAAATGTTTGGGGGGTCTACAACCCAAGCGTGTCAGGTCTAACACTCACCAAGAGTGGAGGCGTACACATTTAATAGCAGTGATGACTATCTGACATCATCATAACCCATCTGTTTTTCGCTGCCACCATGTGGTGTCAACCACCTTTTCTTCCTTTGATCTTAAATGTACATACTTACCAGGTGACAACACAGGTACTGTCAGCCTCTTTCCATCAGTTGATAAGCTGGTACTGCTGCACCAATGCCTCAACATTACTGATCCATTTTGGATCTGGGCATTTTGAAACCCATCCTTTCCTTCTGTACTTACTAATCCTTGAGTTGAAGAAATCTGCTGGTACGATTCCTCCTGTTGAAGGATGACATTGAAAGACCCAAAATTCTATTGAGGAAAAGCTGATGGATCTCTTTTGTTGGTTCCGTCTTTTCCAGATCAATCAAAATGGCCCACACCACAGCATTTATTTTCTTCCACCTCTTCATACAACTAAGCAAACGTGCCGAAATGCTTTTTCCATGCTCCCCTTAGCCTCAGGTGATGTGATGTGTTCTGCTATGTCCTCATACTGACCCAAAGATGCTGGGCGCCAGCTCCCCTCATAAGGTATGATAATATCCCTATGTCCATCCTTTCCTAGTTGCCCTTTCCATTCAGAAAATATTGTTATTGTCATACAACCTTTCAGTGTCTTGTCTCCCCTGTACTTTGCCTTTCATTGTCTATTTGCTACATCAAGTAAGATCTTTAAGGCCACCTGCACTGCCTCTACCCCCACTTCCACTTGTGTATCTTTTTTTTTTTTTTTTTTTTTTTTTTTTTACCATAAAGCAAGCTTTCCTCCCAACTTCCCCCTCTCCTTCCACTGCCCTTCCTCTCCCATCTCCTTTAGTTGTCCTGCTGTGCCCCCTCTCTCCATCTGTTCTGTTTCAACTGTTGTCTCTGCTGTGGTAGGACTTCCTTTTTCTCTCCTACACTTCCCCTTCCCTTTATTTTCGTCCATTATCTAATTATCTACTTACTCCAAAGTTATTTCTGGGCTCCCTCCAAAACTACATTTCCCCTTGTATGTGTTCCCCTATTGAGTAGTCCACCGCCTCCTCCACACCAGCTTGTACCATTTATACTCATTTGCCTCCTCTTTACACACGACTTACCTTCCTGTATGCTGGTCTTCCTAGGTGTCCCCAATCCCTTTGCCCTAGCCTCAAACCAAGCTTGCTACTCCTAACTTCTTCCTTCCCTTTCCTCCTCTTCATCCGCTTCATCCCCCTGAAACTTACTTCCACCCTTTCAGATCATCCTGCTCATCTGTTCCAGTCTCTGCCATCGCCTTCTCATTTCATCACGTATTCCCATTTCATTTACTGTGGTATCTCTAACACACCAAATTACAGGACACCGACGAAAACAGTCTGAGTTTGTGTTCAGGACCATTTTATAGTAGAATATATAGCAAAATACCTTTTGTTGTTAAAGTCGGTGGTTACAAAGATAGTGAGGTGTCTTTCCAAGTTTGCAGACACAACTCGAAGTAAGTGCTGGCATGCAAAAGCAGGGAAAAGAGCTAATGGAGAAGGCTCCTTCTCTCCTAAACAAGCAAAACAAGTCGATCTCAAATGAGAGCAGATTCATATGTGTACTTTTTGTCATACTTTCGCCGTGACAACAGGTTAGTGTGACTGCTGTGTTTCTCCTTTAACCTTTTGTAATAAAGTGCCGCTTTTTGTGTCCGATATGTGTGGGTAAAAAGGCTAGCAGATTCTAGGTATTGCCACCCGTGCAACGAGATCAGCCACGTACAAACTAACAGAAGAAGAGGAAAGGGAACTTCTGCCTGAATCTTTGTGAGCAACTGGAAAATGTAGATATCCGTTCATCCGAATTTGTCACATTCCGATATTCTAAAGAATCGATTATCTTCTGCAATAGTCACTGTAAAGAATGACATTGCATGTGTCTTTTCAATATCTTGAGGATGTTTAGCTGCAGAGCTGCCAGTGTATGAACTTTATTCGACCAGGAGTATCAGTGGCTATTTTTAGGCTCTCTTCGTGGTCGTAATTGAAGCTTTCTCTGGGTTACTTTAGAGGGGATAGCCCAAGTTCTTTCCAGGGGTTAGGAAACTTCCTCGAACCACTAATGTTCAGTGGTTTTCACATTGTATCTGTTTTTATGTAAAACAAATTGTAGCGAACATAGGCCTAATGCATCTGATTTTCGTTAAATTGCTACTTTTTGAAATTGACAATATTCCTTGCTTTTGTGCAGTTAAAGCTATAAAATCTGAGATTTATTTTCTTACCTTTAATCTTAAAACTGTGGCTTTTCATCCAATGCAAAATGTGCCAGTTTACAGTGAAGGTCAAATATTTCCTTAATATTTTCCCGCCCCAGAAATCCTTTCCCGACTCCCCCAGTAAATATGGTTATTTGTAGGGTTTTTTCACACCTAATTTGCAGACTTATTGCGTCGTTTTTGGCACTAAACCTGTGCTCAGTAAAAAAAAGTAGCGAAAACTAATGGGAATGTTGAGGAGTACCCAGAACGCAATGACTGTGAGTTTTGCCGATATTCTTAATGGCTCGGACCTGCCCTCACCCTGGAAACACCCATGGTTTTTTTTTTTTTGTAATTGCAAAAATCTGTCTTACATACAGGTATTCCTCAATCGTGGTTTTCCATCTATAAGGTATACATGTTTCAAATCATGATTCCGATAATGAGTATTTTTTTTTTCATATATGCCTACAAAGCTTTTCTAACACCAAAACTGAAATTGAGTGTGAAAAATAGTTTGTAAATAGCCCGTTGGCTCCCATTATGAATTCCTTTCTTCAGTGACCCCACTTCATAAGTTTTTTAATGTGGGATAGCTGGGCAGCCTTTATACTAATAGAAAATTAATTTCCGGTTGAATAACCAGCTATCCGACCTATTTTAAAATGTTTACATAACACAAATTAATGGAGAATGGCTCAAAATTAATTGCCCGTTTAATGGCACCACTGTACTTTGCTGTATATGGATTGTTTAATGAGCGGTACAGGATCACGATTTGTGTCGCAATCGGAGACGTTGCGTTTTGGCAGCTCTTCGTGTGCTGCACCATCTCAGTAATCATTTGATGCGGAGTCTCCACTTTCTTTCAGTTTTCCTATTTTTACCACTAATGAATGCACTGTATAGAAAATCTTATTCTGTGCTAGATATTAAAGCCATTTCTAACCGGTACTACCTGTATTTATTTCCATTCATCTTTTTGGGCGGGTCTGTCTAGCT
Source organism: Pleurodeles waltl (assembly GCF_031143425.1). Classification (NCBI taxonomy): domain Eukaryota; kingdom Metazoa; phylum Chordata; class Amphibia; order Caudata; family Salamandridae; genus Pleurodeles; species Pleurodeles waltl. The sequence goes on along the minus strand of NC_090444.1, from coordinate 1,052,256,030 downwards.
AGCTATATTCTTAAATTTCCAGAAGGGTTTTTGTGGCGCACAATAAAAACATTCTTTAAAGGTAACCTCATCGCACCCCTAGTGCATTCCAGTAGGTTTATACAGCAAAAACAGAAAAACAAATCTTGACTACTCCCCTTCAACGGTACAAAGGACTGATGAACCCAATAGCACAACAGTTAAAACCCTGCATGCAGTAATCTGACCTCGAATACATTAGGGATTTAGAAGTCATCAAATAGCTCGTGGTTCGAATAGTTCGAAAGGGTTAATTGTGGTTTGGCAGAATACGGATTATTCTGAACCAGTGTTTCATCTGTAAACAAAACTCTAGTTAGGATTAATTTGTTTGCATTCAGTCTTAATCCTATTAGATAAGTGTGGGCAAATAGGTTTTATATGTGTGCTTTAAGCCGATGTCAGTGAGATTTAATGGCATCTGACGCCATTTTATAAATGATCAGGCTCTGTCAATATCCGGAAAAAACACCGGTTCATCATAGGGATTAGATTGTTTAACGTTCAGCGATGCTTTGTCTGTCTGCCTTATTGGGCCTGTGTCTCATCACCACAGTCTCCTGTTATCAATGTTTTAAATACAGTATAATCTCACTGTCCTTGGGCCTGCTCCTCACGTAGTATGAATTCGCAAAACATCTATGCCCCATTCAAGTGTTTGCCAGAATCTTGCAGAAAATCCATTTGCACGTAGATTTTTTGCAGTACAGCATGGACGTGGTGTGTGGTGGGGAGGAAGAGCATGGAAAAAGCAAGCAACACCAATACAATCATGTTTGTGGTTATTCAGAAACAAATTGCATACCATTTCTCACCATGAAAACACAAAGTGGGAGCAATTTATTTCCCAGACAGGAAATGGAAAAAAACAGCCTCCATTGCATGTAGGCGTTTTTCACAATTGAAAAAAACATGTTTATTGTGTAAATGCACAAATCTTTTGCAGTTGCTGTTGCAGGGCAGAGAAGGAACAGTCTGCATGAAAATCTACGATTAGTGTAGATTTCTGATCATAGTCCCGTGGGGTTGTCTGGACACCCAGAATATTGGGAATCTACACAAGTACTAGGCCCACATGTATGTTTCACATATTTCAAACTTTCTACAAAATATTTGTGAAGTTGCTCTAGACTTTGTAGATTATGGATTATGATGTAGTAAATTATTTTGGGGAAACACTGGATAGATCCAATCATTTAGTTGTATCAATTGTTCATTTTCAGGCAGTATACCCCCCTGAATAATTTTATATACAGTTACATGACAATCATGTTAATCACCTGGATTTATGGCTTTGGAGCACCACGTAAGACTTGCTGTTACAATAAAAAATAAAAAAATACTGAAAGAAAGGTGGAATAACAAAAATGGGTTCGGTGGCATGCTTGAATTAATTTCAGCGATTGGTAATTTCCCAAGGCCATGTTCCATTCCCTTGTTGTTTTGCTTACTATGCTGCTGCAGGCAGAAACCAGGCCTATGAAAATCAGAATTAAGCCTCCATTTGTAACAATCCTACCTGAGCTGCCAGGCAATTTTCCTGTACACCAGAGCACTAATAACCGCAGAGTAGTTTTTGCCTCTTCAGTGAGCTGCAGCTCGAGACCTAAATTGAAGTGAGCAAGAGAGCTATGTCTAGGGAGACCTGTCACTCTTCGAGATTCTTACTTATAAAAACAAAAAAGCGAAGAGTAGAATTGTTTTTATTGATCTCAGCTACTGGTAATTTCTCATGGCTTTATTGCAATCAATTGTATTTTTCCCATTATGACACTTCAGAAACCAGCCCTTTGTAAAGCATGCTTGGTCGTGTTCCAGTAACAACAGTCCTGCCCGAACAGCCAAGCCAGGTCCCCTCTAGACAGTCCCAGGAAGTTGGGGACAATGACGGTCCATCCAGGTCTTCTGGCTGTGAACGTTTTAATCGCCATTTGCAGTCAAAACAAGGTGCCAGTGGCCTCCTCAGGGCAAGGCCGCTGTTGGTCAATGATTCCCACCTTTCTGCACCTCAGATACATTACACCCGTCTCTGCAGAACTGGCAAGATGCCACCGAGGTTCATGAAATACAATACCCAGCTGCTGCTATGTGAGCAATAAGAGAAGGGTTGGCTTCTGCTGATTAAATGTCCTCCCATTTAATTCCTCTATTGTACAGGGACATTTTGAAGCAGGGGAATAATGTTGGTCACTGGCTGACCCAATTATGTTTCCTAAATTGGTCTTTGTCAGTGCAGAAGTGTCATAAGACTCTTAATCACCATGTGTTAAATAAAATATAACACGTCGAACATCTCATAAGCTTTTATCAGAATAAAATCATTAAAATCTGAATTCAGATATGAGTGTTTGGACCCCAAATCTGAAACGATTCTAAAAAAAGGCCTCTGCAGTCACTACCAGTCCATAAATTATGATTTGATGTTCATTATATTGTAGGAGAGGGGAATCTACAGGAAGAAGGCTTTTTTGGCTCATAAACGTCACATGAGATATGGTTGGCTGAGCAGGATATTCCTACTGTGTGGTCTGTTACGCCAAGTGCACCTAGACTCTACAGCCAGCTTATACTTTGCACTTAACTAAGGTTTTGCACGTCAGCCTGTTAGAGTATCAAGACATTCCATTTGAACAGTCAGTGGGACACTATTTTATCAGCGTGTAGCATGTTTTATGCCTGCAGACGTTACAGCCAATTAAACATCACAAATTCTGAGTGCTCAAAGGCAGAATACATGAGGGAACAATTGCATATAAACGAACTCTTATGCATACCTAATTTTACATAGTTGAACTGGCCGTTTTGTAGGTTTCACCCAGTATAAAGTCCAAGGAGTGGTGCAGAAGACTGGATACCTCCTCGGACCACACTACCTTTCCAAGATGTTGAAGGAAACACATTCTCTTTATTCATCTAAGTAAAGAATCGTTCATCTCCTACTCTCCCAGCATCTGCAGATAAGACAGAAATTCAATTCAGGAGCAAAGTGCGATAAACGAGTCACCATTATACCTATGGACCTCCATTTTTCAGACTGCTGAATGACCCACCAAATCATCTAGGGGAGGCATGGCGGAACGGCCTTGGAACTATTTTAAAGCAGATTACTTGTTATTTTAGGACTTTGTGATTCAGGGGTCCACTTCACTTGCATTTCATCATTTCTTTAGCATAAATCTTACTCACTGCACTCTCCCTCTTGTAAAGCAGGCAGGTCAGTAGCAAGAGCACATGACCATTATAATAGCTAATCTTGTGATCAGTCAAAAATCTATTTAGAAACAGACTCTTACCTCATTCCAGCTTTCATGTCTCATGATGAGTGAGCTGTAGGGAAAGAAAAAGCTTCTCATTCTCACACTGTCCCGCCCCTGCTGAGTCTTTTGTCCTTTTACCTGAGTCTTTCACCACTACCCTGCCTCCTCTGGAATATGCCCTAAAAATGGAAGAGTAATGGAAAGCACACATTCATTTGCCACCATTTAGTCACAGAATTTGAGGTTCTGAAATCCAACTACTGAAAAATCATTTATAAATGTCATTTCAGCTACTTTCAAGAGAGAATTGAAGAGTGGGGACGTGGGCATTTTTTGACTGGAAGACAGACAAAAACTTTGTGACTAGATGGGTGCTGCTAGATTTCCATTGCTGGATGACAGAGTATCCATGGTTTCATCGAGCCTAAGAATTGTATACATGGATAGCTCTGGGAAATTCGTAGTTGGATCAGACAGAACCCTGACTTTCTACAAAACACCAAGTTATCTGGACTTTCTGTGCGATATGGCATTGTTAAATGGAACTTTAGGACTGACGAGCTAGTTGCGGGAGTTTAGTAAGTTATTTGTAAAACATGTCATAATCCAAAAGTGCTACAAGTTGCTAGTTTAAAATGCCAACACTCAGGTTTTTAATTTTGAAGTATTGTCGATTTTGATTGTGCAAATTAAGATATTTAATATGGTGATTATGCTGACTAATCAACTGATTATGGGTGCGTGAGCAGGACAGTGGAAGGCAAACAACAATTGTAAGTCAAGGAAGTGGGGGCAGAGTTCTCTACAAAACATTTCCGTGGCTGTAAGTATCCTCTACATATGCAGACAATTAAAAAATAGATAACATCAGCCAAGATGTGTTGGATGGGGGTAAGCATTCTGAATAGGGGTGTACATATAATGTAATGACAAATCTAGCACTTTGGAGCTTCGTCCAGCAAGGATTGGCTTTCAACAAGAAATTGTGTAACACCTTAACTGGTTAGGGGTTTGTCCAGTGTAACCCAGTTCCATTTAAGGTCTTTGAACACACAGGCTAGTATTATTTAGAAACTGTTCTATGTCACAATGTATTTAGTATATTTGGTATAAAACACCCCTGTTATTGATCATAAGTGTACCGCAAGTGACCGAGGAGCGCTGTACTCTTGCTGGGGAAAAAGGCTGAATGAGTTTCTTTCAAATGTTACATAAATCCACATTATTTTACACATTAAGCACTGTTTGTGATACGCTTTTTAAACACAGTAGGGCATATTTTATTTTTTTATAATACATTTATTACATACAGGCCTTGTAAGTCCTCATTCTCTTCCTCCGTCTTGTGAGATCCTCGTTTTGCAAATATGTGAAATCTGCACTGTGAAAATAAGTTCTCCAGTTTGTAATTGCATGCAAACATATGTCAATGGTTTAATGGAAGTGACTGCGACATCATGCAGTGTGGTTTAGAATGTGTGTTAACAAGCAGCTAGCTTCCCGCTGCCAATTATAGCCTCCAAGAGTGCAGTACATACATTTACCACCATAAATGTCCCACTTATCACTAAATGGCTGTGAATTTAGCAGAAAGGCAAGTTTAGATGGTAGGGAACTGAAACGTTGGCCATTTCTTCCATTAAATCGCAGTTGAAGTTCAGTTTAAATGTTTCCGATGTTCTCTATTGGCCTAGGTGGCATTAATAAATTCTCGCACTCTAGCAGCAATTACATGGAGGAGAGATAGTTGTTTAAGACAGCCTTATTCAACAAGTAGCTTGTGAACTACTCGTAGCTCTTCAGCTACTTGTATGTAGCTCTACTCTGTGCAGCCCAGCCTACTAAATTAAAAACCTGTGCCTGGCTGATCATTACATGAATAGAAAATTTGGAAATTGTTTATTCAGCATGAAAATGTGTGCCTTTTCAGAACTCCTAAGCTGATGATTGGAGAAAACTATTGAATTCCCACAACATATTTAAAGCTTATCAGTAGTATTACCTTGGTGCCAGGGGCCTTTAATCTTTCGCTATTATGAATAACTTATGCAAAGGTTTTCGAAATTGACAAAGCCCTTTTTACATTACTGCTGGCTACACTGCCTGACACACTGAGATGATCATAGCTAGTAATCTTGAATTGGGGTGGCTACTAATGTTATCCTGTTTGTTCTGGTCACTATAACAACACTAATAATATTAGTAGCTTGGGATGATTTTCACTGATCATAAGTAGCTCTTATTACAAAAAAGGTTGGAGACCCCTGGTCTGAGCGTATTGTAGAGTTTGCATGCTCTAAGGTCATACCAAGGCTGAGACATTTGAAAGCAAATAAATGTTGCTTCTTAATTGGAAGCATGACAGCTGTGTTGTCTCAACGCAAGGTCTTGTTTTGTGCTTATGTATTAATTCTACAAGGAGGCGGAGTTTTGGAATCCAAGAGGCAGTCAATATAGGTTAGGCAATAGCACGTCTACCATGGCCTCAATCATGAGACTACAATGTAGGTACGTTTTTTGGTGTAAAAGTGGGCTCTGCATGTTCTGGCCTAAGGGTTCAGAGATTTGATGGAGGGATACAATGTTTACATGCAGTCATTTTCCAGCCACTCACAACATGCTCATGATAAGTTCATTTCTTATTAACTTTTTACATTATTTTTCTTGGCCTTACTTTATAAATTGGCCCTACTATGAAACTTTGTGATGCTTTGATTTGCTCTTTATCCCTTAGCTATTTAATCCTCACTGCTGATTGATTTAACATGGTATTGATAATGTGTTAACCGCATTAGTTAGGCCACCTTGGCCTTGCTTACATTTGTTATTGAGGAATGATCTAGTCTACACATTTGAAAGAACTGTCTAGTAGATTCAGTGTCGATTTTCAAGAAAGGGTTTTGCATGTTTTGATAGGGATTTGTTCTACCAGATAACAACGGAATGATCCCCTCTCTCTGTCCTCACAAAGTCCAAGAAAACTTGTCTAAAAAGAAATCCACGTCAAGTTCAGACGTGAACAATGTAACTGGTAACTGTTGCCATCAGTAATGAGTCAGTAACTGCCAAAGGCATTTCCTTGCATAGGCGAGGGCCCAATGCCTGGTCACAGGATCTTACTGGAATTGGATGGTTTTCAGTTCATGTGAGGGAGGCTACACCCAGGGCAGGACCGAGAGCTAATGGCAGCTATGCAACGTGCATACATGTCCACTTATTGAACTGAGAGAAGGGAGAGAACGCGCCACACCATTTCCTATGTGGTTTAGAAGAGTTCCCACTCCCTTCACATCAGAACATCTTAAGAAAAAAAAAAAAAAAACTGGCAACATTGTTTTACAATATAATTTTTCAAATATTTTGGGTAACTAGCCATATTTTTCACAAGCAGTTCAGGAGAGACAGTCCTCAGAAAAACTAGTAGTTTACATCTGGAGCAGCACGAAGGAGCATTTTTCCTCTGCTGCAGCAAATCGTGCATCTCCCTTTAAATAAATCAAAGGATTCTCCTTGAGGTTGCTTTTAGGACTGGATAGGCTAAGCGATCTTCACAATATTCAGCCCTATAGGCAAGTGTTTGCTACCAATCCACCGGTATGGTGAGGCACGTTTCCCAAAATACCAGCCCAGCCCTAGTTGTTCCAATATATTTAAGGATAATTCACATAGGTTGTGCTAATCCAGTTAAAAACTTGGACCTTCAGCATTTATGAACATTATAAAGTGAGATGATCTATTTTGCATCTTTTTTACTGTAGACAATGCAGCATACTGTAAGAATGTCATTGTGGATTTTGGATTCACACCCATTAATTATCTCGTTTGCTGGCACAGGTCCTGAAACCACTGCAAGTCACAATGTTGTACTGAGAACCGGTTTACCAGATGAAGACCAGCTCTTAAAGCCAAAAATGTAATCTTCTAAAAGCTATTGCAACACTCCTCTTAATTTCTCATATGAAAATAATTCAGAAGAAAATTGTTAAATTCCACTAAGTAATCTTCCAGAGGGCCGATTACCCAAACGTAATTGATTTGAACTTTGTTTGCAGAAGAAAATGTGTGGGCTTTAAAGGTACGACCCAGCATTAAATAGTTTAATTTATAGGTGAAGCACTTGGATATGCATTGTATTGGCATTGCTAAATATAGTGATTCCAATAAAGTGAACTGCATGGGAGGAGAGACTTGGGGAAACTTTAATTCTGAGCTCCAGCTCTTCAAACCTTCCTGCGCTCTGTAAGCTGAGCAGCCAAAATGGATCTTTAAAGTTAAATTTTCTAAAGAAAAAAAAATAACATGACCACAGACACAACAGAGCATGTAAGTTATTCATAACCTTCCATACACCTTCACTGCAAAACACAGCACACAACTAGCGGTTTGCGAAAAACATGTGAATTGCTTACCGATAATTATACAAACTTTCAGGAAAATTACACATTAGGCGCAATGCGATCCGTCATTTAGCGCTGTATCTTAGCATACATAGTTTATTCCCAAGTGCTCGCTGTAAACATTTTGATACGAATGGCTCATGATTATGTAACATGACTTAGTTTCGAGAATTTCATGTAATAAGCATAATGTGAAATTTATGACATTACATGAGTTGTAAGCATCCAGAGCATCCGTTATTTTAGCTACGTACTATTCATCTGTTTAATAATGACAGACCCACCAAGGGCCATCAAAACGCAAATAAACAGATTTTAAAAATCACATAATAGAAGAGTAGCTGGTGCCTAGTGACAGCAATGAAATATCCAAAATCAGTTTTATGCAGACTGAAAGTGTACATCATATTGAACTGTCAGCATGCCCTTATTGCGACTTTTGGCTTGAGAGCTGTGAAGGTGAATATGTTTCTGAGCTGGAAGAGTTTTTCCGTAACTGGAAAACGTCTCCTGCAGACTTTCTTCAGGTGTACAGCACTCCCTGTGGATGCTCTTTGGGTGTGTTGCTGTAGAACTGAAGCTCCAAATCGTATTCAGACCACAGATTTTTCTTTGTAGTTCATTTCAACCTGGAAGGTTGAATTTTCCTTAATAATTCTAGATATTATCAAGAGCTAGTTCCAATTGGATGACAGCATTTACTTAAGCTCCAGTGTTTCACATATCCAAAGCATTTATAACAATGTTTTATTTCAAACTGGCAGGAGCATCTCAAGCTATGCTTGATACTGGGTGCTATTTTTTCGTCATTAAACTGCACTTCCTAAACCTCAAAGACTTAAAAATCGTCTTAATAAATAGCATGAAATTAGGTTTGTAAAATATACAGAAAAGCAAGAAGTGCATCAACATCTATTCTGACAGTCCATCACAGGGACAAGCCAATAATGGTGTCCCCCGAAGACCACAGGTAGCTGACAAACACAGGAGCCACCACACTGTGGCAGCCCTAAAGCAAAAAAGTAAAGATCTCTCCCAGCGTGAAAGAGGTGTTGTTATATATAATACAGGATGGACAGGTATAAAAAACAGGAGATAATCTTTTAATTAAGCTTTTGCTTGACATTTTATAGTCCCTGCGAGTGACAAAACTCTGAAAAGCTAAGCTTCACCATCGTCTTATCAAAGTTTATGAAAGTGAGAGGTGCGTCAACTATTATCAGGTAGGCACAATAGATTAAACATGTTTGTTTTTTTAACTTAAGCCAACCAGAGGATGGAAAGGCCCTTATCCAATTTAAGGCAGACTTAAATAATGCCCCTATTCAAACTAGCCTTGGTTTTGCTCGACACACTGTCCCAAAGTAAAATAAGGGCCAATGTAACTTTGTCAGATCTATGCTGGAGGTTGAACTTTGGATAATGAAGTGAGAGCTCGTAGAAGGCAGATGCAGCAACAGTCTGCAAATACTGTTTTCCTCAATCTGCAAGATATTGACAGTGTGAAATCCCAGTACCAAATAACTGCAGATACACACTAAGCATTATAAATATACACGAAAGGAGAAACTGCCCCCTGCCTGCAGCCTAAGACAAGTTAAATAATGCTCCTGCTGATCTGCCAAACTTCTGACCTGAGCAACTCATCTGTGATTGCAAGAGCCTGTGCTATTAAAAACAAGCATTTGCAATGCAATGGGTCTCCCATTTGCTCAAGTTAAAGCTATTAGCATTGTAAACCCCTAACCGGACTTTTCTTGCCACATAAATTGAAAATGAAAAGTAAAACTGTTTCACATAACTAACCAGACTTTTCTTGCCACATAAATTGAAAATGAAAAATAAAACTGTTTCACATAACTAACCAGACTTTTCTTGCCACATAAATTGAAAATGAAAAGTAAAACTGTTTCACATAACTAACCGGACTTTTCTTGCCACATAAACTGAAAAGTAAAAGTTTCACATAAGGGAGCCAATGGCCACCATCAGCGCAAAGCAGACACACAAAAGGAAACAGAAGTTCACTTGCAGTGAAACGTATCGGCAAAAGTGCAAATATCCATGTAACAAGGTCGATGTCATGCAAAGCACTCTACTACCCAGCGAGATCGCAATGAGAAATAGTGTTCCAGAAACCATACGGAAAACATCGAGCCTCGTATGTTTTCAATAGTTAGCCGGTGCGCTCGAGGAGGGCTACACACCAGAAAAGACATGACGAATGCATGCCTCTCACTAATGAAATCAAGCAAATTTTGAAAGGCAAGCCCACTAACAAACCAAACTGATGGGAGTGACATGGGCGTGGTTACAAGCCCATAGAGAGATTACACCAGGGACAGATCACTTTGCGCTCGACCCGAACAACCCCCAGGTAGTTAAAGTAGCACACGGTACCAAGTGATTGCCCCCTCACTATTAGTTGGGATACATTTTTCTTGCCTGACCCACATGCCATAATGTGCGATTTCCTATAGTTTATAAACAGGTCCAGCTCACTTGTGGAAAAATATAAAAGATTCCCCAGCATGCGTAATAACCCACGGGTCTGTGCCATAAGTAATTTGCCATTTATTAAATAGAGCATTCCTCCAAAGGTACCTTTGCACTCACAATCCATGCAACGAAACCCTGAAAGACATCATGGCCATCCCATGCTATGTCCCAAAGATGGGAAAAAGCTACGGGACAGGGGAAAGGAAGTTTTCTAAAATTGAGCATAAACGGGTCGTCTCTTAATTTCTAAGGTATTCTGTTGCAAAATGTGATAAAATATACAGGAGTCTAGCCAGGCAGAGATGAATACGTTTATAATCGGAATTATTTAGTTTATGGTAAATAATTTATAGTTTTGGAGTCCACAATTGAAAAAACAGGTCTACACCAGAAGCATTACTTGTGCTTCTATTGTGAGGTACATGTCAAACTTTACAACAAGATTTCTCACATTTTCTACCGGCAGTGCTTCTACCTGAGCGCATAATGTTTGTAATGTTTAGTAAAGACAACTACAATATGAAGTGTATATAAATTGGACCTGGTGTTCAAAGGAGTCTTGAAGCAACACTGTTTTTACGCTGTAACCGGAATCTTCTGTGTAGTTGGAAAGATGCTGAAATCCTTCATACTACAAAGGGGCTTGCATTGTATTTTTCTTTTAATGGCTCTGTGACCATTATCCCCCTTTGCAGGTTGAGAGATCCTGAAACCAATCACAGTGCAAAGGGTCATTTTGCATGAATAACAAACTGCCCACCTCAGTAACATTAACTGGACGGGAACCTAGCAAATACAAATTCTGGCATGGAGCTGTGTTGTCCCATGCAAGCCTCTGCCCAGCATTTGTAACTTTTTGCAAGGACCCCCAAATCATTTTCCACCCCAGAATTATTAATGAGGTTGGCAATGTGTGCCGCCTTTGGTCACTTTGGGCTGCAAGGGCTAAGAACATGGTCACGATGCTAACGGGGATGTTGTTTGCAGTGAAATGGAGAAAACTCTGTACAGCTGAAAATGGGCTTCCATTTATAGTTTGCATTTAAAAAAAAATCTATTTAGGCCTAGTCCTTAGTTTTCTATTGATAGCTATTTTTCAGTATCTTCACTTTTTGTACATTTCTGTAACGATTCGCAAAGTGTTTTGCAGTTGCTATGAATTATGCTATGCACCTTTCACAAAAAAAAAGAAATTAGTGCAAACATTTGCTAACTTTGAACTATGGTTTCCTTGCCGACTTAGCACTCCTATATAGACTATGAAAACGAGACTTTGCATTTGCAAAGTTGTTACACTGTCTTTGCAAATGCAAAGACTTTTATACATCAAACTATTGGTCTCTAGTGGAAGTCAAAAATATTTTGTGCATCCTACCTTTGTAGCGAGAAAGTGCTTACAGATAAAATGACAAAGGAAGCCTGCTGTCCCTTAGAAATGTTTTCAATTGACAGGGAAGTACTGGGAGGACCCTGGGGCCTTTTGTTTCACCTGTGGAGATGGCCCCTACAACTATCCTGAGATGAAATGTTGTTGGTCACACCAGTGCCGAAGTCGGTCTAAATACAATAAATTGGCATTGCTATTTTTACCTGATGTTCTCAGTTTGTAGTGAAAAAACCCTTACAAGAAAAAAATCGTTTAAGGATAATAAACTCTTTTACCAATTTCTGGAGACCTTTAAGTCCTTACCTGGGAATGATGAAACCTTCTAGGATATAAAGTGCCTGTCCTGCTCCTAGGATTTCCATCTATCCAGACATATAAATCTGTAGAACTACCTCATTGCGTGCCTGGTTTCTGCCAACAAAAACGTAAGATTGTTGGTCTTGTTTTGATATTAATTATCTCGTTGATTTTAACAAAACGACTTTTGAAGTTGTTTATTATAGAACATTTGTTTGTATCTTAATAACACAAACTGTCTAAATGTCTCTGTTTATGTGTTTTGTTTACCTTTTAATTAGTACCGTTTTAATTCAATTCTTTGCGAAGCTTGCATGTTTTCTCTTTAATTTTATTGTTTATTGTTGTTTGGTTATAAAGTAAATCGCTCATTTCATTGAGGGTTTGAATTGCTACTAAAGATAGCTACCAATAATGTCCTTCGGATACCAACAGGAAAACTGGTTTACTCTTGTGAATCTTTTTTTGGGGGTGTGTCGCCACTCGGTTACACTGCATATCAAGTCTGCTATCACTCTGGTATAGTCTACCAACAGATCCTTACTTATCCTTGGTAACGAAAGATACAAGTAGAGAATATGATGAAAACTATATGTCTGAGACCTTAACATCACTGATGAGGTATTTGATTAGATTCTACACAATGTAAAGATAGATTCCTAAATTTTGTGTCACTATAACTAAGATATCCCAGCCTTAACTATGACAAACTGTAATTACGCTTAATTAAAATAAATAGACATGGCTATTATTGTTACACAATTGTGGTGCAGATGACCTCATTGTTTTCTCTTGATTGAAAACATGTTTTCCCATCTTCAGTTGCGCCATAAAAATCAAAGTTATGTAACTGCTACACTTGTATCCTGGAACAATGTTAGCCAATATAGCGAAGGCATTATGCACGAAAAGCTTAATTGTATATATTTTATGGGCAATTCTGAAACGTGCCCAAACGTGAAACTTTGTTATTTCTTTTGGAAATAACAAAGAATACATTTTGTGTTTCGACTGCAGAATCTTGATTAGCTGCTGGAGAATCTGCTAAATTCAAGTTTATTTATATTAATTTAGTAAACCTTAACATCGTAAAACTATAACTGAAATATCATGAAACAACATACATCGTTTCGTTACCATACAAGTACAACAAACCAAGTATGTCAAACACTGATAACGCGCATACAGGTGATACTTCTAAAAGGTGATGAGTGCAGCAAATCAGACGGTACATACACTTCTTCTGTATAACCTTCCTAGTGTTTGGCACTTAATCAAAGACACTAGATCCTGCAACACCACAAAGAGATTTCCTATACTACACTGTTGAGAGCAAAAAGGTATCCGTAGATGATCAGTGGAATTGTGAGCAATAAAAACACAACAAAGCAGGTCTACATTCACGTCTTAACAAAGGAACAATAGATATCTTCTACAGAGATGAACAAAACTTAAAAAAAGAGGACAAGGATGGTAGTTTGCAATGGCATTTTGTCTCAGGAACAGAGAAGGTATGCCTCTAATGATGCCCAGCATTTGGCAAATGATATCTTACGATGGATGAGACCAAGTATTAATCTTATTGAAACATAGCCATCATGGAGAAGTCTTAACCTTGTAAACATGACTGAAAGCCCACATTCGCATACATATGCAAATATACTATAACCAAAAGTTTCGATAGTTTTGTTGCATATCAGTTTGTAGTGCATTCTTGTTGAAAAACTTTAACTTGGGGTTCTCATTTCACCATGTTTCTTGGGGTGCTTCGGACTAGACTGTATATCCGTAATATACACAACTCAGAGACACAGTGCCTGATTTAGAATTTGGCAGACAGAAAACTCAGTCCGCCAGAATCCCGACAGAGTGGCAGCCCCCTACACGGCGACCTCCCCTCCGGAGTGCTTAAGAGTTTCCTGCTAGGTCAGCCGGCGGAAACCTGAGTTTCCACCAGCTGACCTAGCGGGAAACAGGCTACAGCATTGTCTCCGGCTCATAATTGAGCCAGTGGCAATACTGTAGCCTGCAGGGTGCTAGCCTGCATGGTGCACCAGCAACCTTGCAATGTTTACTGTCTGCAAAGCAGACAGTGAATATTGTGATGGTGCTGACCAGGGGGGCCCTTGCACTGCATCATTAGCAACTATTCCCTCTAATATTTATCTTTTTCTTGCTTCAGTAACTTTTTGGTAAGTTGCCTGGTAGCCTAAAATGTCAGCACATTTACGGGAACAGGCCTTCAAGGCTAATTACAGAGCTCCATCTGTAACTAGCTTTGCAATTGCAATTCTTACATGGGATAATTGGGGCCTAATGTAATACTCCCTAAGCCACAATTAACCATTTGATGAGTAACCAGTAAAGAATAAAATGTTCCCTATTTCAGTCTCATTCAAATACTCAGAAATGGGCTGCTCCCAAGGTAAATAAGCTATGAATAGCAGGTTGCATTTGAGTACAAAGTGATTAATAGAGGAATGTGATCACTAGAGGACAGCAAAATTTACCATCTTAAATTGTAAACCAGTATAGCGATAGGTGTAATCTAGAGTATTTGGGAGGCCTCTAGCAGCAGGTACCTTGTAGGATGTATTTCTATATGTATCATCAGCTGCATGGTTCAAATTAATAGGACTGCTCAAATCTAACAGCCATCCCTTGACAGTCAATTCATCTATGTGGCATGCCCTCTCTGGAGACATCATACTCTGACTCATGTCACTCTGGCAGCCATAAGTGACATTTCTGAGGGTCAAAGAGACAAGATATGTATGTTTGCAGATGACACAGCTCAGACCTAGGGTCGACACCTCGGAGGAAATGGAAAATGTGTCATCATTTAAAAGCACTACAACAATTGTTGGGGTGCTGCAAGCAGCAGCTAAATGTAGCCATGTTCACATTCATTAATTTGTGGCATGGAAACATAAGGTTAATTAATGGATGTGAGAGCTAATGTAAACATGAGAAAGTTCATGATCCTACATTCTTCGATGACCCAAAAAGTGGCTACACCATGTAACAAGGCAATAGGGCGAGTAAGACAGATGTTAGAGAAGGTAGGGAGAATGAAAAGGAAAAAACTAGATGACAGGATGCCAATCATTTAAGGCTTGGAAAGTCATGTCCCTGGGGCAACTAAAGTAGCACTTCTGTTGGCCGTGCAGTAAACCAACTGCCATATTTAGAAGCCTTTGTCTTCGAGACTTACATTTGTCACTGGAAATGCTTCTGCTGATGCAATAAGAACATGTGTGGTGAAATTGTTTAAATTTGGCTGGCCCACTAGTTCATGCAGTATGACAGACCGGCTGGCATGTTCACCATTTCTCAAAGACAGCTCTCAAGCAATGCCTTTGTGTTTGAAAAACATAAAAAGTCCCATTATGTGCTGAGAGTTATCTCGTTTCTCATAAGGGCTTCGAATTGTTCAAGTCTGGCAGCCCACTACTCTATGCAAGACTGGCTGACATTTTTACGATTTTTTTAAGACCAGCTCTCAAACCACACTTTTGTGTTTGAAAAACATTATAAAAATCCCCAATATTTGCTGAGAGTTTGCTCTTTATATTCCCTTCCCTAAGTAGGATAGACCTTCTGGCACCATGGAACTCTCAGAGAGGTATTTCCGAGGTCTTACATTTCACCATCTGGAACATAGTGGTAAATGAAGCCCACTATTATAAACACATTTGTCTGTGTGCCTCTTTTGCTGTTATTTGTCTTGTTTATGAATAGTCGTCTCTTTTTCAGACCTATACTGAGCAGGACAGTGAGTGCTTCACGTGGCCTGTCTACATTTAAAATCGGCAGCCCAAATAGAGAATTTAGATTCTTTAATCTCAGTTGAATACTATGCATAATGACCACAGACGTCTCACCCAGTTTTTCATATGAGTGCACTGACCATGAAAGAGCATTCCTACACCTCTGATGTCCTCTGTTACATGACAGATGGATTTCTTTCTACTCAGTTTTTACATGAAGCGACTCTTGCACTACTTCCATTTAGACAGTTCTTGACACCTCACTAGTTCCAACTACGTGCATTCTGTTAAAAATGGGGGCTTTGGTTGACAGTCAGGTTACACCCTGCTCAAGCAAGGACCCTCACTCTAGTCAGGGTAAAAGAGAATCACCCTCAGCTAATCACTGCTTACCCCCTTGGTAGAGCAGTAGCCTTAACTTCAGAGTGCTAGGTGTAAAGTATTTGTATCAACACACACAGTAACTTAATGAAAACACTACAAAATGACACAACACCAGTTAAGAAAAATAGGAAATATTTATCTAAACAAAACAAGATCAAAACAACAAAAATCCGGCATACACAAGTTAAGTTATGAATTTTTAAAGATGAAACTAAAAAATAGCGCTTAGAAACACAAAATGCTTCGATGAGGTGTTAACATGGTGTTGTGACAGAGTCGTTCGCAACAAGCCGACATCAGTGGTACCGGACACGAAGTCACGTAGACCCCAAGTACAGTACCTTTGGTGAAAAGTGAAAACAAGTCGATGCGTAAAGTCGTGGATCGCGGCATCTGTGCAAAAGTTGAATCTGCGCACTTCGAGTGGCGTTGGTCACGACGTGTTGCGGCAACTTCCACAGAGTCGCGGACTTCAGTGGGACTGCAGCTGTGTCAGGCCTGCGAAGGTCATCGCGTTCCAGCGAAGATCACGGAGTCCATTGCAGGCGGCGTCACCGGATTCAGCAGCGGCATCGGTCTGAAGTCATCCGAAGTCGATTTCCTTGGATTTCCACTAGCTTTCCTTTCAAGGGCCCGGGGACTGGATAGGGCACTACTTGTCAGAGCAGGAGTCTCTCCAGAGACTCCAGATGCTGGCAGAGAGAAGTCTTTGCTGTCCCTGAGACTTCAAACAACAGGAGGCAAGCTCTAAATCAAGCCTTTGGAGATTTCTTCACAAGATGGAAGGCACACAAAGTCCAGTCTTCGCCCTCTTACTCTGGCAGAAGCAGCAACTGCAGGATAGCTCCACAAAGCACACTCACAGGCAGGGCAGCTCTTCGTCCTCAGCTCGTCAGCTCTTCTCCAGGCAGAGGTTCCTCTTGTTTCCAGAAGTGTTCTAAAGTCTGTGGTTTTGGGTGCCCTTCTTATACCTAATTTCTCCTTTGAATTAGGCCTACTTCAAAGTAAAGTCTCTTTTGAATGTGAAATCCTGCCTTGCCCAGGCCAGGCCCTAGACGCTCACCTGGGGGTCGAAGGACTGCATTGTGTGAGGACAGGCACAGCCCTTTCAGGTGTAAGTGTCACTCCTCCCCTCCCTCCTAGCACAGATGGCTCATCACGAAATGCAGACTACACCCCAGCTCCCTTTGTGTCACTGTCTAGTGTGAGGTGCAACCAGCCCAACTGTCAAACTGACCCAGACAGGAAATCCACAAACAGGCAGAGTCACAGAAATGGTATAAGCAAGAAAATGCTCACTTCCTAAAAGTGGCATTTTCAAACACACAATCTTAAAATCAACTTCACTAAAAGATGTATTTTTAAATTGTGAGCTCAGAGACCCCAAACTCCACATGTCCATCCACTCGCAAAGGGAATCTACACTTTAATCATATTTAAAGGTAGCCCCCATGTTAATCTATGAGAGGGACAGGCCTTGCAACAGTGAAAAATGAATTTAGCAATATTTCACTGTCCGGACATATAAAACACATTACTATATGTCCTATCTTAATCATACACTGCACCCTGCCCTTGGGGCTACCCAGGGCCTATCTTAGGGGTGTCTGACATGGAAGAAAGGGAAGGTTTAGGCCTGGCAAGTGGGTACACTGGCCAAGTCGAATTTACAGTTAAAACTGCACACTCAGACACTGCAATGGCAGGTCTGAGTCATGATTACAGAGCTACTTATGTGGGTGGCACAACCAGTGCTGCAGGCCCAAAAGTAGCATTTGATTTACAGGCCCTGGCACCTCCAGTGCACTTTACTAGGGACTTAATAGTAAATCAGATATGCCAATCATGGATAAGCCAATCAACAATACAATTTACACAGACAGCATATTCACTTTAGCACTGGTTAGCAGTGGTAAAGTGCTCAGAGTTCAAAAACCAACAGCAACAGGTCAGAAGAAAATAGGGGGCAGGAGGCAAAAAGATTGGGGATGTCCCTGTATAAGCAAAAAAGTCCAACACATACTTACTGCTTTCATATTTTCCCTAAAATACCCAGATGCCATTCATTGGGTCAAAATGTTGAACAGTAGTCTAGATGCTCAAATTATTGCTCATAGTTCTGTGTTTTCTTGTTGCTTAGGAATTGACTTTGTACATTGCATACTTCCCTGCCATTTGTACTAATCTATATACACTTCCATTGTTTCATACTACAGTTTAATACTCTTGTGTCATCAGTGGAGAACTGAGCATTTCCTGACTTAAATATTTATTTGTATTTACTATAAATTATTGACAGTTGCTTATGACCTGCTTCTGCAAATTGATTGCTTTAGTTCTGTTTTGTTTTCCTTGTGAATATTTATTAAAATGTACTCAGACCTATACCCTGTGCCAAGTTGTTAAGTCTGGACATTCTATTAAAAGAAGGCTGACCCACTGTTGCCCCAAAAGTCTAACTGTGAACCAAATTTAAATAGTGTTGCCCCTCATCCTCATTTATTGACTAACCCTGGTTCCTTATTAGTGTACACTACTCATTAAAAAAAAACTCATCTTTCCAGGGGTCAGGTCATACTAGAAACAAGCCACAAACTTGTGAGCCAAATGGTGTTTGGAATTAACCATGAGGAGAAGCTTCAACATTTGAACAAATATTGGAACATTTGGACCAGGGAATAGATTGTTGGCAATGCAGTTATGGCTACACAGTGTCAGGCACTCCTTGGGGCTGTGCCCTGAAAATTGAAGGCCCGGCTGGGAGGAGGCTTCTTAAAAAAAAAAAAACGATATATACAGAAATAAAACCCACAGTGAATTGTAAACAGTTGTGGGATAGACTTGGGATGTACTCAGTGAAGTCTGTTTTACTGCAAAAGCGAAGACAGAGCTGGGCACCACTCCGAGTCTGTTTCATGCTTAGGCATTGGCAAATGGGGACAGGTCTTATAGCACTTATACACCTTTTACCATTCTCTAATCATGCATAGTAAAGTCCTATTTACAAATCAATATAACTATAGTTAGAAATAACAATTCCTTGTTTCACAGATGGTGATTGAGGCAATAACTGCAACAACACATATCATCAGTCACATGGTTTCTCACAGTAAATCATCCAATTGAGATGTCTAAGACGAAAGGGGGGGTCAACCCTCTCAAACCCCAAGTGTAGAAGTCAAATACCATATACCAACACTATAGTTCAGCACCCTGGGAATATGTTTCACAGAAAGGATGTTCTATTCCCTTAAGCAAAAATGTGAAACAGTTTGTATCTCCATTTCTAATATTTATTTATTTCTTCTTGACAGCTTATTAGTTGCAGAATCTCAAGATTGCTTGTAGCTTTTAGCCAGCATGTCTATTCACCATGGCGTTTTTCAGGGCTAGAACTGAATACATACATATGAAGTAAACAATATATATACAAATTTCAAATTAAGAAATTAAAATTACATTTGCACTCTTAGAACCATATAATTATACTCAACATATGATCATGATTATTGACCATAATCGTTATATATCTGAGAATATTCCTCGCTTATTGTTGTCTAATGTGTAGTCTATTGACACTTACCACTTATTCTATATGATCAGTTTTAAACTGCTGTAATTCATATGCAGTTTCAGTCTCTGTCTAGTTACCACACCCTTGTGGATGGATATTCCACAACATCTGTAAGGAAAATTAGTGGCAACCACCTTGTACATGATGTTGTACTCCAAAACAGTATGAGTGAAAGGCCTTTATGGGTTACCTTAGATTTGGTATGCTGTCCTTATGCAGTAAAGCTGTGGGTAATGTATGACAACTGCTTGTGGAAATGGGTACTCCTTAATAAGTTACTGGAAGGTATGTGCATAATGGTCCAGTTAGGATTTATCTTTACCAGGTTTCTGTTGTCCACCCACTACTGACTTTCTAGTGAATTTTCAGATTGCATTTATTCACTTGCATGTTTTAGAAATGCTGGCAATGAAGATAAAGTTGCTAAATATCTGTGATGCAAAGAGCAAATTATTCATGCATCAGTAGCAACATAAAGCAGAAAGTAACCACACAAAGGATTCAAGAATGTCTAACCATCACCTAAAACTCACCCCCTCTGAAACAATGTATTTTAATCTCCTTTGAATTACCACCTATCCCTTGAGTTGTGGATTGGCTCTTGTACTGTTCTGGATTGTAAACTGGCTATTGTAGACAATGCCCAAACACTTTGTTTCATCCTCAACAATAAACTTAACTTACAAAGACAAATCCCTGCTATTGCCAATAGCACACATTATCAACTTAAGGCCTGATATATCCTGTACACCAAAATACAAATCCCATTCTATTTTATGGGATTTAGATTTCGGCAGACGGGATATCCGTCACCATTGTGATGGAGTAACCCGTCCATCGAGTTCTAAATCAGGCCATTTGCAAGTTTATTTTTGATCAAGACTTACAGACTTTGTTCAAGTGATTGTTGTTTCCAGAGTGGATTGTTGGAATGTTCTTCTCTGTGGCCTGCTAAAGGTACATTTAGCACCTCCCCTGCCTTAGATCTGTGCTATACACATCTTCTCAGTTTATTTATGGATCAGAAAAATGTAACCACATTACTCCTACCCATGTGGCTTTCCCCCCAAAAGTGCAATTTCATATGTCCTACACCTCTCAGAAAGGCCTACACATGTTAAGTCCTTCCTATTTGGCTAAGACATTGAAATGTTATATTCAACAGGAGTTGAGTAAGGTAAAGTTACTCCTCCTTAAGACTCCTGCATCCAAACAAGAGCGTGTATGAAGCAATCCATCTCTGCCAATTCCTCGAAAAATTGGAATTCACTTCCACCATCTCTGCATAACACTCTTGTAATGAAAATTTTAAAAAGGAGCTCAATTCCTCTTGTTACAAAAAGATTCTGATTGAGACTGAGGACAATATTTACTTTTCTATTACTTACGTCCTTTTGCCTAATCTACAGATGGTTTGCATCAGCTACAACCCAACTTTGCTAGCCCCTTCATCTCCCAACCCTCAAAATGTTTCTATTCTTCTTTATAGTAGCTCTGAAAATCATTCTTGATTTCACCTTTTGGCTCTTCTTAGATTCTCGTGTTGAATTGTTTTGCTCACATGCTTTGCTGTTTTTCCTATTGTCTTTTCTATCTGTTGGCTACCTTTCTGCATCTTTTCCTTGGTTGTGTTTTTTTTTCAACCTTTCTTAGACATATTCATTGTGTTTAATATATAACTTATTTGTGTTAGTTTGTAAAGTGATTTAATCTATCATTAAGGGCAATTTGGTTATTTCAAGGACACCAAAATAGTAGATGATACGTTTCCATGTACAGTTAAAAAACAGTACAATCTGGCAACCTAAAGGAAACAAAGTTGCCCAGGAGCTGTTGTTACAAATAGAACTAAACCTGTACGTGTGTGACAGTTACTTCATTGGAAAGGCAAAGTGAAGTACCTCTGAAACATGAACCAGTTCATGTGTAGTGGATATATTCATGTCCCAGAAGTAACCAGTCATTACAGTTCGATATACATTAATTCATAACATCATCTGTCAATGTCGTTTTATGGTTCCATATGATAGTACTGAAAGTATTAATTACTTTAGTATAATTTTTGGCGGATTATTTTTATAGTAATTTCGAGTGTTCATTTTTTTGTTTTTCCATTGTGCTTAATCCAATTAACATTGCACCAGTGCCATCATTTTAATCAGCCGTTATTTTCAAGGTGTTTGTGAATTACCATGAGAGTACATGGATAAGGAAAAAAGCCCCAATGCAGCCAGAATCTTATGCGTTCATATAGAACAGATAATCAGCTGGAAGCCAGGACTTTAAATATTGCAGTGTTATGCTAAATCCACCACACAATTATTCAATGATATTGAGGAAAAGAGGACCAATTTTTTTTTAAAAAAAGGAAAGTGGCCAGGAAACTGCATTAACATCTACATTATATATCATTTTGAACAATCTCTATATCATTTTGAAAAGTAATAGATACAAAAAAACAATGTTAAAAACCAATTCCCATAAGCGACCTCTGTGACAAGATGAGCACGCTGTGCTGGTAGTGACTGATACTCATTCTAACCTCCCTGCTGAATTCAGCTTGATGTGGCCAATTTAGTGTGTGGTAAAACAATGGAATCATTAATTAATTTATTTAGTTGAGCTTCTCTTCCTTAGGCCAGTTTGTGTCCGTTCCATGGGCAGCCCCTTTTATCTCCACTTCAGTAGGGTCTCACGTTTAACTATCAAATTTCATGAGACACCCCCACCCCTTTGTTTTTTCAAATTAATTATTTTTCCTTGCTCTCCATCCTTATGCCTCGGTACTCGTACACTTATGTGGCCCATTATTTCTTCAATTATTTTGTTTCCCCGTTTGGTCATTTGATGAGGGTTCCATTTGGATGCTGTTCACATCAGATGTTATTTCTTTGTGAAGTTTTTGTAACTTGTCGACATTCTGTCCCGGCGTTCGCAGTGCCATGAAAACATTATACCTTCATGCTGGAATCTCCTCATTATTTGTGACTCTTGCTGGCTACATGGCGGACTTAGTGTTGGCTCGCTCTTTGACTAAATTATTTGGTGTCCCACTATGTACTGTTGAAGGCAGAATCACTTCTAGGTTCTCTCAACAGTGCCTCATTGCATTTTGGAATTTGAGCCCTCAGCAGTATGTAGCTCTGTGCCTGAGGCTGCAGTCAGTTTCCATGGTTTGCTACATCTTTTGCTTCATGGCAGTCCAGGACACTGTCCCTGAAGCCATGATCACCTTCCATAACTCGCCGCCCTTGTTCTCCACTAAATGAATCTCTTTTACAGTTCTTTTGACTCAAAGGAAGGCCTTCTGGGGTTAATATCCACTGCAGCTGGCTGGGCTACTACAGATCTCGTATGGGGACCTTACACTTTTAAGTAAGTCTTATTCATTTTTGGGTTTCCCTTTTTCATCTGTAGTCAGTTGGAACGTTTATTTATGTGCAGCCCCTTCTGCATATAGACTTTGCCCTAATTCTAGACAGGTACCTATCTTAACTTTCAACTAAATCTTATTGATAATTCTTACATGTGTTCAACCACACAGGATCCTCACATATGTTTTCTTTATCCTTCTTGACTTTAATTAATTAAAGTTTCATGTTCTCCCCCAACCAGGCACCTTGTGTTTTCATTGAAGGAGAAATAGTAGTATTTTTTAATTTTGTCCTTTGACCATAATCTAACTAATTCCATGTCTGATTACTTATTTCATGTTTTCCATTTGCATATACATTCCCCATTCATGTCTACTTTATTGATCTCCTTCCTGATGATGATGCTTCAATCCACTATCGGGTCAAAACGCTGTCAACATCCATGGCTATGAATACATTTCAAAACTGATTAAGGCACCTAGTATCATTATGGAATTATATGGATTCATCCTACAAATTACTTTATGACACTTTAACTAATGTTAAAATTGTTTATCGCCATTCCGTTTGTTTTGGCTATATTTTGTCTGCATTTTTTATATCCAGCACTGTGTACACTTTCTCACCGAACAAGTTCATGAGAATAGGTTTTTCATATTGTTATTCTAGCTACATCTTTGTCAATTATCTTTATCTTTAAAATAGAGTATTGAACGTTTAAGTGTAGTCTAGTTCAAAACATTGTTAGATGTATTATGCTAAGCAGGGTGCTCCTTTTAAAATGGTACATTAGCATTTTCTGGAGTCTTGTATAATTGGCTGAAGAGCAATGTGATCCTGGACCCTTCACCAGCCCTGTTCACCTTCAAAATTGTTTGTGATCCATCTTCAACCCAAACAACCATCAATAGAATATCCTCTTTACCTAAATACTATTACACCATCCTCTGACTAACATCATGTCTCTTGTCACCCATTTACTCAGTTATCCATCACAGGATCATTACTGATACTTTGCCTCCATTGCTTTCCATTTTTAACACCTACTCCTCTCAAACCCATTACACCATCATCCTCAACCAAAAACAAGAGAAGAGGTGCCTAATTCCTTAATGTCATGACCCAATGCATGGTTAATTTGTGATGCTCCTGATCCTTTTACTCTTACAGTTCCACTACAGTCATCTTGGAATCCACAATACATCATGAATACTTTTTTCCTCTAGAACTTTGAACTCCCAGACCAGGACTGCCCTCACCATCCACACGCTTAAGACAATAATTAAATTATCTCACAGCAAGGGCTGGATGGACAGTCCCACGTAGCAGTTTGAAAGATACAAACAGGCAAGTGGCACAATTACATTTGCCCTTGCTACCGGGTCATCTTCCTATTTCCAGGATCTCATCACTTCTCAGCAGTGATTTTCCATTGACTTACATTTCCCTGCATGCATTATCATCGCTAAATGCCCACCAAATACACTACTCGCAGTCTCATTCTTCAGTGTTGCAACATTAATTCCTGCTCATTCTGCCAGCTCCTCTTGTATCGCCCAACAATTTCTTCACAACTCTTCTGTATACTCCCCTGGTATGCTCTGCAGTCCTGGCTTGGAGGAAAGCAACGAGGGCTGTGAAACAAACTGAATATATAAATGAGAGCAGGATATCAGTTTGCTTGCAACTCTTTTGTAGTGTCCTAAAGTTGTCCTCCACCTGGGACAGGACATGATTAATAGGTCGATTTCATCTTTGTAATAGAATGGAAGATTTAAAGTGGGATTTTAAAGAGTTATTTATCCTGACCGGTCACATGTCTCTATTTGCAAACCACTTTGGCAATTGTTGGGTGCATGGTTTTCTGTGGCCTCCGATTTGGATGACCATTTTCTTTATGGGATTCAGCACCGACCTCCGTATTTTCAGGCCGTCTCACCAGAAGGCCTATGAAACACTGTGAAACCATGCAAAAGTCTTGATACTCCTGGAAGTTGGTCACTTTGGAGATACCTTGTCACTTCCTTCTGAGTTCTTAAATGTGTATCTTTTATTACGCTCAATGGATGCCTTTTTTTTTTTTTTTAGATCTATAAGCTTCTAGTTAAGTGATGAGTTTCGGTCGCCATCCTCTGACTTTCAGAAGTGTAACAGCTTGGCTTCCGTTGAGTCCTTGCATTTAATGCTTGCACAACTGAGGGCCTGAATTTTCTTGAAAACGTTCTTAGTACAAGCAGCTTATGCTTGTATTCCTTCCTTCGTCCTTTGACGGTACCGTAGGGGCAGAAGATGACATTTAGAAGATACTCATATATATATTTTTATCTACACTGCACCCAAAGGAAAAGCTAAAATTCACAAAGTGTATTGCTAAATTTATAACGCCCTGACATACAAATCAGGGATTCATTATTTCTGTGTCCATAGGCTTTTTCTGGTGTGAAGGACATGCTTTAGGTCACCAAAGTAAGGATGACCATTGGGGTTAATCTGAGAGCTCCGTCGCCAACCCCCTCTGCCCTCCCCCCCAGGGATCCATCTTCTTCTGCTATACAATAAAGTGGAGCTTTTCTTCAGAGGAGTAGATGGCCAACCTGTCCATAAACATCTTTTTCTGTCCATTTGTAAGTCCTGCAAACATGACCTGCTTATGTGCACCAGCATATTTGCCCTAATTAGATTTCCGCCTTCTGACTGTATTATTCTCCTTCTCTATGTAGTATGACCCAATACCACTGGAGGAAACTGTTAAGGGCTCAATCGTGGAAAAATAAAAATGGGTAAAGTCATTGTATGTTTGGCCACAACATTTCAGCATCTTCTAAACCAGACAATTAAGTTAGATATTTTCAATTTGTAGGCAGACTTGCCATCATTCATTCAACACTCGGATGAAGAGAGAGAGGGTACTTTAAAGAGAAAGTAAAACATGTTTCTTAGTCTAATGTATGGACCAACCAAAGAATACTACTTTCTCTGAATACACTTACACTCCTTTAGGGTGTTCCACCTTGAATATAGTATATTGTATGGCTGTGTGATATGAACAGCTATTAAAAGGTATCAAACCCTCACTTGCTCAGTGCTCTATTGTTCATCTTTAGGTCCACACCGGAGTGGGAAACAACATTCTGTGGAGGGTGTGAAGTGTGGGGTGGGGCTATCAAAGTTCTTTCATTGTAAGTGTTTTCTGGTAGGTTCCTATGAACCGTACTGTGACCCTGCCACTAACCCTACCCCTTAAGTTGCCCTATTACTTTAGCCAGCAACTTTAGACTATATTAAGTGAATGTCACCTTAAGAACTTTTTTTGACATCCACACTTGATGTCTAAATGTGTCAACATGTTTCTGCATCTTGGATGTCCCATAAAGGGCCACAGGAATTCAGCAAAGCAGAGTAAGGGCTACTGATGATAGGGAGTCCATGATTCCATTCCCTGGTATCAAGCATTAGGTATTTTCTCTGTAGTGCATTAATCCATTGATATCTGTTCTTTATCAGCTAATGCCTAGGGGCTTTTCAATGGACCCTGGGTAGGTATGCTAAGTATGCTTCCTTCTCATTCAGCAGTATTTATGCCTCAGTAGCTGAGATCAACCTACCATCAAGCCTGACATGTAAGATGTCCTCTGATCTGTTCACTGTTCAGTCTGTAAAGAGAGGAAAATTAAAAGAATGTCAAAAGCTAGACCCATTTCCACATAGGCATATTGTGCGTGTATACTGTGGAGCGTACAGTCTTTCTGCCTCCAGTCAGTGGGGGAACTATTGTCTTGCTCAATGGCAGAATGTCATCACTCAAGAGAACCTAACTCTTACTCGCTAGTGCATCTTTACTTTCCTGACATTGACCACTGTTGCTGTATTAGTGGTCCGTTGCCTGTCATACACAAGTGGCATAGAAGGATTGTCTATAAACTCCCCTGCAGGCTGTTAGGGAAAGGAGAGGCAGTCATATGGTCAAGCCTCAGGTTGCTGCTTAGAGATTCTAAATTTATAGTTGCCGACTACCCCAGTTTGTGGTAGTTCCGCATGTGGGCTATTTTGTGAGTCGCCTATCCATTAAGGGTTACAGTTAAGAACATACTCACCATCTCAAAGGTTACCTTGTACTTCTGTCTCTGGGCTGTTTGGAAGACAAATGTAAAAATGGAGATATCAAGGTATTCTGGTTACTCTGAACCTGGAGTGGATGTTCAGCTGGGAGGGACATGATTCTACTCCCTGACTACTGCATCCACTGCCAACCCCGCCTCTTGCTATTGTACCTGGGAACAGTGGTCAACAGAATGTCAATCAAGGTTCTGCCTCTTCCTCAATCCTCTGAACAGAGAGAAGGAAAACTATTATTTGTGGGATGGCCATGAGAGAGGCTGGCAGGGGCGTTTTTCTAAAGATGGCAAATATTTTTTCTGGGGAAAGTAAAACATTAATGAGGAAGGGGAAGGACTCCGAAAACATAGGTGTTCTTTGTGCTCCATAGGATTCATCCGTGACGCTCTCTTTGAGCACTTATTAGAACAGAGAAATCTGTGTGGGGCTTATGTATGCACACAATAGAATGGGATGCAACCAGATGATGTACTTCTACAGTTCCACATTTTCCATGGTATATTCTGTACAAATTATGTGGAAAACATCCCCATTGCTGATATCGGGCCATCCACAGTTCAGCATGTGCTCACTTTATTCAAAATATGACCAGTACTTTATCTGGCACCATTTGGCGTAAATAAGGCAGCTGAAGGCATTGTAATGCTATATTTGCACATTTATGTAGGAGGATGGAAAGCAGTAACAGGACTCTTTCATCCACCTATGAAAAAACATTTGGGTCTTCTTTTAAACAAATTAGTAGTGGATAAACGGTGACATAAATACTGTGATGGACAATGTTCAGAGGCAATGTACGTCTGCTAGCACCAAGACATTGCAGTAACAATGTTATCATCTGCCTATGTGACTATAGTAAATAATAATAATATGTATACAGTTCGTTCTGTTGCACCCACCGGGGTTTTTCAGCTCATTTTTGTTGTTGCCGTTAACCCCATAGTGTGACGAATCGGTTTGAATCCTTTATCACACATGGAGACTTGTCGCACCTTGGGAGTACAGATTCCCAGGGTGCTATTATGCTTTAGGAAAGCTCAAAAGTAAATAAAAACCTTGTTTCATAGATAATAACTCAAACATGTTCTAAATTACTATGTTGCCTTATTTATCCACAGAAACCATGAAAGATCGACTGAATGAGTTATTGGAGTATGCCAGACTTCAGAGTGAAGGCTTTCCAGATACCACAGAGGACCAGGCGCAGGAGGTGCTTGTGTTTGAGTCAGACCATGCTCTGGAGGTTATGTACAAAGATGCAAACATTATCCGGACAGAGAACCATCTCATGAAGGTCGATGTGAGACGCCTTGGAAAGCAAACTACCCGCTTCCTGACCTCCATGCGCCGCCTCAGCAGCATCAAACGGGATTCCAACTCTATTGCCAAAGATATCAAAGCTCGAGCAGACGGGATTCACAAAAAGCTTCAGAATTTAAAAATTGCTTGTGAGGAAGCTGAAAGCAAGTATGGTGAGAACTCCGCAGTTGCCCGTGTAGCTAACTCCCAATACAATGCTCTCACGCTAGACTTCCAGGAAGCAATGGTGGAATACAATGAGGCCGAGATGGTTCAGCAGGAGAACTGCAAGATTCGCATACAGCGCCAGCTTGAGATTATGGGAAAGGATGTCTCTGTGACCCAGATTGAGGACATGATTGAGAATGGCAAGTGGGACGTTTTCTCAGAGAACCTTCTTGCTGATGTCAGGGGAGCTCGATCAGCAATGAATGAAATAGAGTCCCGGCACAAAGAACTACTGAAGTTAGAGTCCCGTATTCGGGAAATTCATGAGCTCTTCCTGCAAATGGCACTGCTGGTCGAAGAGCAAGCAGAAACCCTGAACATCATTGAACTGAATGTGGAGCATGTCAAGGACTATGTTGCACAGGCCAACATACAAGTGAGGAAAGCAGTTGAGTACAAGAAGAAACACCCATGCCGACGGCTATGCTGCTGCTGTTTTCCATGCTGTAACTAACATAAATAATTGAATTGGAAAGATTTGCACAGAGAGAACCTCAAAGAATAGCAGTAATCGGAACATGTTCTAATATAACACCCTGCTGAGCTTATTCTCCTAGCCTCAAGAATGTTTGATTATTTTTGAAGTGATTAAAAACATTTTTTATTTAAGAAGCATGTTATACACCATACAGTTGTGGTTGAATTCAGACTTCCATACTGTTTTCGTTGTGGTCTAATAAGGATTTTTCAGATGCTTTTATGCCTACCATATTTGAGAGTGCCAAATCCGTTCCCTTGGAGGTTTAAGTAGGAGACACCTAGCACAATTGCCACCCTGCCCTCCACTTAATAAAAGATTACATTATGAGATTTGCCTGTGCCCGTGACGTACATTTCATCAACTTGAATTGATAAACCAAAGCAGACACAGCAGAGTCAAAAAAGTTTGGGTTTTAATTAAAGCTGGGATTTTTACCAAAATGTGGGCCTCCAGTCTAAGTCATGTAGTAGTGCAGGTTTTGGCCTGGAGGTGGCTATAGTAGATTACATTAACTACAAGGAGGTGTGTATCATATGTCCTGATAAAAAAATAATATATGTATCTGAATGTTTTGTTGCCCTTTCACAATTTCGGAGGTGTATTTATTATGTAGTGTGCCAATGCCTATTTACTTTTTTGAGGCATCTAAGACTATAGCAAAGTATACGTTTTGTCATTAATGGTAGCACAATCTGCTAAGATATGTTTAAAGGAAATGTTTGCAAAAGAGGTTTCGTTGGAATGATAGTCAAGTACACATGAAGTGAGTTTAGAGTAAGTTGTACTTGGATAAAAACAGATTATAATGACTGTAGGTTTATAATGCAGATCTACACTTAATTATCGAAGTGAATGATAATGGAAAGTTCACTTACTGAAAAGCATTCCAGTCTGAATCAGAGGTCTCCACCATATATTTCAAGGGCCAGATTAATCCCAGTCATTTAAGATAAGCCATACCGTGTAAAGGATTTCCATTCCGATTAATTGTATATATGTTTATCTTATATGAGAATCCTCTGTCCTCTCCAAAACTACCTTTTCTTTAATTAACATCAAGTATATTTAAAAATAATAAGTTGTAAAGCTGTCAACACTAACCTTTTTGTGATGCCCTCTGCGAGGGGATTCTGAAATCACTTTGTATTATATGCCATCTTAATGCCAGTGGAGGTAGTCCTTCATCTTCCTTGCTTTCATCTAGAGGTCAGATCCTGGCAGTGACATGGAAAGTTTTTAGGTACAGTCAAAAGGTTGGGCAGACACACAAACTTTCACTTTCATTATTCCATTTGGCAATCTATTCCCTTTTCCTCTCAACGGCCAACATCCTGCACACCCCTTGTAGGCCTCACTGCCATCCTCTCATTTTTGTGATTAAACCAGCCGTGATATTGTTGATAGTTGGAGACATCTGTGTCATCAAACCAACAAAAGGGCTACACAACTTCCTATGGTTGCTCCTTTGGTAAACATTTGTAGCTTCACATTCTTCTACCAGACCCCTTATTTACAGACATTTTGATTTCTGTTTTTCCATGTATACTTCTGTCATGTGTAACTTGTCATATGGAGGAATGGAGATAGTAACCATTTAGCGATTAATAACAGAATAAAGTATTTTGCTGAATTTATGTGCCAAAACGAATTTAACATTGATGTTATTATTTTGAGTCAGCTAGTCTTCCATTTGTTATTGTGGGCAATGTCTTTGCTCTGGTTTCCTTAGGGTGATAAGCCTGATGTGTACGCAACTCCTATATCGCTTGAGCACAAGTCCTGGAATGCAAGATCATGAGTGCCTGTCACTTCTATGAAAACATGCTGGCCCTTGTCTCATCCCTATCGACATTGGATTGAAGAAATTAGTTACATAATTCTGAGAAGAAGGACCAATACTTTCTGTGCTTATCAATACAACAAAGGTTCCTACTATTATGGGGGAGGGGAGTGATCGCCCTGAAATTGTTTGACTTTCATCAACTTTAGTACAGGCAGAGAAAGCAGTGTTTATATCCTGCTGCTACAGGCTACAATGTATTTGCCTGTTGGCACCTGTTTGATAGGACTGTACAAATTCACATTGGCCACTCGTAGCCTTTAGCTACACCTGAATCCATTGATTTCAATGTGTATGACATGGTCCTGTGACAATGTGGAAACTTGCAAAAAAAAAAAACCTGATGACAAAACATACAGAAAGTCTAGTGTACAGATGTCTTCTTCTTAAAAATCCCTTATTGTTAAAAATGGGGTACACACAACGGAATTAAGACAATAATGATATGCTTTTAATGGTATATTTCTATAAATTTGGGGCTTTCAATTAACATAATTAGTTTCCTTTACAGCACATCTGTGTTTCCTATTTGTACAACCCTATTGATGGTTTTTCATCAACGTTTAGGATTTAAAAAACATTGCTGCTTGTGCATTAGAAGGAACTATTTGCATTTATCAGTGCTAGCTTTCAATGCGCGACCAGAATAGACAACTGAGATCCGAGGTGCCAATGTCCTTTCACAACGTACCGAATAGGTGCTGTCATAATGCACCTTATTCCTCCGTGTTTTGCACAGACTCATCTTCCAGCAGTCATGTGCTTGTGCTCTCTGATTGTAAAGCATTTCTCGCAAAGGGCGCTGTTCTGCTGCACTGAATGTAAGCCTACGAACACTCTGTTTTAAATATACACAAATATAATTTGATTGCATGCGTACATGTTACAGTAATTTTGAGCATTGGATGTTTTGTTGACTTGAGTTTACTTTTGGATGTTTGTACGAATACGCCAATAAACATGTCTCCGGGCATCAAAATGTATTTCTGGTTTGTCATGGAGTCGTAGTTCTTCTCTAGAAGTCAGCGTGTCGTGAGCATTCACACTGTCTTACAGCAAATGAGATGTTGCGTACATCTGCGAACCTTCCCTAAGTGTCATTCAAATTACAGATTTCTAAACTCAATGAAATTTGTATTAGGAGTATTTCATCTGAAATGCAGGTGATACGTTCATTTGTAGAACTGAAAATTGGAACAGTGGAATGGCACATCACAGCGATTTCTATTTATCTTATTTTATCGTAAAACTTCCCCAATGATAATTTATAGTACATTTTTATAAATGCCTTACCTACATACATAAACTTTTTTTTAAAACAGCTAAGTCACTATCTGCTACATTAAGAGCCTTTTGTTTTGCTTTTTTTTTTTTTTTAATCCAGAAGAAATAAAAACCATCCAAAGGTATGCCCCAGGAAACCAAGACTTCCATGGACCGCGTTATAACTAAAGTTTGGCTTCCAGTTGTAGAGCCTCTTTTTGTATTGGTCATCGAGCATGAAGAACCCCTTTATCCGAAAGACGTCTCACTTACAAGTTCAGCAAAATATAAAAATCAGCACCAGCCCACTTCTCCTAAAGCTCAATAACCATCAGGCCCTGACAAAAGACATCGAGTGCAATCTCAGCCATTTGCCAGAATTTCTTGTATTCCGCGGTTCCCGGGTCCACCCTTCTACCGGACCTTTTCCGTTTTGCTTTCACATGGGATTCGATTGGAGATTATGTTTTACTTGCTTTTATAATTTTAATTTCGTTTCCCTGTAGAATTGCTGTGAAGGGAGCTTTCCGGTCACATCCATGAGCTGAGGGTCTAAAGTCCGTTGTTTATTTTCCAAGTGCACACATCGTTGCTCCACCTGCTCCAAGTTGCACGCTTCCTAGATTTGACCCGCCCTCCTCTATAATAGGACATTTCTACACAAAAGCTGTGCATTCGTACATATAGGGCGTGTGAAAAGCAAGCTAGTCTGTGGCTGTCCGCACACGGACCCTGCCTAGTGTCAGAACCCCTGGCTCGTTCACCATTCCATCTTCTCTTATGTGGCTGACACTTTGAAAGCACTCAACTATATTCACAAGCTAAGCCCCTCCCCTGTGGGTTTGTCTTCTCTTATATAAGCCTTGTAATACCACCTTCAGGATCCTTGACCTCGCCTTCAAATTCCCAGTTACCTTTTTTCTGGAACCTTCCCTAACTACTGCTTACAACATTTTAATTGCATCTCACTTTATGTAAGATCACTTCCTTGACAACAACTGCAAATTTCAGATCCTATGAGCTCTTTTAAACTTGGCTTGTTATTTCCCATGGAGTCTTGGCTCCGTGATACCTGTATACCAGATAATGCATCATCCGCTGGGCCACTCCTCCACGGACAAAAGTAGCATAGCTATTGTGTATCACTTTAATTCTGATTGCACCATCTCTGAATCGGACTCTCATTTCTTTATGGAACATTTCATATTCAATCCTATCCTCACCCTCTTTATCTCTCTCTCTTTCTCTGGAGTGATGACTTACTAAAAGCAGGGCCTGTCCCATTTTTGCTTTCAACCTTGCTAACGTTTTGTCTCTGTAGATTCTAAAGGTGAGCAATCAGGGGCAGCTCCTCCGTTAGGGCGGAGGAGCGTCGCCCCCTCGCCAGCAGCAGCAGAAGCTGCAACCTTTAGAAACAAAACGACAATAATCACTGTTTATTGTCGTTTTGTTTCTAAAAGGGTGGAGCCATGGGGGTGATGAGCATGGAGGGGAGTGCAGTGAGCACTCCCCTCAGTGCGCATGTATGTTTGGCCGGTCTTGGGCCGGCCATACACACATGCGCACAAGGGCTCTCTCCAACCCAGCACTGTGGTGCAGAGTTGGAGAGACCTGCATAGGCTCCCATTCTATGCTGGAGCGCCCAGCCAGGGCGCTCCAGCCAATCATAACATAATCTGAGCAGCGTCATGATTGGTGCAGGGCAGACTGGAAGCCTGTGCCTCGAGTGCAACGGCAACGGAATGGGAGTAGCGCGGCTTCGAGGTAAGTAGATTTATTTATATATATATATGCATATATTTTTTTCGCCTTGCATCCCCTACAGCAGTCTCTGGTTCCTCCTCTTCTGGGTCTTCATCACTAGAGTCCGCATCTACCTCTGGTTCACCATGGACTCTTTTCCTTTTCTTGTGGTTCTTTTCAAAGGTTCTGCAGAAGAAATCTTCGTGTGTGACATGAGAGATCCGTACAGCCAATTTCCATTCATTGGACCTCAGCAGAAAAATCTAAATCCATTGATTAAAGCTATAGCATGTTCTGGAGACAATTTATTAATTGAGCAGTCAACCAGAAGAAACTACAGTGGTGTCAGAAGGTATTTTTATATTCCACTGAAACACAGCTTGTACTTAACATCATCAACCAATCTTGGGAGATTATCTAATGCGATAAAGAACGTTTGGAAAGTACAGCTAAGTTACGATCTAGCCACTTTACAGAGAGTGATGATGCAGTGTGAACACAAGTATTAATCTATGAAACAATATTCAAATGCTCTGGTTTACGGCTTTTCTCTCTTATGTTTTGGTTTGGAATACTTATGGAATACCTGTTGTTCTCTTTTCCTACTAGGAATGAAGGTATCAGAGTCCTGTTGGAAAAAAGGTAGTGGGACAGGGCGAAAGAGGAAGATAGCATGGGTCTGTAGGGCAGGGTAGTCTGTCCCAAAGAACAAGAGCTAAACTAAAAGATTGGAACACATTATGGAGGGGCATAGCAAAAAGTATAATCTAGCCCTGTAGGAAGCTGGCTTTCTATATAGTGCACTGAAATGAAGTACACTGTGCAGAGTGTCCAGTGGATCTCCAATTGGTATTGCAGAGGCAAAAGTAGGTAAGACTAATGCTCTATTGGTGGTAGCATGGGCAAGCAGTTAGGCTTATCATGGAGTCATGTTTGGCATTTGTTGTACTCACAGAGGCAATAAATGAGACACACAATCAATTAATAAATCAGAGACCAATTTAGAAAAGTAGTATTTGCTTTTATATATGCTTTGAACCAAAGAACGTCGTTATAAGGTACGCAGTTTTTATAAGATAAATAATTTGCTGTTTTAAAAATCAACACCGTGCATTTTTTCAGTTCAGCAATGTTAACCTATGGGAGGAAAAGAAGAATGCAGTTTAGCAGGTAAGTACACAACTTACAAATCCAGTCTTCGGGGCTTTAGGGCAAAACCAGGCAAGGTTCATATCAGAAACAAGAGTTCACCCACAGAGGCACAGGGGAGGCCGGGTGCAGATGTTGATTTCAGAGTCGGTGCCCAGTGTTAATCAGTGGAGTCTGGGGGAAAATGAAGATGTGCTGCTCATGGATGAGTAAAGTGGGATCAGGGGTCGATGTCCTGGGGCTGAGGTAAGCACAAGGGGGGTCCACAAGGCAGCACCAAACTTACACCCTTAGCAGCAAAGGGCGGCTGGGTGCAGAGTGCCAACGCAGCGTCGGGCACCCAGTGTTAACCAATGGAGGTTCGGGTAACCGAAGATGTTTAGGGCTTAGGGCTTTTATCTCTTATGTTTTGGTTTGGAATACTTATGACTTTAGGGCAAAACCAGGCAAGGTTCATATCAGAAACAAGAGTTCACCCACAGAGGCACAGGGGAGGCCGGGTGCAGATGTTGAAATCAGAGTCGGGTGCCCAATGTTAATCAGTGGAGTTTGGGGGAAAATGAAGATGTGCTGCTCATGGGTGAGTAAAGTGGTGTCGGGGGTCGATGATCTGTGGTTGAGGGAAGCACGGGGGGGTTCCACAAGACCGCTCCAAACTCACACCCTCAGCAGCACAGGGCCGGCCGGCTGCAGAGTGCCAACACAGCATCAGGGGCCCAACGGAAGTCAATGGGAAAGATCAGTTTTGGTAAAAGGCTGCAGGCTCGGGCCAGGAGGCTGAATAAACCAAACCTACAGCTGCCCAGGTAAGTTCTGATGCTAGGGGGATTAGGGACACTGACGGTCCAGCGCCCAAAGACCCAGAGGCTCTGGGTGCAGGGGTGTCCTTTGGTGTCAGGATCACACACCGGGCAGGTCGTGGTCAGGAGTCGTCTTCGATTTGAGGCTGCAGGCTTTGTGACAGAATTTGGCAGGTGTCAGCCCACAGTGGACTCGGACTCAGAATTGCTGGAGAACCTATGCAGGACCGGAGGGCCTCTTGGACTCAGCTGTGGGCGTCCAGAGCAGAGGCGTCAGAAGGCAGTTTTGTGTTTTTTTCGTGATTCCTCAGGGCAGAGTTCTTTTCTTTTAAAGTTGGTTTCTTCTTGAACAGGTCCCCTGTTCTTGGGAGATTCTGATCTTTGTCAAAGGCAGACAATCCTCCCAAAGCTTTGGAGTTTGGTGGGCTACAGGGTGGGTCGTCTTTTGGAGCAGGCTAGTTGAGGGCTGCAGACAGGCTGGTGGAGATGGGGCCAAGTCTATTGGTGTCTCCAGTCTACTTTGCAGTTGTGACTCTGTAGCGTCTGGTTCTTCTTAGGTCGTCGGGAATCTGAGTTCTAAGTTTTGGGGTGCCACCTAAATACTGAATTTAAGGGTATTACAGTGGGCCAGGTGGTACCCAATGGGCTACTCACCCTTAGGGTGAATACACTCTTTTTATGACCACTTCCGCTAGGAAGTGGGCATAACTCTAACCCTAGTGGCTTAATTCCTTCTAAACAAGATGAAGGAATTTAAAAAGTAGTGTCTACTTCAGCTCGTCCACCTTAGGGGTGGGACTGGCATGAAGTGGGTGCTCTTTCTAATTTAATTTATTTTCCCACCTGTGCTGTCACCAGACATGGAGTTAGGAGAGTGTTGTTGGTCATTTCCGTCATCTGGAGAGACCTGGATCGCATTACAAAGATGGCAAGGCCTTTGAAGCTCCCCAACCTGGAATGTCCATCCTGCCTGGGAGAGGAGATAGCACCTCTGCCCAGTGCCGGCTTCTGTCACTGGGCCTTGAGAGCACTGGTTTTCACCCCAGGGGTCCAGAAACACATCTGTGGTTGCTGAACTGGTCAGGACAAGTCAGTCAACACACTAGTAGCTGAAAGGTGTCCTCTGTATGCATTTATTAATAAATCCATCACTGGAATCAGTGTGGGTTTATTATCCTGAGATGTTTTGATAGCAAACATCCCATGGTTCAGAGAAGCCATCATGTAGCTGGGTTACTCAGAGTGATTAGTGTCCATCACATGCATTTAAAATGGCTTCCCTGTACACTTACTATGTCTGAGAATCGACAGACATAGTAGGAGTAAATCTGCTCATGCAGATATGTCCTCACATGTAATATAATGCACCCTGTCTTAGGGCTGTAAGGCCTGCTAGAGGGGTGACTTGCATATATTGCATGCAGTGTTTAGGAGACATGGTACACAGGCTGAGTGCCATGTTGTGTTTTCAATTTTAGAAGCACCTTGTCATACAGCATGCAATGGTTGGTACTGGGTCCCTCAGAGTGGCACAAGTTGTGATGCAGCTCTGAGGAGCCCTCTTCAGTACCCATGCCCTAGCTACCAGGGGTGCCCTAGGGGGCTGAAGGGCCTGGTCACTTGGGGATGAAGTGCCCAGGTGTCTTGTTTTAGGGAAGGAACACTGGCACTGGGGACCTGGTTAGCGGCAGCCCAGTGCACTTTAGTCGAAGTGGCATCTAAAAACCAGGCAAAAAGGAGGGGGGGTACTGCAACCAGAACCCAGCTCCCTACAAGCCCTAAAAGAAAATGATTGCCGATACGTTTGTGTTGGTGGTACTATTTACTCAGGACACTGTATAAAATGTACCCCGCTACTGGAATATTTGTTAAAGACAACATGCGAGTACACACACCACACACAGGTGCTAAAGGTTCCTTAAGCCATCGGCCTTCTGGAAAAAAATTCTGCATAACATTAAAGGTTCTTTCAATTAAAAAGCCAAAGTCTGTGGCCGAGACCAAGGACAGTGGCACAAAAGCAATGACAATAAACCATGAGAACCCCTTAACAAATATGCTAATAGGAGTTGCTGTCTTACTTAGTAAAGGAGAGTAAGGCCACACCTAGTGCTCAAAAAACTCAAGAAAATATTAGCCATGGAGACAAAGCTGAACTGTAGAAACCGAATTACTCAATTCATGGCTACTCTGCAAATGTTCCTGGTGCATTCACCAAAGGTTTATCAGGAACCCAACTTTTATACCAGGCTGAGAACTCACATCTTCATTGGTTATAAGATCTAGTCTAAGAAAATACCTGTGGAAGGAGAAGTGTCAACAGAGAAATAATTAAGACGCTATTCAACAAGCTCTGAGTTGAGGAAACGTTTGCATAAGAATTATGATAGACTGCTTGAGTCGACTGGGAAAGGAAGAGACCTCGGGGAGGGGCCAGGATGTACAGATAAAAGTTGATCAAATCTAGTTTATTCCGACAGTTCGTGTAACACTATCAGTCTAAACAGGGTGGATTGTATTACTATCTAATCCTTTGATTCATGTTAAAGTATTATTAAGAGAGAAGGTGTTATGTTTGTCTGACAAAAGATAGGTTGGGAGCAGTCAGCAAAAGCTTATTGTAAACATGGAGAGTCAAAAATAAAGCAATGTGTGTAATATCTTATTATTATGTAAAGTGTATGCTGCTCGTGTAAAGCTCTGTATTGTTATGGGGTATGTTTGCGTTGTATAAATAGCAAAAATATATATAAAATGAAATAAATAAGCAATGTATTGCCCAAAATACTCCATCTCCATAGACCAGCCATCAGGTTCAGAAATCATTAACTTTTCCTGATAGAATTGTGCAAGTTGTTTCGTTTTATTTGGCTAGTTAGTGTAATTCTTCTTTTGAAAATATATGTATTCATCACAACACGTATTCATTTACCAATGTGTAGTTTTCTTTTTACGTGTGGTTATTAGCACATGCACAATTTCCATCAACCAGAGGGTGCCTCAGGGTTCATCTTTGAGCCCGACTTTGTTTAACGCCTATGTGACCTCCCCTGGCTCAGATTGTTAAATATTGCATATGTGATGTTCTCTTATATACCGATGACACCCAGGTGATCTTCTTTCTGGGGCAGGACACCGATGATGCAAAACATAGTTTGGATAGTGTCTGAGGAAAATGGTGGATTGGATGACAAATAAGTAGCTCCAGCTGAATTACGAAAAAACTGAAATCTTGCTGTTCAGAAAAGCGCAGCACCTCCGGGCCCCTGGTGGCCCACGGAGCTGGGGGCAACTCCTTCTCCAAGCCATGTCGTACAAAATCTGGGCGTTAAATTAGACCAGGAGCTTTCCAAGAAGATTCACATTGTTGCAATTTGCCATTCTTGTTTTCTGACTATGAGACTTCTGAGGAAGGCTTTTTCCTGACTACCATCTTCTGCCTGGAAACAGCTGGTCCAGGCCTTGGTTATAAGTAGCCTTTTTTACAGTAATGCACTGTTTATGACAGTTATTGACACATTTTTT
The DNA here is from genome assembly GCF_031143425.1 of Pleurodeles waltl. Classification (NCBI taxonomy): domain Eukaryota; kingdom Metazoa; phylum Chordata; class Amphibia; order Caudata; family Salamandridae; genus Pleurodeles; species Pleurodeles waltl. Next base: position 1,052,216,629 of record NC_090444.1, on the reverse strand, counting down.
TTCCAGGCTCCAGGTGGTGCAAAATACTGCTGCCCACCTGGTTGGTAATCTTCCAGCAGGCCCCCCCCCCCTCGGTTCCTACTCTCCGAGATCCTCATTGGCGTCCTATTAGAAAGCGTATCTTTCTTAAGACATGTTGTCTTACTAACAAGTCCTTGATGGGAAGAGTCCCTTTGAGAGAGCGTATTTTGATATTACATATTATAGACGTGAAATGCTTATGTCTAACAATGCTATATTAATAAACATTCATTAAAAGCGTATTCATAAAAATGGAGAATCGTTCATATGTATAAACTAATGTCAACTGTAAGGAATAATCGTTTATAGTTTGCCTAACTGAGCACATTAAAACGTATAAAACTGCATTCATTAAAACTCGTATATCTTAAGTTAGCATGAGCCAAGCAGAAGCTGTGTAGCTCTCATATTATAAGCGTATTTTTCCTGTCTCTTCAGTGTGCAGACTTGCAAACGACCATGACCCAGCTATTGTTCTCTCTGTATTAGTTTGAAACATAGGGACATCTTCCCATCCGCATGCTAGCATCTTTTAGTATAAAATGATTGTGCTTCGAAACATTTGTAGATACTTCCAAGGACAATGAGACGAGGGAAAGAGAACTTTTAACCTGAGACGTGTGCCAAACTGATGAAGTAACCCCGGATATGCCACCTACGGAAGGCCGATTATGAAGACCAATCAGAAGACAAAATATTATCGAGAGATGACAAATGCATTACTTAATGTATAATTTGATAGGTTAACAATGATGGGGTGTATTGACTAACCAATAGAATTTTGGGGGAATGAATTACTAGAAAGGGATAAAAACCCATGACACAGGAAATAACCAGTCCTTTAGGTAGGGAATGATATTGATTACATCCCGAAACTCTGTCACACTATTCTGTGACTTGAGACTTAGACAAACCATCCTTGCCCATACTGCTGCCCCTTACACTTTTCTCCTTATGAGGAGAGTGTCTTGCCTCTAACTTAGATAGATTGACGGCGATCTAACTGATGTCCTGAAGACGAAGCCTGATCCTGAATGCTGACTTAATCAGAGGAGGGTAATTATAAAATTGCTAATGGAAATTCATTTTGCCTTTCTTTCTAGGTACCAACTGCTGTATGTTTTGATAGAGACCTTAGCTAGAAGTTTTCCAAATTGGTGTTCAAAATTGTTTTGCATGACGCCCAACATGCTAATGCTAATTAGAGGTTAGACGAGGTATTCATTCTGACTGACAAACTGACGTGACTGACGTGGTGCTATGCTGAACTAGTATCTTAGAAAGTATCATGTGTTATAATCTGTTTATATCTATCTGATTGTCTATGTTAGTGATCTTTGCATTATCGAAAGCTTATTGGGGTTGCCATCTTGTAATCGTGCTTATATGTTTATTGACTTTGAGATTAATGCCTTTGCTACTAGATTGTAATCAATAGGGAATAAAACTTATTGACTCCATTAAGGTGTGGTTATTCATGACTGAAAGGTCATGGTTGCGCCGAACGTTTATTAATGTCTAAAGTAAGAGATATTTTGATGTTAAACGTTGATAATGTTATTAACATATTGATTGATATTTTGATTAGTTATCTCGTCCTACGGTGTCTCACCACTGGGCCCAAAGATTCATTGGCCTAAAACGAGTCCTGATGTGTATAAATTGACATAGACGGACGCGTTAACACCTTCATACCTAAAGGATAAATTGCATTTCTATCAGCCTTTCCGTACTTTAAGATCTAGTGATAAGGAGCTACTGACCTGCCCCTGTGTTCACACTTCTAGATAAGGTGGCTCTGATTTGTGACAAATGGAGCATGTGGAAAAGTTTATAAAGGAATGGTTAAGAAAACTGTTGGATAAAAAGGCACAAAATATGATATGAACAGTGTTCTGGACTGGTCATTGAGAAAAGGTTTGCATAACCCCAAATTTAGATGCAAAATTGATTTCCTTCCTATTTAAACTGGGTAGAGACTCAGAGATGGGATTAGAATGCTCTTTAAAAAATGGTCAAGATACATTATTGGATATGGGAACCACTGGCGAATATCTTGGATATGGCTGAAGAAGCACAACTAAAAGTGCTGACGGTGGATGTCGCTCTAGTTAGATGTATGAGGAAAAGAGCAATGTGTTTTTGAGTAATGCTAATGCAAGGCTATTATCTAGAGATATAAGGCTATTTTAATTTTAATGAACTCCAAATTTTTCGATATTGCAGCCAGAGAAACCTCTGGGAAACCAAACGATTTGTTATTTGGAGAGGGTCTGGTTAGTTCCTCGGGCAAATATGTATCAACTACCACAGGTCTAAATAGGGCCCAGTCTAATGTGAGGTGAGTATTCAGAAATAGTGCTCTTGTAAGTGCTGGTAGGAGGGGACCAGCTACCAGCCAAGGAGTGTTGAGGTCCCAGTATTGTTATCAAGGAAGAGAAACCAGAATGAGATTCTAACCAGTAGATTCATTTCTCAAGAGGTAGAAGTGGAAGAACTGAAGGTAATAGAGGACGAGGTAAGACAAGAGGATCACAAGGTGAGAATGGTGATGTCTTGTTTTTTTTTTCGAAGAAGGGTGTGAAGGCACAAAGGTTGTTCTATCAGAGATGGAAGAATTTAACAAAGGATTCTTGGGTCCTGGAGACCATCACATGCTTCAAAATAGAGTTTGTGAAAATTACTTTCAGAAGGTGAAAGAGTTATTCTTACACAAATAGTGCATGAAATTGGTGGGTATAGAGGTGAGTCAAATGTTGAAATATACAACTGCATACACCTTCTGAAGGTTATCTAGCTACTATATTTTTAGTGAAAAAGAAGGGCAAAGGTTGGCGCCCAATTATGAGTTTACACAAGCTACTGAATTTTCTAGTGTATAGATATCTCAAGATGAAGGGTATTCATCTGGCGAGGGTCATTTTGGAGAAAAACGATTGGTTAGTAAAGTTGGTTTTTAAAAACACCACACAGCAACGGGCACAGAGAGGTGGAAATATATTTAATTTAAATGCAGATCTTTGTTGTGTCAATTTCTTTGTCTTTCATTCGGTTTGCCTTCGACATCATGGTGTTTTCCAAAAATCGTTTTGCCATTTGGTGTCCTTTGTAAGAGAAAAAGCAGTCAACTTATCATTTGTCTAGACAACAAGGGCCCGATTCACAAAGGCAAACGTAGACCAGAAGCCTCAGTTTATGACTTTGGGTAATCACAAAGGTAAGTTACTAGTAGTATCTCAGAGCACATCAAGTTTACTTTCATTCTGACACACCTGTGTCAGTGTCTACCTTCACCCCAACCAGCTCCAGCTGAACGTCCCTAGCCCAACAGCAAATCCCAGCCTGGCTGCATACATAAACTCAGAGCTGCCCCAAAAATCCTTTCAGACCTTTCAACATGCAACTGAATGTGTTTGTCAGTTTCCTCCTTGAGATGCGACAGAATGATTTGAAGAGACGAAGGAGGAGAGCACAGAGGATCAACCTCTTTGGGATAGCAAGGAAAGATGTCAGGTTCAGAAACCATTTTCCGCCTGATATCATCTTGGAGATGGTTTGTGAGTGGCAGTAGAATATTGACTCTGAGTCATGCCGCTATCATGCCACCCCCACCTATGTCAAGATCTTAGCAGCTTTCCATTTCTTTGTTACAAGGTCTTTCCAGAGGGTGCCCGAAGATATCATGGGCATCTCTTGGGCAGGCCAGTCTTGATGCTTGTGTCAGGAACTGAGCTGCATAAATAGGAGAGCGCACCTCCACAGTATGTCCCATACACTGGCAGGAAGGCAAAGGGTTGCTAGAGATTCCTACCTTTTTTCCCGCTACCTACATGTGGTAGGTACAATTGATTGCACCCACGTGGCTCTTCAGCCACCTCACCACAATGCACACATCTGCAACATCAACATGCAGAGTGTGTCTGATGCCCATGGCTGTTTTACTGATGTGCATGCAGTGTTCCCAGGCAGTACAAATGACAGCTATATACTCCCCGGGTCACCTCTTGCTCGGCAGATGGCAGTGGGAGAATTGGGCAGTATGTGGCTTCTGGGTAAGTACTCAAGCACCAGACAAGTCTGATATGTATCACTGTTGATTTAATATACACAACCATTATAAATCACTAATCCTGATGACACATACATGGCCTCAACAGACACTGTATGTACCATTTCATACTTCATGTACTTTACAGATGCAAGAGGGAAATGTACAAATAACTCCTCCTTATCCTCCTCAGATGATGCTGCATATGCACTTTCCCTTCATCTACTCACATCTTACAGACGTGCTACCACTGTACCTCAGAGTAGGTACAATAGGGCACGCAAACGTACACAAGCCATCATAGAATGCACTTGTTTTCTCCTAAAGTCGCAATTCAGGTGTCTTGATTGTATGGTGGTGAGGGGTGCTGCTGTACTTTCTGAAGTTGTATGCAAGATAATATTAGCCTGTTGTGTCTTGTACCTCATTGCAGTAAATCGTGACTTATACATACCTCTAAACCCTAACTGAGGTCTGAATCCAGGGAACCAGGCCATGGTACAAAACAGAAGGCAGGGTATGCGGTTGAGGCGCCAGCTGGTTGACACTTTTTAATACTGAGCAACCAGTTGTGTTACGCCTTTATGTGGTATCACAGTCTATTGTCAATGATGACTGGTGGACATTTAACACTGTGCATAAATTCCATCCTGAGACTACTCTGTAAGCCATATTTAAGGTATGTAAACAACAGCTGTTTTCAAGTATCAAAAGATTGGTCATGCAACACATTTCATGCACATGTCAGTGAATATTGTGGACAATGTCTCAGAAGACTCCATTGCCTTAGGTGATTAAATCTCACTGCATGTGTGAGACCTCTGGAGACAGTATTACAGTAGGAATTTAGTGTTGGTGTCTGAAACACAGTAGTTGTGGTGCTGACATAGTGAGGTTAAGAGTGTTCAATACCTCATTGGAAATCATCTACTACTTACCTATGTTGTACCGTGATGACTAGTAAGATACCATAGTAACATTACTACACACTCCTTCAGTCTCATAGCATATGGGATGTACTCCAACATGACTGAGTGCACAATGGTAACTATCTGTGTGGAGGTGTGTTTCGGATTTTTAACATCAAACCTCTGAATGTACAGGTGCTGTAAATATGTTGGACCTGATTCAATAAGGGCCTCCGCACTAATGGCAGAGGTCCCGTAGTAATGGGAAAGTCTGCATTTGGGGTGAAAGCTGTACAATGAGATTTTTCATTGCTTAGAATCCACCCCCAGTGCAGAGACTCCTGCATGACTGACACAAAGGCCGTTTGTGAATCAGGCCCTTTGTATTTGTATGTGCTGGAACTTGTGTGGCAGTGTGGCCATATGTCTATCATACATACACCATGGGCTAAGTAGACATGTGTAATTAAATGGATTCTATGCTTATAGCTGCCGAGTTTTGCAAGCCCATGTGTGATGTACCACTCCAGGCCGGCTATCTATTTATTTGAATCCTGGGACTTGTAGACCTGTTTTACTATGAACTAAACAGGACTAAAAGCCCCAGAATGCAAAGAAAAACCTGGCTTGGTGCAACACATTATGCATTGAGCTTGGAAACTTGTCAGGGCTGTGTGCTCAGTAACAGACTCCCCATGAATCCTCAAATAACCAAGTACATAATTTAAAAAGTCTAGGCAATCTTTATTGTGTGTGATGCAGAATGCATTACACGTGCCGAGCTAATGTTCATCTATGATCATGTCACTGTCGCATGAAAACCTTCAGGTACCATGTGAGATATTTGTCAAGGTGTGGCAGCCCACTGTCTGAGCTGTTAATGTCATACTGATACATCCCCCCAGTACATCTAGGGCCATCGCAGGAACACACACACTACACTACAGCACACAGCAAGATCCCTCCAGATTTGGTTGTGCACTGCTTTGCTCACCTGTTCCTCTGGGTTCTCATAAGGCAGAGGGTAATTATCAAGCACCCTCTCAGTATATTCAAATCAGTTACACTGAATGGGGGGCTTTGTCCTCAAGTTACTCAGCCATGTTGGTGACATATGAGTTAAACAGAGCAGCAGGATGGCAATGAGTCTTGCTTGGAGGTGAGGATGGTTCAGAGTGACCATAAAAGGGCCTCCTGCAACTTCCTGATTAGAGGTTCCTGTTTTTGTTTGCCCTGGTTGTCATTTTTTGTTTAAAATATTTTTTTCTGCCATGGGTGCATAGTCTTCTCACTCAGGTTGACAACTGCACAGTTGGGCCGGAACCCAAAGTTTTCATACACGAAATAAAAAGTCGGACATTCATACAGGAAATTGCAGGCAGGCATTATTTTGGCTGTTCTATCCATGTACATAGACTGGTTCCCCTGACGTGCTTTATTTATTTTGCCCAGCCCACTTCAAATTCCTGTGCCCATTCTGCCTGAGGACATTTCTTTTATTTCCTTTCTTCCTTTCCAATGGGAAGTTATGCACTTAATTTATTTCCAAATATACAAGTATTTTTCTTGAACACCGTCTCGGTCTTGAGTGTGTGTGTGTGTGTGCGTGTGTGTGTGTGCGTGCGTGTATGTGTATATATATATATATATATATATATATATATATATATATATACACACATACACACACATATATACTGGATTGAAGGAAGGTATGGAAGCCAAAGTCAGTAGGGGTTTAGCTATGCGTTCAACAGGATACCGTGTAACACAGATAGTGCTACAAATCTACATGTCTCACTCACACACATATATTGTCACATATATATATATATATATATATATATATATATATATATATATATATGGCCTACACCCAGAGTAACCAATTGACCATCACCAACTGTTATGCAACTCAGTATTAACTTGTGAAAGATATATTTTTATTTACTTATGATGATATATTGATGGTATACCTTTTACAGTGATCATGGGCAATTTCTCCTGCGACTTCTCAGTTGTTTTGGTGAGGATATTTGTGGGTAAGTGTTTTACAGTGGTGTTGCTGTTGTGTGGTTAGGTGTGGTGCATCTACCTGTACAGCTGGTGGATGTGACTGTACAAGGAGTGAGGGTGGTTGTACAGGTTGGAGAGTTGCCTCTACGGGGGAGTGAGGGTTGCTGTACAGGTGGGGGATGTGACTGGGTGGGGAGGCATGTGCAGGCGGGGTGGTGCCTGTGGACTATGAGGGTGTCTGTGCAGGTTGTGGTATTGGTGGGTAGGTGGGGCATGGTGCAGGTAGGTGTATTAGGTCCCTTCCATTCGTTGACCCTGAAGAAATACTTTGGTACAGTTTCAACATGCCTTCTATCATCTTCATGACGTCTTGCAGTCTCTGCCCTATCGGTAGCCATGATATAATTTTGCCTTTTTGCCATGTTTTGGCAAGATTTCTCAATCCTGTCCAAGCCAAGGGTTTGTCAATCATCTGACAGATTTGGCGTGTTTCGTGTAGTGAGTCTGAAATGTCAGACAGAGTAGCCCATACTACACGAATGTCCTGCCTAACATAAGCCTGCTGTTGGAAACATTATCCTCCCACTGCCCACGCTGACCATCTGCCAACCCTGTCCACATGGGAAAGCCTCTCATAAAACTGTTGGGTCTTCCAGCACATGGAGGAGTGGCATGTGGGAGGTGTTTGGTGCCTAGGGAATATCTGCTCCCAGCCAGGGGTTTTAGATCCCTCAAATGCTTGAGAGAAGGTGTGGGAGGCAGTGTCATGGGAGGAGTGTGTAGGAGGTGTAACCACATCTGACCTGGACATGAGGGCTGTGAGGAGTTAATGGTCGTGTTGAGGTAGGTGAATGCTGTGGCTGGTTAGCTCACTGATGGGAATAGGCAATCCTCAGAGGTGTGAAGTAGAAGGTAAAATGCTGGAAGGATTTGGTGTAGGCTTTGATGTTTTGCCCTGTGGGCTTACAATGCACTCTAGAGACTCTGACTCCTCCTATGTAACCAGCACTTGATTACCTTCTTCATCCTCATTTTCTCCCTCCTCATCTTGTTGTGCGGTGCTGGCAGCTGCAATAGCTGCTTGGAGGAGGATTGGGTTCTCTCCTTGGGTGTGTATGTGAAGGTTAAATTAAGATAAAGAAGGAAAGTAACTAGGGTGTCCTGCACTTCTGAACGTTAGAAACACCTTCATTTGTAAAGACATCTTGCAGCATACGTGCAAAAAGAATGAAAAAGTCTCTTTGATATACTAACAAGGTATTTCATTAACATGAAGAACCGTGTCACCTTAGTACATCATATTATATCGGTGCATTGCAGAGTAGGTCTTTTAAAAGGGATAGTTTTCAGACATGAATTTTGTAACATTAATTCTTCCATTCCCTCTTACCCCCACTCTGACAACCATGGCAATAGTGAACTAGGAGGCAAATCAGTTGTAATGTGCCCTCTTTGGGTGGTCTGTGTTCCCATTATACATGAACAACACCATAGTTTATTAAATCAAACACTGGAGAAAGTTTTGTACAGCAAACATTCTGAAGTCATGTATCTCAAGGTTCTCTGATATGTAATTATGATGAGAGGACGAAGGTGAAATAAAACAATTGCCTAAAATTACATAGGCCCTCATTACAACCAAAGAAGCACCGGCAACAGGCTGGCGGTGCTTCACATGGGATTACGACCATGGCGGAAGCACCGCGGTCGCACCGCCGGGACAGGCGGTTTCCCACCACATTGGTCCCGGCGGTTGTAATCCCCCAGGGATTACGAGTCCCCCTCCCGCCAGCCTTTTCATGGCGGTATGAACCGCCATGAAAAGGCTGGCGGAAAGGGGAGTCGCAGGGCCTCTGGCATGGGCAGTGGAGGGGCCCCCTGCCTGAATAACAGACAGTGAAATGCGCAATGGGTGCAACTGCACCCGTCGCACCGCCGCAACACCGCCGGCTCCATTTGGAGCCGGCTCCTGTGTTGCGGCCGAGATCCCCGCTGGGCCGGCGGGCAGAAACTATGTTTCCGCCCGCTGGCCAAGCAGGGATCTCCAAATAGACACCACGGGAGTGCGGCCACATTAGCGGCCGCGCAGCGGTTTCAACTTTGCGGGCAGCGCTGCCCGACAAAGTTGAAATGAGGGCCATAATTTGGTTAAGTGGAGAAACTGGGATAAATCACAGATTTTTTGGTTTCACGTTGTACAGTTCAGCCAGTTGATGCATATGCTTTGCTTCACCAACACCCACCTTACTGTCAAATCCCATACCCCCGCCACCCAACGACCCAACAAACACCAGCCGGCACCCTGCTGGCATCAGTGTGGGCCTCTACCATATCACTGACCACACACTTTTGACATTGGAAAAATGTGAGTATCCATATTATAGACTTTCATCCCAGCGTGGTTACTCTTTATACGAGACAATGTGAGCATTTAGGTACATACTGTACTAACAATATAAATGTAGAGTCAACATTTCATTAGCCATGAAATAGTGTACTCTTATGAGCCACATGTGAGCACATGGAACTGAGTGACAACAAGTATTTTAGTCACACACCACATATTGCTGACATATCATCCAATATTTAAGAGCATGAGCATTTTGTAAATCATTAAGAGTACTTACCAGGGTCTACCATCCACCCAGTGTGTGGTGCCTGACCAGATGTCGCACCCGTCTGTGGAGCAGAGATCGCTGTGGGCTGTTTTCTTGGCCAACATCACAGGGCCTAAAATGATATGAGTGTATTTAGTTTACATTCTAGTTGACACATGTAATGAACCACATTTCCTAGTTCAGTTCACATGTTTGAGTCCATTGATGGATTCTATGTAAAATGTCAATGAGTTGTCTGATCATAATGTAGTAGAGGGGACCGCCTCCTAGCCATATTTACATGCCATATGTGCTAGTGATATGGGTTGATGTGCCCCATGACATTGCAACCGTGCAAGTACAGGAACCTCTGCTCTAGGAGGTAATCCCTATCTGTCTATACGTGGCAATAAAAATGAGAAGTCAACAGACAAGTCCAACAAATCATGATTATGTACAATTCACATATTTACTCTTTTGTATTTACAAGTCAACTTTGATGGTTACTAAATCAGGCACATTTTCTAGTGCCATTTACCAGTGTAAAGTGAAATCAACAACAGTGACGGGCCTGTGTGTGAATGAGAAATTGGAAACTACCATTCCCATCACAAAAGATTCTGGGATATGTCATGCAATAGACAAAATGAGACACATGAGAATCCAACTCACAATTAATATTTGAACAAACTTGGAGTGAATTCCATAGTTACATTTGCAGTGTATCGTATACATTGATCATTTTAAGTCCTTCTTTAATTAATCACATATTACCTGGCACCACATTAAGTTTGGCAGTCACAGACCACCCATGCACCAGGTGGAGAGTCCCCCTAAAGTAAGATGAGTCAGAGGTGAGTTCCGGTTGGTCTACCAGGGAGAGCTCTGACCACCTCTATCTTGGGGAACTTCTCCTTCACCAGCCTCTTCTCATCCTGCCATTTCTTCCTAATGTCTGTGACAGTCCGGATGTCCTCCCCCTATGCAATAACTGCAGTTGCCTACTGCTTTCATAGGGCTGCCTTCTGTGTTGCACCAGTGAGGTAGGGTGGAAGGCCATGCAGCGTCTTGTAGTCTCTCACTACAAAAGTGACAATCATTTTTGTCTCCTCTGTATAGTTCCTCTACCTTTTCAAAGGTAGCATGACAAAAGGTTGCCAGGCACAGAGCAGGCAGGCACAATGTTGGTGTGGAAAAACAACCTTGGCACAAGCAGGCAGGCTTAACTTCAGAAGCAATGTGTAAAGTATTTGTACCAATACACACAGTAACTCAGTAAAAACACTACAAAATGGCATAACACAGGTTTAGAAAAACAGATATTTATCTAAACAAAACAAGGCCAAAACAATGAAAATCCAACATACACAAGTCAAGTTCTGAATTTTAAAAAGAATGAGAGTCTTAATCCTTAGAAAACCGTGAGAACGCCGTTATTTCACAAAAGTACCTGGGTAGCATCAATATAAAGCCGCACGGGCAAGTGTGCGTCAAAAGGCCAGAGATGTTTCAATTTCTCACCCGTAAGCGAGAACGTGTGTCGTTCCTCCTCCGGTCGGGTCAGGTCGGCGTGCGTTGTTTTTTTTCTCTCGCAAGAGAGCGATGCGTCGCTCCGGACGGCCACCACGGGTCCGGGCAGGCTTTGCATTGATTTTCCGCACCCAGCGATGTTGCGTTAAAATCTGGTTGCACGGTGTCAAGAAACCGCATGAGGGCTTGCGTTGTTAGCAGCCGCTGCGGGAGTTGCATGTCATTTCTCCAGCTGCATCACGTCAATCTTCCAGCTGCGATGCAGGTGAAGTGTCGATTATAGCTGCGAGGCCAGTGGCACGTTGTTTATCAGCTGCGATGCGGGTGGTGCGTTGAAAGTTTCCCTGCACGGCAGTCTTTGCGTGGATTTCTGTCCTTTTCCACTACCTGCACCTTTCAAGGGCCCAGAGACAAGTTAGTGCACCACCTGGAAGGCAGGACTCTCAGCAGAAAGCCCAAGTGCTGGCCGAGAGAAGTCTTTGTTGTCTCTGAGACTTCAACAACAGGAGGCAAGCTCAGTCCAAGCCCCTGGAGATTCTACTCAAGCAGGAATGCACAACAAAGTTCAGTCTTTGTCCCCTTTCACAGACAGAAGCAGCAACTGCAGGATAGCCCAACAATGCACAATCACAAGCAGGGGCAGCACTTCTCTTCAGCTCTTCTCCTTGGCAGAGGTTCCTCTTGATTCCAGAAGTGATCTAATGTTCAGAGGATTTGGGTGCTCTTTGTAGTAGGCCTACTTCAAAGAGAAATCTCTGTTGTTTTCTAGATCCTGCCGTGCCCCGGCCAGGCCCCAGACACACACCAGGGGGTTGGAGACTGCATTATGTGAGGGCAGGCACAGCCCTTCCAGGAGTAAGTGACCACTCCTCCCATCAGCCCAGATGGCCCATCAGGTAATGCAGGCTACACCCCAACTCCCTTTCTGTCATTTTTTAGAGGAGAGGTGCAAACAACCCAACTGTCAAACTTACCCAGACAGGGAATCCACAAACAAGCAGAATCAAAGAATGGTTTAAGCAAGAAAATGCCTACTTTCTAAAAGTGGCATTTTCAAACACAGAATCAAAAAACAAAGTTTACTAAAGGATGTATTTTTAAATTGTGAGTTCAGAGACCCTAAACTACACATTTCTATCTGCTCCCAAAGGGAATCTGCACTTTAATAATATTTAAAGGCAGCCCCCATGTTAACCTATGAGAGAGATAGGCCTTGCAACAGTGAAAACCAAATTTGGCAGTAATTCACTGTCACAACATGTAAAACACATAAGTACATGTTTCACCTTTAACATACCACTGCACCCTGCCCATGGGGCTACCTAGGGCCTACCTTAGGGGTGCATCATATGTATAAAATGGAAAGGTTTAGGCCTAGCAAGTGGATCCATTTGTCAAATCAAATAAAGACGTTTAAAGCTGCACACTCTGACACTGCAGTGGCAGGTCTGAGCCATGTTTACAGGGCTATTTATGTGGGTGGCACAACCAGTGCTGCAGGCCCACTAGTAGCATTTTATTAACAGGCCATGGGCACCTCAAGTGCACTGTACTAGGGACGTACTAGTAAATCAAATATGCCAGTCATGGAGTCAATTACAAATACATTTTACATAGGAGCACCTTAGCACTGGATAGCAGTGGTAAAGTTCTCAGAGTAACAAAAACAGCAAAAACAGAGCCAGGGATACATCAACAACCTGGGAAACGGAGGCAAAAAGATAAGAGAGACCACGCCAAGGATGCCAAGCCTAACAGTGCACATTTCAATATGTTTAAAAAAACTAAGACTATATCTGAACATGCTTTCTGTCTGAGTTTCAAGTACTGTAAAATGTTATGGGTGGTGGTTTCCCACCGTCCATGTCATGGGCAGTGCAGGGGCGCCCCGGCCCAGCACCCTCAGAATACAGGCTGTCTGCTGTGCGACAGCACTGTCCTCGGCTCCATGAGCTACCCGAGGCCAATGCGGCTGCACGGTTTCCACTAAGCGGACTTAGGAGGTTTCCGCCAGTCAGCCCAGTGAAAACCTTGTAATGGGGCTGGGCAGGAGCTCGTCAGCTTTGCGGTGGTATCCTCCACACAGGTCTGGTGGTCCAAAACCTGGACCACCAGACTCATAATGAGGCCCTAAGTACTGTACAAGTCCACAGCAATAAAAAACATCACCATTAGCATGCAATAACTGAAAAGCTCTTTCATAAACTAGTCAATAGAGGCCTTTAATTTAGTACACTACTGCAAGTGTCAACAAGCTACATACTATGACCACATCTTGACATCTTACAATGAAAATGTGATGATAGTGATGTAGCACTTTTTACTCTGAATTCCCACAAAAGTGTACTGACTAATGAACTGGGTGCAGCGTTGTTCCTGTTTTGGGATTCCAACTTAACTTGGTTAATATATAAACTATGTATCAACATTTTAGAATTAAATGTATCACATGTTAAGTTTCACAATAAAGGCTGACAAGTATTAAAATGAATACCATTCAAAGTTTAAAAGCGTTACAGAAGGTGATTACGGGTGTCAAGATGATGGTCGCACCCTAAGAATGCTCCGGGCCCCCTCCGTCATCCGCCGGCAAGAGCCCCGCTGTCCCTGTGCCTTCCCTAGCTGGGGCCCCCACCTGTAGGGAGTGCGAGGTGGCGGCTGGGGGCCCAGCTTTTTGCAGAGCCCGCGGTGGACTGGTGCGGGCGGCCTACCCGTGGCCTTGGTGATTGAGGTGGGCCGCGGGTGGGCCTCAGCGGTTGCCGAGAGTGGTTCGCGCGCTGGCGGGGCACGCCTGGAGCTGGGGACGTCGCCTGCCCCAACCGGAGATCTCACCATGTGCGGCGGTGAGGAGGAGAGGGGCCTAGGCCCTCGTGGACGTGGCCTGTGGCCTGCAGCTTGCGCTACAACCCGGGGCAGGAGGAGGAGCCTGTGCGGTGGAGAGGGGGCCTGTGCCTCCCTGCTTTGGAGATGCCGACAGTGGGCCCACCCAGAGGCGGGGGCCGCCGGAAGCGGTGTTGCGGTCCGCCGGTGGCGCGCCTGGGACCGGAGCGCTGCCGGCCCGTTCGGAGAATTTGCCACAGTCGATGGCGAGATGCAGCAAAGGTGTCCTGGTCCTTGGGGCCCGAGCGGTGGCCAGCGTCGCAGCCCAGGGCCCGAGAGGAGAGCCCAGTGGCGACCGGGGGCCTGGGCCTCCCTGGGATAGACAGTAGTGACGGCGAGCCCCGCTGGTGGTGAGGGCCGCGGTGGCAGGAGATGACAGGTGCTGCTGCGGAGGCAGCTGGTCCCGGGGCGGCCCAGCAGCAGTGGGCCGAGTGGGCCGGGCACGCCCTGAGAGGGGCCCCGGCAGACTTCTGGGGCTGGACCTGCAGACCCCTGACCCCTTTTGTCACGTGGTCACGCGCAGTCGGTGGCGGGGCCTGGAGAGGGCACCCCCGGGCAGAGACAGAGACCCTTGAGGAGCCGAGTGGCCCATGGCAACATGTTTGGGCCCCAGCAGAGAGCATATATTCCGGAACACGTCGAATAGAGAGAAGAGCTGTCGATGGCCGGTGAGTCCCGGGTAGTGGCCGGGTGTGAGCAGGTCCTGGCTTAGAGCTGGCGTGAGGAAGTGCTGGAGCGAGGCTGGGGCTGCCCGGGTTGGAGGGGTTGTGGCCTGCTTGCCCCCCTGGGGGTGTTCTCCGGGGCGCACTGCTGGGGACTCCATGGGAGGCCCTTTCGTGACTGAGTCATTGGAGGGGGCTTGGTGGCGTCACCGCAGCCCTGAACTAATACCTGCCATGGGGAAAGAAAAGGAGGGCAGGCAGCCACCGGAATCGCAGCAGCGCATTGACCAATTTGTAAGACAGGGAGCCTCTCGTGCGGCAGGAGATCCGGAGCCAGGGGCCTCTGCAGCAGAGGGGGTGAATACGATTCTTCAGGTCATCAAGTCCTCGCAGCTGGCTGTGAAGACCAAGGTTGGTGAAGTGAGGGAGTACGTGGGCCTGCGCAACAGGATCTGCGGAAGGCAGTGGGCCGCATCAAAGAAGTCGAGGATCGGGTCTCCCAGGCTGAGGACGAGATTGCAGATCTTACGACCAAGGTTGCTCAGCTGCAGACTCGCACTGGTGAACTGCACCATAGGGCGGAAGATGCTGAAAATTGCTCCAGGTGCAACAACCTGCGCCTCGTGGGATTCCCGGAGGGTGTGGAGGCAAGCTCCGCGATTGAATTCCTGGAGTGTTGGATTCGATCGTGGGTCCCGGATCAGCGGCTCTCCCCCTGGTTTGCCATAGAGCATGCCCATAGGGCTCTTGCACCCCAGCCGCTGTCGGGTGGGCCCCAGCAGCCAATGATTGCAAGATTCCTCAACTTAAAGGACCGGGATGTCGTTCTTCAGGAGGCGAGGGCCCAGCCGGACCTTCGCTGGGACAACCACAGGATCCTGATTTTTCCAGATTACACCCGTGAGATGCAGGCCAGGCGCCGCTCATATGAGGGAGTCAAGCAGAAGCTGCGGGCAATGCAATTGACATACATGCTCTTCTTTCCCGCGTGCCTAAAGGTCCTGATGGACGGGCATTCGTTTTTTTGTTTTTACTCACTGGAGGCTGCGTGGGAGTGGCTCACGGTGGAACACTGAGTGACCAGGAGGAGCCCTCCCCAGCCGGGGAAGGGGGTGGCCCACCAGCGATTCGTTCAGCTGGCTCCCCAGGAGCGCAGAGGAGCCACTGGCGTACCCGGTTCCGTCAGAGAAGGAGGAGCGTCTCCGCGGTGATTCGGCAGAGGATGTACGGCCAGACTCGGCTCCCTCTTGGGGGGAGACTGCACCAGATGGCCCTGAGGAAAAGAGCCGGCTCCAGATGTGGAGGGGGAGTGCCTGAGCCAATCTCCCTTGCTCTCCTTATTCTGACCTGTGTGTACTTTGTGTAATTGGGAGAGCATGAGCGAGTGCTCCCCCTTGGGCACGAGGCATGGGGCAGCAGACGGCCACATTGCAGAACTCTGACTAAATGGAGGGGTCCACCACTCCACATCTACTGTAGACACTCTGTTTCTACTTTTTGGGGCGACAGATGCTTCTTGGGTGGAAGTATGGGGAAGGGGCAGTTGGGGAGGTCTTAGGGGGTTGTTAAGCTGTAGTTTGTTATGGTTGAGTCAGTGTTATACTTTTCATGGTTGGTCCAACGGGTCCCGAAGGGGACGTCCGATGGGTGCACAGTACACACTATCACTGATCCCTTACCTATGTCCGAGTCAGCCAAGCGGATTCTATCCTGGAACGTAAATGGGCTCCTGGATAAAATCAAACGGTCAGTGGTGTTCAGCACCCTCCGTCGATTCGCTCTGTCAGTGGTTCTACTTCAGGAGACCCATCTGCTTGGTACTCTGTGCCCCATGCTGATGAGAGGGGGATACGACAGGGTCTATCACGCAGGTTTTTCCAGCGGCTTATGGGGGGGCGGCCATCTTGCTGCACTGTTCTTTACCAATAGTGGTTGCTATCTCCCGCTCTGATCCACAGGGCCAGTACGTGGTGGTCTCCAGACTGCTAGGAGGGCACCCCATCAATATCCTCAGCGTTTATGCTCCTCCAGGGGCGCTGCAGTGGTTTCTTGTGACCCTTAGGGATGTGGTAGCAGGGCTTCCCCCAGGGCTGACTATTTTGTGGGGGTGAATTCAACTCCATAATGAACCCAGAGTTAGATATTATCGGGCCTTTATACTCGAGCTGCCAGAGTGTCGGGATTGCTTAAATCGGTGGAGGGCCTCGGTCTCTGTGATGCTTGGCCGATATGGCACCCCTGCTTGCGGCGGTACACCCACACGTCGGCAGCACACCACACTCATGCCAGAATAGACCTCTTTCTTGTTCCGGCCCTCAACGTACTTCGAGTCACGGCGTGGAAATGCTCCCACATGGGGTCTTGGATCATGCAGTGCTCCTGCTCCGGTTGGATGATATCGATGCGGGTAGACGCCCGATGTGGCTCGGGTTTATGGATGGGGGGACAAAAATGGCAAGCTTTTGCACTGCTTGCAACTGGCCCGATGGCGGGGAGAGTTGTTCCGGAAATTGTTTGACGAATCAGGAGCGGTTTCCCTATTGCCTTGCGAGATCGTGCAGAGCTTTGCCGCCTACTACGCAAGACTATACGAGGAGCACCCTAGACCCCAGGTGGAGAGATGCCCCTTTGTTAAAGGAGGTATCAATTTCGAGGATCTCAGTGGCAGACAGACAGGCCTCGATGAGTGCATAGGCCTCAAGTAAATTCGAACCCCTATATCTGAGTTGGCCGCGGGTAAGACCCCAGGCCCTGATGGGTCCCCAGCTGAGGTCTACAGCAGATTTTGAGATGCGCTCACCCCTCACTTGCTAGCCATGGTTGAGGAGGGGGAGAAGACCGAGGGGTTCCCTCTGGGGCTCGACCAGGCCACTATTGTGGTAATTCCCACGACGAATTCCCCATCGCGGAGTTGCTCGGAGTACCGCCCCATCTCGCTCCTCAATACAGAGATCAAGATACTCTCCACAGTGCTGGCCGCTAGGATGAGGAGAGTTTTGACCTCACTGGTACACCCGGATCAGTGTGGTTTTATGCCGACTAGAAGTACTAGGCATTGTATTAGGCGGCTGCACGTGGCTCTGGCTAACCGGGCCCTCTTGACACCTCCGCTGGATCTCCTTCTGGTGGATTTCGAGAAGGCATTTGACACAGTGGATTGGTCCTATCTCCGGGGGGTGTTGACGAGTGCCGGGGTTGGTCTGTGATTCTGAACGCTGTGGCGCTCCTCTACTCTAATCCTATGGCCCGGGTGCAGGTGAACGGGCGGTATCAGATTTGTTTCCCATCCATAGGGGAACTTGTCAGGGCTGCCCCCTCTCTCCGCTTCTGTTTGCGCTGGTGATGGAGTTGTTGGTGAAGCTGATAAGGAAAGATCCCCTGATTGAAGGGTGGGCTTGGCCCACTGGGAGGAAAGACCGCATTGCGTTATACACAGACGATGTACTTATGTTCTTAGCAAATCCGGCTAGCAGTGGGCCTCGGGTGCTGCAGCTCCTAGGACTGTTCGATGAGGCATCAGGTCTGGTAGTTAACCCCAGTAAGTCTCTCCTGGTTCCGCGGACCCTACCAGGGACTGCTATGATTGGCAGCACCTTATTCCCATCAGACGCAATAGTTTCTGGTATCTCGGGGTGCATGTAGCGCTCTTACCCGAACTGGCTAATGTGATGCCTTTAACTCGTAGAGTCAGGGAGGACCTCCAGCGTTGGCGGTCACTACCCCTCAACATCCTGGGCCGGATTGCGCTTTATAAAGTGATGGTACTTCCCCGGTTCCTTTATATGCTTCAGAACTTTCCCTACCATATTCCCAGAAGGTAGTTCAAAGAGATGGAGGTGGCTATAAAGCGGTTCCTCTGGCATGGCTCAAAGCCCCTGGATGGCTCACCGTACCTGTCAGGGTGATGTCTACGAGGGGGGGTTGCGGATGTCGAACCTCTATCTCTACTATCTATCAATGCATCTATTGGTAATCCATGACTGGTTGGGAGGGGGTTGGTCGGATCCTGAGTATCAGTTGGAACTCTTGACGATGGGCTTTCCTGGTCTGCTCGGGATGCTGTATGGGGACCCCCTGCCGCGTAGCATTCCGGAAGTGACTAGGGTGGTGCTGTCGGGGTGGGGGGCCGTGCAGCAGGCGATGGGGGTGGTGGCGGTGTCTCACTCAACAGACGCTGCTCTGGCAGGGACTGTGGCTGGGGGAGGTCTCAGCGCTCCAGGGGTTCCATGATGGGACTTTATAGGTATCTCCCAGCTGGGTGATGTCTGGGCTGGCTCCCACATGCGGTCCTTCCAGGAGCTTCAGAAGCAGTTCGAGCTAAATCAGTCCCAGTTTCATAACTCTCTGCAACTCAGACACACCTTGCAGGCACACATTCGGGCAGGGACGGTTCTCCCTGAATTTAGCGCTTTAGAGGCCAAGATCATGATGGGCGCCATGGGTAGAGGGGGGTGTCACATATCTACCGCTCATTAGTCACTAACACAGCCCAAACGCTTGATAAGCTCCGAGAGCGATGGGAGCGGTGGGTGGGTCCGATGGAAGATGGGGAATGGAGAGATGCGTTGATGGCCCCGTGGTCCCTGACCATGACCTCCTGTGTCCGAGTGGTGCAAGCCTACTTTCTTTATATGGCATACCTCACTCCCAACAGGTTGCATAGAGCGGGCCTCAGGCCCCAGGCTGAGTGCCCTCAGTGTGCAAGCCCCAATTCAGACTTTTTTCACACAGTGTGGACTTGTTCCCATATAACCACTTGCTGGCGGGCGGTGGTAAAAGAGATTTCAGGAATTATACAGGTGGAGGTTGAGGTTGCTCCGCTACCGATTCTACTGGGTGTGCTTGAGGGGGTGGGTTCCAACAGAGCGCACCGGGCATTCATGGGGACGGCCTGCTTGGTGGCCAAGAGAGACATTGCAGCGAACTGGAAGTCGGAGACTGCCCCTGCGATGGCAAAGTGGCATTGAGGGGTGGACTGGTGCACTCAACAAGAGAAATTGGTCTACGAAGCAAGGGGGATGTCCAGCCAAATATGCAAAAGTGTGGCGGAGATGGATGGGGACTGGGGTGGATGGGGCACAGAGTATTGCTTTCTCATAGGGTAAATGTGCGCAGTTCTTCGACTATCGCGATGGTTCCGGTATGTATACCAGTATGTACTAGTGACCTGTTGGGTTTTCATGCCGTTCTATATAAAACTAATAAAGATGGTTTATCCCCCCAAAAAAAAAGCGTTACAGAAAGCAAAATCAATGGCAAAGAGAAAAATAATCATTTGTCAAACCATGAAGCTTAGAATAAAATGCAAGAACAGAGTATAATGCAGCTCAGCAAATTGGTCAAAAATCTGAAATCATTCTAACACTGTGTGGCCTGCTAAAGATCTAGGAAATTGACCCAACATCATGTATATGAAGCTAATTATATAGGGCAAATTACAACAGAACTCATAGATTGGGTTTGTGTGAATGTGCAAAGGCCCAAAGATCCCAGAAAATAGTTATTACAGAAAGATCTATATAGCTTCAAATCACATTTGTTAGCACTGTCTCACAGACCTTTACAATAGAGTTTTCACCATGTTGCTCTTGTGACACCTTATGATTATTACAAATGTTGTAACAAATCAAGGTTAAGTTCCCAAGAAAATTACATTTTGGTCCCAATAGGTGAGGCCTTGAGAAAGCATTCACTTCGGTAATGCGGCATGAGAATGAAGCCTGTGAACGAAGCATTATGTTATACATGAGAGAATTACTTCTTGTTTCAGAACAATATTTACAAACTAACTTTTGTGTGCTAAGCACATGGGTGAAGAAAATGACAGAAAAATTACTGCAAGATGAAATAACGCTGCTGACTGCAACAACCATTTTGAAATCGAGGCCTACATTGTGCATGTTAAAATAAAGTTTCTCTGTAAAATGTATTATTTTCCTTCTGTTAATTGCTCTATGTTAATACAAATGTGCAATTTCATTAAAACCGTGTCACCAATAGTAACAAAGTCCATTCCAGTAGGTCTCTTCGCAAGTTCTTTTTCAAACCAGTGTCTGCTCAAGACCATAAACTTTAAACTCAGGGCCTCATTTACAAGAGTCCTGCACCGCCGGAGCGTCACTTTTTTTAGACCTTCTGATGGCACAGGACACTCATTCATATCTAGGAGGCGACGCAAAACTAACCTGCATGGCTTTGCATGGCCTCATAGATCTGGAGTAAGGCCAGGGAGCTCAAAGCACTGCCTTATTCTGCGTTAAGGAAACATTCCATGAGTGCTGCCGTAGGTGTTGCCAGGCAGCACCCATGGATTTTGACGCTGCCCCCGATTAACAAAATCATGTAAACCTGAGGCAGCACCAAAACCTTATGCTTTCCGGGGGTGGTGTAACAAGGAGAAATATTTTCACTTCTTCTCGGTTTTTCCTCTTTCCATGTGTGCTGCAATTTGCAGCACACATAGAAGGAGAAAAACACATCCATTGATTGTTTTTGTGCAGGAAGGTGTTCTTTATGCTCAAAAACAATCCTGCCAACAACACAGAAACCCTTACCCCATGGTGCACGGATGTCGGTGGTCCATACGCACAACACTGGAACATTTTCAACATTGGATCAGAACAAAGAAAACACCCTTCCAGCCACACATCTTACACAGTGTACCAAGCTGCCCTTGGGGGCAAGTACTTCAGGCCCTACAGAGGGATGGTAAGCTCTATATAAATATTGCACTGCAATACTCTTATGGGCGCTTGTTCTCCTAATGTCTCCCTTGAGTATGTGTGCAATGAAGAGCTGCATGTCTATGCAATGAAGCTGTGGCCAGTTGCCAGCGCTGATGCAATGTGTAATAAGCAAACATGCTCTCTATATTGGTTTGAGATTTGAACAGCTGGCCTAGGAACAATAAATTGCCTTTACAGGTGTGGATAATGGGCATGCAGGCCTGTGCAATATCTGCTGTGATTGTAATATCACAAGTATTTTATGATGTATTATTCTTAGATTATAGCCAGCTCTTCTTTACAAATGTGTGTTCTCATTTGTTTTTCTATTCTAGAAGGAAAATGAACAACTCAACACTGTAAAATGTGCAGTGCTTATTCAATTAGAATAAATTAGTTTGTGGAGCGTTTATATTTAAGTGCTTTCCTTAGTCAATTACATTTATTGCTGGCAGTGCTCAATTTGTAAAAGAATAAGTGTTGGTCCCAAGATTTTGCCGAAAGTTGAGGATACCCAATATCAAGGCTGTATTTTCTTGATTCCACCTCATGCCTCTTTCTTCCGCCACCAGACATTTCCTGCCTTTTTATCTCACCCCTGGGGGATATTTTTCAAATCCTGCCATGTTTTTCCAACCCTAGTTTCTCCCTTTATCACTTTTCGTCTTTCTCCTTCTCCTCCTTTCCCCTTTTGTTTTTTTTTCTCTCCTGCTCCGAGTCAAAGTTTGATTAAAAAAAAATAAGCGTTGGTCCCCAAAAAGGAGTGCTGGTGGAGCCCCACCTGCTACCACCGACTTAAATTAAGCACCTGTTGCTGGCATATTTAGCTTGTGCTGTTTGTGCCCTATAAGGTTCAGCTTCTGAGGTAAAGTGGTGAATCCCAGTGTCTGGGCATACAGACCTTTGTGGGGATCCGAATTCCAGGTTCTGCCTCAATTATCACACCTTCTGTCTACCCCTGATAGATTTTGTCAGCAAAAGCTAGGTTATATTTATTTGGTGAAAATGGCACTGGAATAGTGCAGTAACTCCATTTTTCGTGTAATTTTTTATCTTGACTTTAGTCCACGATTACAGTATTTACTGTGTGCATTATATATGCTTTCTTGGTTCCACAGAACTCAGATTGGAGGCCATTGTGAGGAATGGGATTCTGATGTAAATCATGGCGTGACTTAGAGGTTGGCTGCAATGAAAAATCTGCCAGAAAAAGCAGTGAATGCAATCAATTCACAGAGAACAACAAATGCACTGATTGATGGTGGGTAGATAAACTGAATTGCCAAAGGTGGTAATTCTGTTCGGTTTGCCGGGCGTTCTACCATGCAGCAGAGAAAAAGCAATCAAAAAAATGTGTGAGAGAATGCCACATCTAAAGCGAAAAATCTCCCATAATAGTGGAGGGTTTACCTATGGAAACCAATACAGGAGTGTGAAATGGGAGCTGTGAGTACTCACAATGTACCTCTTAACTGGAGGTACATTCTAAATCCTGCATAAGTCTGTGCAAAGCTTTTGCAATATCAGCCAGGTTTGCTGTTATGTAATCAGTGGATTTACCACAGAATCTCTGAATTGGCTGAATGTTCCACTTCTGCAGCACCAGAGGTGGAACATCCGCTGGTAGTGGTAACAGATTTTACAATGGTCAAACTCAGAATCAGGCCCTTAACCTCCGAATTTAGTTAATGGAAACTGTATTTTGTGTCCATGATGTGATGTTCACTGTCGGTCCACTTTTGGATTGATTTTACTGCCTTGTGTCCAATTCGGAAACTGAATAACGTCAATGAAATGTTGTCTTCTGGAAAACAGTTGAGAGCTGCTCAATATCGTGTAACTGTTTCCGGTTGACAGTTGTGACTGTGAGGTCAGTTATGAGATCTGACTGAAGTTACAATATTTTTGATGTCAGGGCACACAGATACACCGTTAGGAGATTGTGATCACATCACATGGGAGTACTCTGCTTCCGGGCGGCCAAACAGAAATACATTAAAGCTTCATATGGATCTGGCTTATTGCACTCTACTGGAGAACTGTTCAGATTTGTATTGACTTTCTGACAATTTTAGAAAACTCACTTCGATGGTACAGTTTAATAACGATGTGTTATGGTGAAATGTTCGTCGAGTAGTGAGACAGAGATAGTGCAACACGAACAAATAACAAAGGTAACAACATATACAAATAATTTACACATGTACATTGCAGTTCATAGTTAGGTTGGGAGATCACGTGGGAGATAAGAAGTATGTTTTAAATACTTTGAATGTCTCTCGGGTTGTACGTCACAATATCGATGTCAAGAAAATCGACCTGATATGCATCATCTCAACAATATGAACTACTAATGTATCATTGAGGAAAATATACATAGGGAACTACAGATTTACTATACTTAATTCCACGTCTACTTATCTTGGGACTATGTTGGTATGCGATATTGTGGAGTTGTTGCAAGTGCAAGTCCGTAATTAAATTAGATGTTATAGTAGAACATTTTTCTAAGTAGCTGGGTTAATAAATCTCCTTTCAAGACTAGGGGCACATTTTGCTTTCTTTCATGCAGAGCAATGCAGCAACTCACCTTGCTGTGCTGCGCTGAGAAAAAGGGAAAGGGCGCAATTGCACCATATTTACCATCATACAGGAAATTCTTGTCCATTCCTAGTGCTTGCGCACTTTTGCCTGCCTAGCACCAACGCATGCCCTTGCATCATATTGCAAGGGTGCCTGCGTTGTAGGCAGGATTGTGTTTGTGCAGGAAGGGACACCTTCCAGCACAAAAACAATCCTGAGAGACATTTTTCTCCTTGTTACGACACACCTGGGGAGACGTAGCCTTTTTGACACTTTCTCAGGCCTACCACTAATGGTAAGTCTGCAAATGCTCCAGAAGCCATGGTTGGATGTGTAGGAGCAAAGTACAGCAAGGCAGTGATTGCACTGCCCTGCGTTACTCTAGATTTATCAAGCTACGCAGGGTCACGGGCATGGCAAGGGCGCATGTTATAGTTACCTTAGAGCACAAGTTATAGTTACTTGAGTTAACCGTAACTATACCTACTGAATTTCTATGGTTTTGTGCAAGTAAATTCAGAACCTAACTACAACCTTTGTGTTTTTTCAGGGAATTTCTATGTTTTTTCAGCACGCATGCACATTAATATAACTATATATAATATATAACCATGGCCAAACCTGGTAACCAACCCTCCCTCATGCACCCATACCCAAGCTGCCTTCAGCTATGCGCTGCACGGGGTTGGATGCAGTGGGTGGTTTAAAAAAATAATAATTGTCTGGATCCACCCTGGGATTTACACCAGGGGCCGCACTGAGCCCCGCGGATAAATCCGCAGATCTCCTGCAAATTACAAAAAAATAAGTTTGTGGGCATTTACTGCCCATTACTTGCTCTCTGGTCACATCTTATTTTTTTTATTTATTGCCAGGGGGTCATAGAACCTCTACCCTGATCCCATCCACATTTCAGCCCCAGATCCTTTCCCGAAACAACAAAATGGCAGCTGCCACTTTCCCTGCTAGGTTGCAGCAAGCCAATCAGATTCTTTCTTTGCCGGGTGGATCCAAGGATTTCCTGTGGTGGATCTTTGGAGGATCCACATCCCTAGATATCCATATTATTTGCCCTTTAATATCTCTAAAACTACTGAACGGGTTTGCACCAAAGCACGGTTTCTTGACCAACAGCTAGCTTTCAGCCAAATTTGGTGTAATTCCATCCAGCAGTTCAGACTGTAGTAGTGTTCAAAATCCCTATAGGAAAATGCATGGGGAATACACATATTGGGACCCCCTTTTTTCTCGGCCCCTGCTTGACAGATCATCCCAAAACTTTCAAAACAGCACCTGAACCGACTGAAGTATACGTTTTGAAAATTTCATAAAGATTCCTCAAGCAAAGCAGTGTCAAAGTTATTGGCAAAACAAAAAATGCTCTTCCTATGGAAACAAGATCCTAACTATAACCACCTACTGGTATATAGAAAATATATATGGATATAATGGGATTTAGATTTCGGCGGACGGGATATCCGTCACTGTTCTGGCGAAGTAGCCAGTCCACTGAGTTCTAAATAAGGAGCCTAGTTTCCATAGGAAAACCGTTTTTTGTTTTGTCAATAACTTTGGCGCTAATTGACGAATCTTCACAAAATTTTAAAAGTAGTTTGCAACTCATTTCAGGTGCTGTCTTGAAAGTGTCAGGGTGATCTGTCAATCCGGGGCTAAGAATAAGGAGGGGGGCAAAACACTTTTCCTTATGCAATTTTCATAAGGATTTTTAGACATAAATACAGCTGAAACCGCTGCACGGAATTACACCAGATTTAGCAGAAATTTAGCTTTTGGTCCAGAGAGTGTGCTTTTTGTTATTTGGTGTAAATCTGTTGAGTAGGTTTTGTGATATTAAAGGAAAAATAAATGTGTATATCTGGTGGGAGCCTAAGCACAGATCTCATGGTGAAATCTGATTAGCTGTCAGCATGTCAACCAGAAATTGCTGACAGCTATCTTGGGACCAATATGCATGATAGCACCCCATTGAAATGCATTGTAGTGAATGGCAGGTTTTAAGGGTTATAAAAAAGTAGACTGTATAAAGGGTGATAACAGATTGTAGTTACAATATAAATCATTTGTTGATGGTACCATACTAATTTTAGGAATTTTGTATTCTAAAGTGATTTTATCTTGTGAAAAACCTTCTGCTGGGAGTTCATGAATCATGTTTGAGAAAAAAATGATTTTGCATGATTTTCACATAAAGGTCAAGGAAGGTGCTCGAGAACCTAAAATGAGAGCATATTTTCTATAAACTCACACTATCTTTCTCAGCCATATGAAAATGAAGCCTAACATTCTCAGTAAAACATGTACTTTCAACAGGAGCAGCTTGTCAGTTGATTCCCTTGTGTTCTACTGCAGCCTCCCAGAGCCAACTAGAGCACTAACAGTCTTATGACAAGAATGTGGCACACCTGAAGCCATCTGGATTGAGTCAAACTGGTAAAACTTAAAACATTTTATTATAAAGGAACAAAATGAGGGGTTTCATTTTGACATAGAAATTATGGTTAGTGTTGTAGAAAGGAAAATTCAGATACATTTTAAGTGAGTTCTCAAATATCTTCCTCTTCTGTTTCATTAAAACGTTCTGACATGCAGATTGAAACATGCACTTTCAACACCAGCAGCAGACTGCCAGTTAACTCCCTGGTGATCAGCACCTTAACTACAGTGTTCTAATGAGCAACTAGAGTGCTAACATTCTGAATTTATGCCAAAAGTGTGGCACATCTGAATGCCGTCTTGATGGAATCAAAGTGGAAAACTGAAATCATTTTCTACTGAGAAGACTGCAGTAAATAAGGGACCTAGGGAGCTTCCTAACAAATTAGTCTCCCTGGGTGGCCACCAGAGAAAAAAGAGCCCACATACGGCACAAATATCACCAAAATGTAGCCCAATGACAGAAGGGTGCTAAACACTTGCTTTTTCTTGTTTTACAGTTTTACAAAGTGCAGATGGTACTGGAGTGCATTGCATGAGTATCAGTTACATTACACAATGACAATCAATTTGGCTTTAGGCATGGTAGATTAAGTGATTTGCCTAGAATCACAGGATGTGGAGCTGATGCCGAACCTTGACCCTGGTTCCTTAGTTGCAAAGTCTGCAGCTCTGACCATAATACCACATCCCGTCGCCTAAGTGTATCACATAATGAAGTAATCAACTGGATAAAAAAAACATAAAGATAGCAAATAATTTAAAAGTGCTTTGTCACAATTTGAGAACTCAGAAAATATGTCCTCATTTTAGATTTTTAGAGCACTGACCAAAATTTCTATGGGACTAAGACCCTCGAAATTTTATAATTTCTAAAGGAAATACTTTGGGTATTGCAGTCTTGATTACATCAAGATAATTCATGCTTGCCACACTTTTGTAATAAATATAGAAAGTTAGCAATCCAGTTGTTTATTATAATACTTGATGAGGCAGGTGTCAGGGGCAGGGACTTGAATAATTGAGGGCAGGGAGGAGGGTGCAGAGGTAACAAGTTGACCATGCTGGGCAGGAGGCAGGGGCAGTGGCAGCACAACAGACCATGGACGGCAGGGGAACAGAGGGCAGGGAACACTAACCAATCATGCAGGACAGGCAAAAGAGGCTGTGGCAATATAACAGTCCATTGAGGACAGAAGGAAGAGGCACTGACAGTACAACCATACATTTCGACAAGCCCAATTCATGCAGGAGACTCCCAGTTTTTTAATCTCAAAAGAGCTTTATTTTATACGTCTCCTGTCTATAACCTCCTCTTTTTCAAAGTACGTCAATGGGAAAAATCAATTCCCCAGGTATTTTTTTCAAAATCTCCCTCTTACCAAGTTCAAAATGTTGGCACGTAGGTTACAAGGGATCATGGAGGGAAGGATGAATGGTGGTGGGAGATGGACTCGGATAGCAGAAGGGAGATGGGCAGGTGCGCCAAACTGATCTTAAAGGGCAGGCATCGGGGGTTGCAGAAGCACAATACACCACACAGGGCAAGTGGGGTGGCAAGGCAGCACAACGGACCATGGAAAGCAATAGGAAGGGGACAGGACCACACATATGGACAACAGACAGCAGAGGGGAAAGAGGCAAGGGTAGCAAGCAGACCATACCAGACAGGCAGGAGGGACTGTTGCAGTATAACAGACCATGAAGGGCAAGAAGGTAGGGGCAGGGGAATGACAATGGACCAGACAAGCCAGGAGGGGCCTGCACACGAAAAACAGAGGGCAGGGTCAAGGTGGCAGTGCAGGAACAGCAAGCTGACCATGGAGGGCATGTGGGATGGGCACTGGAAGCACAACACACCCTGGAGGGCAACAATGAGACTATAATGGCATACACACAGACAGCAGAGGGAAGGTGCAAGGGGATCTGGGACAGTAAGCTGACCACACAAGGCAGGTGGGAGGGGCTGTGGCAACACAGAAGACCATGCATGGCAAGCGGAATGTTAGTGGCCGTACAACGGCCACGGTGGGAAAGAGGGAGGGGGCAGGGGCATGCACAAAGACCATGGAGGACAGAAGGGAGGGGTAGGGGCTGAACACAAACAAGATGGGGAGGGGAAGGAGCTTCACAACAGACCATGCAGGGCAGGCAGGAGGAACTGTAGCTGCACAACAAAGCATGGCGGCAGAAAGGAGTGGCAGCAAAATTGCCCATGGGGTATAGTGGGGAGGGGATCGGGCAGGGAACTCGTAGAGGCAGGGTGGAAGTGGCAGGGACAGGCGACAGCCATCTGACCATGCTAGGCCAGTGGTAGAGGCAGTGGCAGCTCAACAGAACCCTCAGAGTAGATAGAAGAGGCATTGGCAAGTCCAGGGAACATGGTGGGCAAAAAGGAGGGAGCAGGGGCATGCACACTGACACCAGACATATTGCAAAGGAGGGAAGTGTCAATAAGCTAAGCACAGAGGTTAAGCAGGAGGGTAATGATGGGTCATAGAATTAGGCAACGGAGGGCAGCAGGAGTGGTCAGGGACATCAAGCTAAATGGAGGGCAGTGGCAGCACATCGGACCATGCAGGACAAGAGGGAGGGGGCTGGTGCAAGGACTTGGACAACAGAGGGTTGAGAGGATGTGGATGGGGCAGCAAGTTAACTGTTCAGGGCAGGCGGGAAGGGCAGTGGCAGAACAACAGCCACACAGGGCTGTAATGAGGGAGCAGGGGGATGGACTTGGACAATGGATGGCAAAGAGGAGGGGGGCAGGAGCAGCAAGCTTGAGTGGGGGCAGCGCAATGCCATCCCTACATTCAACCCCCCCCAACCGCACATTGTGATGGGCTTCTTACTTAATATAAAAAACCCTAGAAATTCACTTAAAAAAACAATGGTTTCTGGGATGTTATAGTTAAGAAAGAGAATTTTTAAAAAACCTAAGAAATTCACAAAAAAAACAAAGGTCACAGGGACGTTATATAGTTAGGTTCAGATTTTGCACGCACAAAACCACAGAAATTCAACTGTTATAGAGTTATTTCAAGTAACTATAACTCACACCCTAAGGTAACTATAACTTGCACCCTTGCCATGTACTGTGAATTACTGCACTTATTATATCAATCATGACATCTTCTATGACATCACTGATACTATCACTGTAACATTTGAAGTAAAATTATTAATGAGAAAACTGTGCATGGGGAGGGCACAAGTTATAGTTACTTGAAATAATTCTAGCTGTAATGGCTGCATTTCTATGTTTTTGTGCATGTAAAATCTGAACCGAACTGTAACGTCCCTGTACCCTTTGTTTTTTTAGTTAATATATATACATGCACACACACACTTCTGCCATAACCTCTTCTACATGTTCCTTGTTATTTTTTCACATCTTCAGTTACCTCTTTGAACTATATTTAACAATGATTTTTCGCTTCAACACCATTTTCTCGTATTGACCTTCACCTCATAACTATCTTCTCTTTTTTTTTTTACTTTTGTTTATTTGTATTTAGTACCAGAGAATAAATACTGCAATTATACTTTCATCATACATATCAACAGTTACTATGAAATCACAAGGTCCATTAGTGTGTCCCACGTGTAGTCTCAGTGAACAAGTGGCTAATAGTGTGGATCATGCTTGGTCTGCGCAAGCTCTGATTTCCCCTCCCTCCCAATTCCCCCTTCTGTGGATGTGAGCTGGAGTAGGTGGGTTAATTTGCCGGTGCTTTTGTCTGAGCCACAATTGTCTGACGAGTGTGTCATTTGCAGTGTGGCATCTATCCTGCTCACACTGCTAGCGCAGGTTTTTTAGTAAAAATTATTAATGAACATTCATGTATTCTGAGTAATGGATTTGCGTAGAAAATTTAATACCTTAGAGAAAAATAATGCACACATTCGAAAGTATGACCACTTGAGTGGTCGCCAATGTTCACGAAGTGTACTTATTAATGTCTTATTAAAATGAAATGTTGAGCTTTTGTTTGATTAATGTAGTAATATGTCATATTAAGGGTTATGCATTATGTCTTAGCTTTATTAATTGTAGGCCTTAACTTAGCCGAGGTCTTGGCCTAGTTGCTCAACCTCATCTCAAGCTGTATTTCTTAGGTGTTTAATAAAATGTCTGCTTAGAGAATTAAATTGTGATTTTCCACTGCGTTGACCAAATTTGCTCGTAGCTCAAAGTCTTTCTCATGAGAACTGCTTACTAAAAGATCCTGTTATTGCTAAATGTAACTTTGTAAAAGTAATGTGTGTAAGACTGACTTTCTTAGGAGAGAACAATGAACATACTGACTGGAGTATACGCTGCAACAATATTGTTACCTGATGAGCCGGATGATGAGAATTGTACAAGAGGAGCCAATCATTGACATGTGAACTGTGTGCTAGTAGAAATGTAGATTTGAAGTATTATTTTTCTTGGACAAGGTGTGAACGTGCGAATCCCTTGACCAATAGGGACTTGGGAAGTAGTTTTAGGGACTCTAACTTAGCCAGACTGCACCAAGGAAAGAGACTGCATTTGCCCATTTTCTTGCCGACAGGCCATTACTTCCTTGAGTGTCTTGACAAGAGACATGCTTAACTTTAATGCTTAAAGACTTTGCCTTTTCTGAACTTTGATGCTGAATCCTGATAACCTTGCTGACCAGACTGATGTCCTGATGATGAAGACTGTCACAGCTTGCTGATCCAAACTGAGGATAGGTATATTGACTATGATACTGTTTGTTATGTCTAATTGATTTTATATCTAGGTACTAACCATGCTATTTTTTTAGAGCCATAATTAGATGTTTTGCCAAATTTGTGTTTTCCATGAAGCCCAACATGCTGATGCTAATCTAGTGTTAGTTGGATCCTCACTAATGAAAGTTCGCTATATGGAGCAACAATCAAGGTCTTTTCTTTGCTGAATCAAAATATATGTGATATCGTCCGCGCAATTGTTCTTGTTCTTAATTTGCACTGTAACTTTGGAATGTGTAGCAGCTCAAGCTTTGATTAGATTGTGTTTCTTTCATAGATTTGGTCAGCCAGTGTGTATGTTTACCATTTGATATTAAGATTATTTTAACGTTGTTAATATAGGGAAATAAATATTCTAACTTTTACCTAAAGGTGTGGTTATTCATGACTGAAAGGTCATGGTGCATGACAATTACTGACTCCAATTGATTACTAATACTGTTGATTATCATTGATTATTAATGTTATTGATTGGTTATTGATTATTGATCTGCACGTGCTGGATATATTGTGGGAACATCTTAAATGCAAGTCAAAAGGTTCCTCTACCTATTGGCGTCCCCTTGTAAGTTTACTTATTAAGGTCAGACACGCCAACACACTCAACATGTATGTGGAGTTCTCTGGACTCATATGATGTAGTGCCAAAAGCAAACAACTTCTAACTGTGTCTCAAGGTGTTCAACACCCATACCGGAATGAGGCAGGCCCTATGGTCTCATCGCCTTACCAGACACCTTATCAATATTACATTTTTATAGCTTTAGCATGAATTACATTATTTTTTTTTACTCAGTTGAAATACAATAAATAAATAAGCCCTCTCTAGCTCTTTTGCAAAACATATCTCTAACTTTAGTATATTTTAAACATTTATTTATTTATATTAATGTAGTACTTTTTAAATTAACTTTTTTTGTAGTACGTTTATTGTCATTTTAAAGCGGCAAACTCCTACACATCACTTATATATGTAACAACCTTAGCCCACAATAGTTATATTTCAATAATATGGGCACACAAGAAATATATGTACACACACACATTCCCTCTGCGAACGGACAGTCGTAATTGTAACTTGCAAACACTCAAGGTCAACCACAATAATCATTTATTGGTTGGGTAGATTCTTAGATGTCTATTTTGTGGATCATCATCAGGGCGGGTTGCTCGCAATTAGATGTGTTTCTCCATACGACAATGGTTCACACCATCAAAATTGTACTCCAGGCAGGAGGCGTGGAGTCAATTGCCATAATCACTTTCACAGTGGCCTCATGTCATTTTTGGCCTCCATCCTCGCAACGTACGTGTTCCATACCATCCCAATTTCTCCTCCACCAGCCCGGCTTGGAGCCAAGGTGAGAATTTCACATTTGGCCAGAGCCCACTTTTGAAGATCCTTTAGATAGCATCCGATATCCGGGGCATAGGCAGCTTTCCATGACATTGCAGACAGTGGTTAAACAGTATAAGTGCTAAATCTACAAATTCACACACGTATTTGGGTTTCTTCGATCGTATCATTATGCCCAGTAAGCAAATGCCTGGTGTGGTTGATCATCTCAGTCCCAAATGTTCAGACACATTATCCAATACCTCGCCCCATGTCTGTTGTACCACCAGGAAATCTATCACATGATAAAAGCCTGCATCTTCTTGCCGGTATCTTGGGCATGCAGAGGATGTATACATCTTTGGGTCAAGTAAGTCCAGTTGGCTGAGGCCTTGGAGGCAAAAGTGATCTCATATGCTGAAAACATTAAGCTGCTGTCAATTATGGGAGGGGAGAAGAGATTGTGAGAGAGTCCATCAAAACCTACCTTACAGCTGTATTCCAGTGGATGACCACCCACCAACTAAAATGTAATGCAGACAAAACCGTAATAGTATTCTTTGGTCATAATTCCCCAGAAACATGGCAGACCTTTTGGCCGATAGACACCCCCCCAGGTCCTCAGGGTAGCACACTTTAAAACTTGGTTGTCAAGTTTGAGTACTGGCTGACATTCCAACTGCAAATCAAGTCTGTTGTAGGCACATGTTTGAGGCTATTGCGTATACTAAAGAAGGTTCCAGCATTACCTTTCATTTTCTGCAAGGAAGTCAGTCTTCCAGGCTCTCATAACCTAGAGATTGGACTATGGAAATGCCCTATATCTGAGAGTCCTTGGCTACATTCTCAACAGACTACAGGCTGTCCAGAATATGGCAGCTCATATTTTCGTTAGTCTACCTCCGAGAATGCCCGTCGCCCCACCTACGTGCCCTCCACTGGCTCCCATTAAGGAAGAGAATCCTCTTTAAAACACTAGTTTTGGTCCACAAGGTATGCCGCACTAGAACGGAAGGATCTGCCTTCTCCTATCTAGGGCCAACTGCATGGAATAAACTCACTCTTTAGCTAAGCTCAGAGGATGCTATTGCACTGTTCAAACAAAGCTGAAAACCTGGCACTTTAAACAACAATGGACAGTCCGACTGTAGTCTGTAAGGTTGCTGAGAAGCGCATCAACGAACACTCCAGGGAGTAGCTGTGCTCTCTACAAGTCGCATTTCATTCATTCATTCGTTAACTCCACCCCTGCTTCATCCTAGACCCTTATATTATGAGTCCTTGCCAGAGCTTTCATCTGGGGCACAAACCATAGGGACGACTGGGAAGCATATGGTCGGGCCACCCATTCATGTGTATATATTTATTCCAGTATATTTTTGCTACTTTGACAAGTCTGGTGTGAACGGTGTCGCCCAGCCCAGAGCTAGCAACTGGTCAGTAATGGAACCCCAGCCCAGAGCTAGCCAGCAACTAGTCAATACTGGAACCTCCTCCAAGCTCTCTCGTCACCTCAGACATCATGGTTTTGGGTGCACTAGCCCATGCATTGGCCCTTATAATTGCTCTGCTGCATAATACATTTCAGTCAGTGGCCTTTGTGTCCATAAAAAAGCACCACCTTCATTCATTTCCCAATATTAATTCAGATAGGATTGCATGTAATTCCTTGAAAAATACCTTATTAAGGACTACCACTAGGTCCGAAAACAGAGAACTTGCAGCAATAATAACATTTTGGCTATCACCATTCGACCCATTGGAGAAAGTGGAAGGCCACCCCAGAACACCAGTGAGTAATGTGCAGATGTTACTCTCTCTGAGATTACTGCTGCGATCTCCCTCCTCATGATAGATATTTACCACTAAGTATTTACACGTGGTGGGCCTCCATTCTAACCTTGAATCGTAAGGGTCTCCTTTGTCCTCATTCGCTCTGCAAAAATAGACATGACTTAGTCCAATTGTCGTTTCCCTGAATATCTCCAATAGGCCCATCAAATTTGGACGGGAGTCTCCTGGGTCTCGAAGGTAACTGAGTATGTCATCCACATGTAACAACACTACACACCGCAGACCCCATGCCTCTATACCCCAGTCTGGGATCCTTGATCCATTGCCAATGCAAAGATCATCGGGGACAGTAGACACTCCTGTGTTGTGACCTTGTGTATATCAATCTGGCTGATATAATCTTCCCCATGAGCACTCTGGTCATGTGTTTGGTGAACTGTAATTGCATTGAGTTAGGAAACCCAGGTCTAGCCCCACCCTCCATAAACTATGGCCAACCAAGGGTGCCGAAGGCCTTTTCTATATCAAGAGACACTGCATGTTCCTCACCATCAGCCCTTTCAGTCACAGCCATCAGTTCCATCAGGCGCCGAATATTGAGAAAGGTATTCCTGTATGGAAAAATCCATTCTGGTCAGGATGTTTGCCAGCACCTTTTCCAGGATCTTGTAGTCCAGACTGAGCAACATAAGAGGTGAAAGGACCCCAAACCTAAAGGATCTCTCCCATGTATTGGCAAGACCACGATCATCTCCTCCCTCATGGATTGTGGCAGGTATACAATCTCTTTACCTTTCCCGTACGTTATTAGTAATTTATGTGCTGCCTGTGACTTATATGTGGCATAAAACTCAATGAGTAGGCCTTCGATCCTGGGGTATGTACTTGTCAATATTTGGGCTATGGTGCTATATATTTCCTCACTGGTGAAGGGCTCTTCGAGTTCTTAGTATTGTAGGGGATCAATTTGCGAGATAGTAACTGCTTGAGTGTATTCCCACAGGCATGAATAATCCACCTGTGTAGAGTCAGTGCACAGATCTTTATAATAGATCAGAAAAATGTCATTGATACCCGCTTGTTTTTTTACTACGGCATCCATCTGGGTTCTGAGGCCACCAATAGGAACCAAAGCCTATTCGGTTCTTAAGAGTCAAGCCAACATTCTGCCTGCTCTTTCTCCATCTACATGGTGTTGCATGACATATTCCCTATGGCCAAGAATGACCAGCTTGTCACTCACTTCCCACTGCTGTTTTTACAGTTCTATCACTGACTCCCTTTCATCTCCTTCCCTGCTATCAATGTTTCCATCTGTCTCAGTTTGCTCTCCACATCAGTAATCTCCCTGACTAAAGTCATTCTAGCTCCCTATGTGGTCTTGACACAATGGCCACAAACAACTACTTTAAGGCGTCCCACACAAGTAGTCTACCAGTGGCTGTGCTCTCATTTTCAGTGAAATAGCATTTGATGTGCTTGTCTATTGTCTCCCTGAAAGAGGAGTCTTGCAATGCCTCTATTCTCTATTTCCAAGTTGGGGTCTTGGTCATCCCCTTCCTTACTCCAACCCCATCTTTAAGGCGCAATAGTCTGTCAGAGTTCGAGCAAAGTGTTCCATATCTGTCACCTTCTGGCATTTGACGTCAATGCACAGCATTAAGTCTATGACCTTGTGAATGTTGTGAACTGAGAAACAGAACAAATACTCATTTGTGAGTGGATGTTTCAGCTGCAAAACATCTGTTAATTGCATGTGCATCATCCACTGCTGGAATTGCAGCATAGCTTTTGACATGTGACTTTGGGAAAAGGTAGAGTAGATCTGTCCGTCTTTATTTCAGGGAGAAATTTGAAGTCCCCCCCCCCCCCCTCCCCATATGCATGGAGTACATGGGTCAACCACCAGGTCAGGGGTGAGTGTGTCCATAAAAGCAGAATGATTAGTGTTTGGAGTGTATAAATGTTAGGGTCTCCATGTACTGCTGCTCCTATCACACCATCTACTCTACGGGCCAACTTTAGTGTTATGGGACAACAATGGACCACCAATGCTATCACTACAAGGACCCCTGTGGCGACTGCTGAATAGGTTGTTCTGTACACCTATCCTCGACGCTTTTTGGCTACTTTCAGAACAAGCTCTAACCAAGTGTATTTCCTGAAAGAATGCTATATGTATATTACAGCACCTAAGATTAGCATATACTTTATAATGCCCAGTATGTTCCTTGTCAATATATTATACGTTCAGCTCTAAGTGGGTTTCCTGCATGTATGCTAGATATATTACGGCTCCTAAAATACGCAAATACTTTATAATGCCGCATATGATCGGATAATAGATCTGACTAGCAAATGAGTCCAGTGCAGCCGCCATCTTGGCCACACCGCCTCCTTAAATACATGTCCTTGTCCTCATACTCTATTTACATTCAAATGTTACAGTTTTTATATGAACTCGATTGTTTTAAATTGAATCAAATCAACAATAAAACCTTTACTCTAACACTAATGCTAACCCTAACTTTATTCAGTGGTAAATGCCTCATTATTTAAATTAAATTACATTTATTTGTTACACTAAGGCATTGTTACCCCTACCCCAAAGCTAATCCTATCCCTAACAGTAATCATCATTTAACATGTAATTGCATACATTAAATAAAATTATATTACACTATATTATATTATTTGATTTCTTGAAAGCCCTTTGCTAATCCTAACTTTAGTCCTAGCCTGTCAATAGTATTAATATTATATTATTTTATTTTAATTATTCATCGTAAATGTAATGAATGTTACTTGTTTTTAGGATAGTTCCTTACACTAACCCTCATGCTAATCCTAACCCTAAAATCAAGTAATGGTAAATATTATATTACTTTGTGTGTATATGTCACTCCCGAACTCAAGGACGATACTAGCAACAAAACAGCCGCCCACAGCATGGATGGTGTTGCTCAGGGTATAGCTTTCTTTCACTGGAAACAGAAGACAGTTTAGTGCCTGTGAGTCAATGTCTGTATCACGATCACTGTAGCTGGAAATTTCAGGTGAAGCTCAATGTTGGGGATACAAGACGACCACTGAAGACTGTGAACCCCAAAGAATTGACGGCAGATTCCACAAGGCGCAAACAGCATATTTGCCAATCCTCAACAAAATGAAGTGATTCACCTAGAGCTTTTATGCACTTATCCCTCAGTGGTTGTGACCTCTGCAGGAATAATGTCAAAAGGAGTTCTCTTGCAGGGGGTCTTGGAGAGAACCCAGAGAGGCACTCTCCATATTGTACAGTTTGTCGTGATTAGGCTGGGCACATGAAGGAGGTTCTCATGACATGGGTTGAAGCATCACGGTTTTGCCATTTATAAGTGTGAATTTGGATAGTATCTGCTCCTGTGGCCACCTTCTCAGTTCACAAAAACATCATGCTTCTTTGGCAGAAAATGGGTGTCCTTCCTCTGTGCTGGGGTGCAGAGTTCCCAAATTTGCTGCATTGGGTAGCAAGCCAACCTTTGTCATGGCTTGAGGCTGAGGGTGACATTTGGTGGGATCTTCAGCCTCACGTGGGGGTCTCCGCCCACCACAAAGGAGAGTAGCTCTGATAGTGGGAGGAGGAAGCGTGCCTGACATCCTCACTTACATTGTTGTTCCTGGATACGGGTGCATTGTTCCTGCTGACTTGATTCCGAGAGTTCACACGAAGGCATTGAAACATCAAACAACAATATAAAGGCAAAGCATGTGTTCTAGGCAGCTGGAATTATATTCAGTGTTACTTCAATATGTATAGGTACAATAGTAGTTCACTCTGTGAGTCCCCCATCATGACATGTGCGGATTGTTGCTGTCTTAATGGTGCAGGATGTCCACAGTCAGATGAAAAGAGTAGGAGAAGGAGGTAAATAGGTTTAGAATGAGAAAGCTGTGAGTTGTGCCTGTATGGCTTACTGAGGTGTGAACTAATGCTGATAGGCTGCTATTTGTGATGCAGGGAATATCGTGGGATCTTTTGTCTATCATGTGAAGTATCCTGCATCCAATATTAGAAAGAGAGATCAGAATGGGAGAAAAAGTAGAAACTGAACCCAAGAGAAGGGGGCAGAGGAACTTGTACAACTGTCGAGCGACTGTGTTGCGTGAGAGTGGTGTTGATAACCTGGTGATGGTGGACCGGAGGAGGTTGGACAAGAGAATTTAATGTGAAGGGGGAAGAAGGGAAAGATGGGAGAAAGGAGGCACTGCACAAGCAGTCACAAGGAACATGGCGGGACGCCACACGAGTTGTACTTTAGGGAAGTGGGGAGGGAATATCATGACATCAGGAGGAAAGGGTGAAGTATTACACATATCAGTTCCCTACAAAGTGTTTTCCCAATGGTTGTAATGCAGGATGTATCCACGTTGTCCCAGGGCACCCCACTGTAGGAGGCTGTCCTGGATTATAGTGGGTACCTTGTGCCAGGTCCAGTTATCCCTTATTAGTAGAATAGAGGTGTTCTAGCAGCTTAGGCTGATAGAGGTAGCTATAGCAGAGCAGCTTAGGCTGAACTAGGAGACATGCAAAGCTCCTACTATACCACTTATATCATCTAGTACTATATCATAAGAAAACACAATACTCAGAGTTACTAAAAATAAAGGTACTTTATTTTAGTGATAATATGCCAAAAGTATCTCAGAGGATATACTTCCTTAGGAGGTAAGTAATATACACAAAATATACACACACAAACCAAAATCAGGTAAGTAACAGTTAGAAAAGTAGTGCAAACACTGTAGAACACAATAGAATGGAATAGGGAAAAATAGACCTAGGGGCAACAAAAACCATATACTCCAAAAGTGGAATGCGAACCACAAATGGACCCCAGGCCTAGTGTAGTGTGTAGAGGGTCGCTGAGAGTGTAAGAAAACACTAAGGGTGTCCAAGATACCCCACCCCAAGACCCTGTAAAGTAGGTGTAAAGTTACCCTACTACCCCAGAAAGACAATAAAGTCGAGACAGGGGATTCTGCAAGGACAACAACTGACTGCAAAGCACTGAAGATGGATTCCTGGACCTGAACACCTGTAAAGGAAGGGGACCAAGTCCAAGAGTCACGCAAGTGTCTGGGGGGACAGGAGCCCACTAAACCCCGGATGAAGGTGCAAAAGGGCTGCCTCCAGGTGGAAGAAGCTGAAGATTCTGCAACAACGGAAGGCGCCAGGAACTTCTCCTTTGGTCAGAAGATGTCCCACGGCATGCTGGAGGATGCAGAGTTGTTTCCACACAGAAAGACCACAAACAAGCCTTGCTAGCTGCAAGAGACGCGGTTGAAGATTTGGGGTGCTGCCAGGGCCCAGGAAGGACTAGGAGGTCGCCCCTTGAAGAAGGAGACAGAGGGGGCGCTCAGCAACACAGAGAGCCCACGCAGAAGCAGGCAGCACTCACAGAAGCACCTGAACAGGCATTCAGAAGATATGAGGACGACGGTCAACTCAGAGCAACAAAAGAGGGTCCCACAACATCGGAGTCCAACTCAGCGAGTTGGGCAATGTAGGACGGAGTGCTGGGGACCTGGGCTAGGCCTTGCAAAAAGGAAGTCTTGCAAAAGTGCACAGAAGCCCGAGCAGCTGCAGTTCACGCAGTACACAGGATTACTGTCTGGCATGGGGAGGCAAGGACTTACCTCCACCAAATTTGGACAGAAGGGCCACTGGACTATCAGAGACACTTGGACCCAGCTCCTGTGTTCCAGGGACCATGCTCGTCAGGATGAGAGGGGACCCGAGGACCGGTGATGCAGATGTTTGGTGCCTGCGGTGGCAGGGGGAAGATTCCATCGTCCCACGGGAAATTTCTTCTTGCCTTCCAATGCAGGGTGAAGGCAGACAGCCCTCAGAGTGTGCACCACCAGGAAACAGTCGGGAAAGCTGGCAGGATGAGGCGCTACAATGTTGTTGGTAGTCTTCTTGCTACTTTGTTGCGGTTTTGTAGGCGTCCTGGAGCAGTCAGCGGTCGATCCTTGGCAGAAGTCGAAGAGGGAAGTGCAGAGGAACTCTGGTGAGCTCTTGCATTCGTTATCTGGTTAGATACCCACAGGAGAGACCTAAATAGCCCTCAGAGGAGGATTGGCTACAGAGAAAAGTAAGCACCTATCAGGAGGGGTCTCTGTCACCTGCTAGCACTGGCCACTCAGAGCTGTCCATTGTGCCCTCACACCTCTGCATCCAAGATGGCAGAGGTCTGGGACACACTGGAAGAGCTCTGGGCACCTCCCCTGGGAGGTGCTGGTCAGGGGAGTGGTCACTCCCCTTTCCTTTGTCTAGTTTTGCCCCAGAGCAGGGCTGGAGGGGATCCCTGAACCGGTGTAGACTGGCTTATGCAAGGAGGGCACCATCTGTGTTCTTCAAAGCATTTCCAGAGGCCAGGAGAGGCTACTCCTCCCAGGCCCTTCACACCTATTTCCAAAGGGAGGGGGTGTAACACCCTCTCTCAGAGGAAATCCTTTGTTCTGCCTTCCTAGGACCAGGCTGCCCAGGCCCCAGGGGGGGCAGAAACCTGTCTGAGGGTTGGCAGCAGCGGTAGCTGCAAAGAAAACCCCAGAAAGTTAGTTTGGGAGTACCCGGGCTCTATGCTGGAGACCCGGGGATGCATGGAATTGTCCTGACAATTCCATGATCCTAGACATGTTATATGGCCATGTTCGGAGTTACCATTGTGACGCTACATATAGGTATTGACCTATATGTAGTGCACGCGTGTAATCGTGTCCCCGCACTCACAAAGTTCGGGGAAATTGCCCTGAACAATGTGGGGGCACCTTGGCTAGTGCCAGGGTGCCCACACACTAAGTAACTTTGCACCTAACCTTCACTAAGTGAGGGTTAGACATATAGGTGACTTATAAGTTACTTAAGTGCAGTGTAAAATGGCTGTGAAATAACGTGGACATTATTTCACTCAGGCTGCAGTGGCAGTCCTGTGTAAGAATTGTCCGAGCTCCCTATGGGTGGCAAAAGAAATGCTGCAGCCCATAGGGATATCCTGGAACCCCAATACCCTGGGTACCTAGGTACCATATACTAGGGAATTATAAGGGAGTTCCAGTGTGCCAATCAGAATTGGTAAAATTAGTCACTAGGCTGCAGTGACAATTTTAAAAGCAGAGAGCGCATAAACACTGAGGTTCTGGTTAGCAGAGCCTCAGTGATACAATTAGGCACCACACAGGGAACACATACAAGCCACAAACTTATGAGCACTGGGGTCCTGGCTAGCAGGATCCCAGTGACACATATCAAACACACTGACAACATAGGGTTTCCACTATGGGCACTGGGGCCCTGGCTAGCAGGATCCCAGTGAGACAGTAAAAACACCCTGACATATACTCACAAACAGGCCAAAAGTGGGGGTAACCAAGCTAGAAAGAGCCTACCTTCCTACACAACCCCCCTCCCAAACGAAGCACAATAAGGCTAACCTTGGCCAGTTGAGTCTT
This sequence comes from Pleurodeles waltl, assembly GCF_031143425.1. Taxonomy (NCBI): domain Eukaryota; kingdom Metazoa; phylum Chordata; class Amphibia; order Caudata; family Salamandridae; genus Pleurodeles; species Pleurodeles waltl. The sequence goes on along the minus strand of NC_090444.1, from coordinate 1,052,174,820 downwards.
TATTGTTTAAGTTGTGATAATTGGAGAGTAGCTCTGCAATAGATTGGTTACTCCCTTTATCATCCACTGTATGGTTACTTCCCTGTGGGGATGAAAAACACCCTGTTTGACATTTTTTAGCTAGCCAACAATGTGAAGTTATATTCTCAGAGTTTCTATTAGTATGTTTTAGTTTAGAGCAGTGGGAATTGTCAACTGGACCTATATCAAATGATGAGAATGCCAGACAGGGATGCTGTCTCAGTAAAGCCATAGCTGGGCAAAAACTTTGTCCATATGACTGTAAGAGAGAACAGGGTTGCTGTTTCTCTTGAGTTGGAGCAGGGCAGAGATGCTGTTCTATGAGCTCCACACTAGGGCAGGGCTGCTGTCCTAAGTGTTGTGAGGCAGTGCAGGGTGGCTGCACTGTTTCTCTGGGAGGGTTGGAGGGATGCTCCATGTTAACTAAAATGGTGCACTTTTTCTCACCAATATTAGTTATCCCACAGAAAGGTACTTCCACCTCAGGGAGTACAGCTGAGTTAGCTGATGATTCCCTTGGCAGAGGTGCCACCCCAGGAGAGGTTTCTCCCACCACACGAATGGTATCCTGAATGGCAGGGTGGGTAGGGGATACTTTGATGCCCTTTTCACCTGTTGTTGGAGAAGGATCCTGAGTTTTCAGGCCTTTTTCTCTCCATTGCTTTTTCATTTCAGCTGAAATGAGAGGAAGCAATTCCTCAGGGATACCCAGCATGGCTGTATGGGTATTAAACTCTACCTGAGCCCAACCTGAGGCCTCTAGTTCATTACCTAAGAGACAGTCTACAGGTAAGCTAGGTGATACTACCACCTGCTTAGGGCCAGTAACTCCACCCCAACTAAACTGAATTATAGCTACAAGAAGGAACTTAGTGGAGTTATGGACATCAATAATCTTGTACTGTTGTCCAATGATGTGTTGTGCAGGAGACACTATGGGGCATATTTATACTCTGTTTGCGCCGGAATTTTTTACGCAATTCCGACGCAAAACTAACTCCATATTTATACTTTGGCGTTAGACGCGTCTAGCGCCAAAGTCCATGGAGTTTGCGTAATTTTTTAGCGTGGACACCTACTTTGCGTTAATGAGATGCAAGGTAGGCGTTCCCGTCTAAAAAATTGACTCCGAGGCATGTGCGCCGTATTTACACTCCCGGGCAAAATTCACGCCCGGGAGTGGGTGGGTCAAAAAAAATGACGTACGGCCGCTTTTGCGCCGTTTTTTAGCGCCTGGACAAGGCAGGCTTTAAGGGACCTGTGGGCTCAGAAGGAGCCCAGAGGTGCCCTCCCATGCCCCCAGGGACACCCCCTGTCACCCTTGCCCACCCCAGGAGGACACCCAAGGCTGGAGGGACCCATCCCAGGGACATTAAGGTAAGTTCCGGTAAGTATTATTTTTTTTTTTTTTGTGGCATAGGTGGGCCTGATTTGTGCCCCCCTACATGCCACTATGCCCAATGACCATGCCCAGGGGACAGAGGTCCCCTGGGCATGGGCATTGGGCAAGGGGGCATGACTCCTGTCTTTGCTAAGACAGGAGTCATTTCTATGGGGGTTGGGAGTCGAAAAAAATGGCGCAAATCGGGTTGAGGCGAAAAATTTGCCTCAACCTGACTTGCCCCATTTTTTTACGCCCAAGCTCCATATCCCCCTACGCCGGCGCTGCCTGGTGTACGTCGTTTTTTTCCACGCACACCAGGCAGCGCCGGCGGCTAACGCATGGTGCTTCAGAATGGCGTTAGCCGGCGCTAATTTTTTTGACGCAAAACTGCGTTAGCGCAGTTTTGCGTCAAAAAGTATAAATATTGCCCTATGTTTTCAGTCACCAAAGTGATACCGGCACCTGTGTCCCTGTAGGCCTGAGCCTCAACACCATTTATTGAAACTGTCTGCCTGTACTTATCCATTGTAAGGGGAAAAGCAGCCAGTGTGGCAAGGCCAATGCCACCAGGTGTGACGGAAACTGTCTTGGGACTGACTACCCCAGTTTCTATGATTGACTCAAAAGTGAACCCAACTACACCCCTACTTTGACTGTTGCCAGCAGTCCCACCACTATTACCACTACTGCTAGGGGCACTAGAGTCTGATGTATTAGTGGTAGTAGGCTCAGGGGGTTTACCTGGGCAAGATGTATCCCCTTGCCTATGGCATTTATTTTTACACACATAGCACCAAGGCTTTTTAATGTGTGCGGGTTGTGAAGAAGAGGAAGAAGATGATTTATCCCCAGCCCCTGAAGAGTGTTTAGGATTTGAAGAAGGATCTTTAGTTTTACACTTATCCCCATGCTTATCCTGAGATTTCTCACCATCTTTCTTCTTGCCATCCCTGTCACATCCTGTATGAACTTTTCTGTTCATTCTGGTTCTGACCCATTTGTCTGCCTTCTTTCCCAATTCTTGGGGAGAGGTCAGATTTGAGTCTACCAAGTACTGGTGCAACAAATCAGACACACAATTGTTCAAAATATGCTCTCTCAGGATTAGATTATACAGGCTTTCAAGTCACCTTACTGCCATGTAACCAACCCTCCAAGGCCTTCCCTGAACAGTCTACAAAGTCTGTCCAGTCCTGAGAGGACTCTTTCTTTTCTGGTGTCTCTGAACTCAATCCTGTATTGTTCAGTGGTTATGCCAAATCATCCAAGAGTGCATCCTTCAAAACTTTGTAGTTATTAGCATCACTTTCTCTGACAGTAAGGAGCCTATCCTTACCCTTACCAGTGAAAGATAGCCACAAGATAGCAGCCCACTGCCTTTGAGGGACCAACTGTACCATACAGGCCCTCTCAAGTTCAGCAAACCACTTGTTAATGTCTTCCGCCTCCTTGTAAGGGGGGACTATCTTATGACGGTTTCTGGAATCTTGCTCTCTAACAGGATTATTATCAAAACACTGCTGCTGTCACCATGGGGAACTAACCCCAACCTCTGCCTTTCCCTTTCTACATCCAGAGATTCCCTGTCTAAGGCCAGCTGCTGCTGTTTAAGCTTCAGCCTGGCCTCTTCCAACCTCAGCTTTCTGAGTTCCCTTTCCATTAAGTGGCTAGCAGGATCCCAGTGAGACAGTAAAAACACCCTGACATATACTCACAAATAGGCAGAAAGTGGGGGTAACAAGGCTAGAAAGAAGCTACCTTCCTACACCCACTGCCTCAGCGGAGCAGCATCCTGGGTGAGGAGTATCCCGCAATAAGATTCTTATATTGCATCAACATCACGTCCCAATCTGCGGCGATGGGGTGTAACAGAATTAGTCAGGCCTCCTTCCAATTTAATGCAGAGCTTTCTGCCTCCTCCTGGTGGGACATCACCGATTGCGACTGGGTGTGAGTCAGGGGTTGGGACTTTCCAGTGTAGAGCTAGGAGACATTTGGCTAACAGGAGGGCCAGGTTGGAGAAAAGACCCAACACTGTGGCCTCCCAGGACTTCAGTGTAGTGGCTGGGTGACCATGGCTTTGGTGGTGTGGACCCCACTCCAGAAGTTAGACCAGTCCAGGGCAGGACCAGAGTATATGCTGAAGATCTGCCGCTAGAGCAGAGCATCTGGGACAGGTGAGGTGTGCCATGGGGAACATTCTGTTAAGGTGGGAGGGTTGAGATAAGCCTTATGCAGGATCATATACTGAATATTCTTGAAACAAGCATTCCAGGAGACTGTTTTAGGATATTCCGGGGTTCTAGCCTGTTCAGAGTCATGTAATGGCCTTCCCATGTCCTCCTCCCATTGCTATCTGAGTTGTGTCAGGGGTGTGTTAATGTGCTCTCTAATAGTCTTGTAGAGCCAAGATATAAGATGTCACCCACTTCCCATGAGATAATGGGTATGTATGACTGGAGTCGCTGCCAAAAGCGCACTTGGGATCAGGGAGGGGTGAATGCAAGTTTCTTTGTCTTCAAATAGGTCGGCCTGGGAGTGGTAAAACCTGACTCTTAGGTACTGAGGTGCTGCAACTTGCCAGGTCAATGGGATAGTGCCTATATGAATCGACTGGGGTGGGGCGTCACGACTAAATGGGAAGGTGTAAGATTTCACCCATTCACCTGGAGGCCTGCCGCTGCTTCGAAGTCTCGGAAAGTGGTTGTTAAGGAGGAGGTATCTGCGGTTGCATCTCGGATGTATAATAAGACATTGTCCGCATATAGGGACACAGTATAAGTGGTGTCATCTAGTGGGATCCCCCAGATTTAGCTCTCCATTCTAAGGCAGTGTGCCAGTGGTTCCATAGAAACTGAAAACTGAATAGGGGAGAGAGGACATTCCTGCCACATACCATGGCCTATTGGGAAGAGGGGTGAAATCAGGCATCCCACTCGTATGCTGGAGGAGGGCTGGTATATAAGTGTATGGTATAAGCTTATATGTGTGAACCAAGCCCAACTGTCCGTAGAATTGCAAAAAAATACTCCCATGACAATGAATCGAAGACCTTTTCGATGTCAAATATTAGGCCTGCCGCCTGTGGGTACTGTAACGAGACCTGATCCATTACTTGAAACAGGCGACGGATGTTACTGGACATGTTGCGCCCTGGCTCAAAGCCATTCTGACCTGGATGGACCAGACCTGGTAGTATCTTCAAGTGTCGGTCTGCCAGAATCATGCCTAGAATTGGCACGTGGTCGTAGGAGGATAGTCGAGTTAGATCCCTATCCGGCTTTAAGACAGAAACCAATAGATTCCTGAAAAGAGGCCGGGAGGGAGCCAGTTGTGAGAGCCACATTATGGCCCGTATTTATACTTTTTGACGCTAAACTGCGCTAACGCAGTTTAGCGTCAAAAATTTTTGCGCCGGCTAACGCCATTCTGAAGCACCATGCGGGCGCCGTATTTATTGAATGCCGTTAGCCGGCGCAAGCAGACCGGCGCTGCCTGGTGTGCGTGGAAAAAAACCACGTACACCAGGCAGCGCCGGCGTAGGGAAAAATGGCATTAGGGCGTCTTAAAAATGGTGCAAGTCAGGTTGACGCAAAAAAATCGCCTCCACCCGATTTGCGCCATTTTTTACGACGCCCAGACGCCATTTACATGACTCCTGTCTTAGTAAAGACAGGAGTCATGCCCCCTTGCCCAATGGCCATGCCCAGGGGACTTATGTCCCCTGGGCATGGTCATTGGGCATTGTGGCATGTAGGGGGGCACAAATCAGGCCCCCCTATGCCAAAAAAAAAATTAAATTTTTTTTTTTAATTATACTTACCTGAGCTTACCTGAATGTCCCTGGGATGGGTCCCTCCATCCTTGGGTGTCCTCCTGGGGTGGGCAAGGGTGGCAGGGGGGGTCCCTGGGGGCATGGGAGGGCAGCTGTGGGCTCATTTTGAGCCCACAGGTCCCTTAACGCCTGCCCTGACCCAGGCGCTAAAATCCGGCGCAAATGCGGGGTTTTTTGCCCCGCCCACTCCCGGGCTTGATTTTTGCCCGGGAGTATAAATACGACGCATTTGCGTCGCAGTCACTTTTTTAGACGGGAACGCCTACCTTGCATCTCATTAACGCAAGGAAGGCGTTCACGCAAAAAAATGACGCTCTTTCCTCATACTTTGGCGCTAGACGCGTCTAACGCCAAAGTATAAATATGGCGTTAGTTTTGCGCCGAATTTGCGTCGAAAAAAACGACGCAAATTTGGCGCAAACGGAGTATAAATATGCCCCTATATACCTTGACCACGCGTGAGGCGAGGCTGACGGCAAATCGATCGAAATAGTCTACTGGGAGCCCATATAATCCTGGGTCTTGTTATGGGCTAGGTCATGTATCACCTGTTTCACCTCCGTAATGGTTATGAAGCAATCGGGAGCCTCCTGCTAAACTGCGTTGATGGATGGCAGGGAGAGGTGGGTCAAGGAAGCACCTGATTACATCCAGAGGTGGGACAAGTGGCTGACTATACAATTCGGAGTAACATATGCTAAAGGCCTGCAGTGTAATCGGCTATGAGCGCAGTGTCTGGTCAGCATACAAAGTGATTTCCATGATCGTAGGGGCTTGCATCTCCTGTTGGGCCAGCCAGGCCAGTAAGTGGCCTGGTTTATTTCCCAAGGAGTGTAGCTGGGCCATGTAATCCTTGAAATTTTAACAGCAGAGATGCTCCACTAGAGTCACCTGGCGTTTCTTGGCATTGGTCAGGGTGCCTCAAGCCATCTCATCTAGAGGGGGTGGTTGCCTAACTTAGCCACTGCCCTGTCTGCATCCCGCAGGGCCTCTGATATCTCCCATCGAACACCAGCTATATTTTGAAGATGGTGTCCCCTGGTGACCACTTTAAAGGCGTTCCATTTGACCCCCTGTTTGTGGCCGTATCATGGTTGTCTTTGAACTATCTATTAATATGAGTGAGTTGGGATTCACAGAATGCCTGGTCATCTAGGATGTCATAGCGCAGTTTTCAAGTGGGCACTAGGGAGTGAGGGGCACTCCAGGTGAGGTCTATAATGTGTACGGCGTGATCTGAGAGAACCCGGGCCAGGTAGTCTGTTTGTTTTGCTCGTAGGATCAGGTCTGGGGAGCACAGGAAGTGGTCCAGGCAGATGTATAGATCATAAGGGGCACGGTAATGAGAATAGAGGCAGAGTTGCTGGTTATGGGTTCCCCAGGCATCCAGCAGTGCCCAGTGCCATTGCTGGACCCAACTGGAGAATTGCTGGGAGTGATGATGGGCTGGGACGCATAAGACAGGAGAGTGGGAACAGTCAAAAGAGACATCTAGGACTTTATTATGATCGCCACCCAGTATCCATGGCAGGCCCACCTACTGGGCCGGCACCTCTGACAAGGTGGTCCAGAATGTCGCCTGTTCTATGTTGGTAGCATTAATGAATCCCAATCGCATATGCTCTCTATCAAGATGGCCCTTGGCAAAAACATATCTACCGTCCCTGTCGATGACCATATTTGGGACCGGAAATGGCATGCCTGAACGTATCCAGGACAACACCCCTCTTGTAAAAACAAAATAGGTGGAGCCAATAATAGAGCCTCTCCAGTGTCAGCAAAGAGGATGGGGTTCCCCGTCAATGAGAAGTCTCCTGAAGGAAGTGAATATGAGCAAGTTGACATCTAATATTTCTATAAGCGGAATATCTGCGGAGTGCCGAGTGCATCCCTCTCACATTGAGTGTTAGAAGCGGTATAGAGCATGAAGTGGCCATTTAGTCATGTGAATAATGATGGAAGGAGAAATAAAGTGTAGGTAGGAGTCTGTCCCCCGAGGTTTGCAGGTTCTTCCTGTGTTGTCTTATGTGTTGCTCCGAGATAGGTAAAAAAAATACCAAAAGGTAACCAGCAACCATGTAACATCACCAGAACGTGAAACCAGAAGTCTCAATCTCACACTTTAGCTCTACGAGCCCATCTGTGGAGCTGGGGTGTTTGGGGAGTTCCAGTTTACTGTAAGTCGGGTAAGGGGTGGGCTAGGGAGTATGTGCCCTGGTCTGAGGGAGAGGCCAGAGCCGGGTCCGAGAGGCTTCCTTTCATACCTAGTTATCAGCGGAATCACAGTCAGACCCGCCAAAAGTCCCACTAAATGATCTCTGTCCGGTGACATGTCATTTTTATTCCTGGTATCGTTTCTGTCAGTGTGCTGGGAAGGTGAGGCCTGGTGCAGATCAAAGGCTGCTTCTAATGCAGATTGTTGGCTCTGGCACAGAGTATTGGGGGATGGGCCCCTGTGCGTGTCACTGAAGTTTTTGCGGCGTCCACCTATCCGGGCTCCACAGGGTCTGGAGTGTGGCCTGTCTGCCGTGGTGGGTGGAGGACTCTGGCTGCCCTCAAAGTGGGTTTCAATCCAGTCCCGGGCCGAAGTGGGTTCCGTAAAGAAACGTGTGCGACCTTCATGCATAATTTTCTGTTTTGCTGGGAAAAGCAGGGAGCATTGAACATTAGCTTCTGGAGTCTGTGTTTCACTGTAAGGCATGAAGAGAGGTGCTGCTGAGTTTGCATCGTCTAGTCTAGGAATACTGAGACAAGTCAGTTTTCATATTTCAAAAGGGCCACATGTCCTGCTGCCTGAAGAATCATGTCCCTATGTTTGTATTGGAGCATCTGAGCTTCCACTGGACAAGGAGGGGTCCTGGGCGTGGGTCTGCAGGCCGGAACCCGGTGTGCCCTCTCAATGGAAAAGTGTAGGGTGAGAGCAGGGTTGGTGTGAAAGTCTTTACCCACTCCTCGAGAAACTCAGTCATAGGCCTTAAGCCTTCCCTGCCTCTGGGTTGTGGCAAGCTCTTCCTTTGGCACCTTCAGCACAAGATTCTGTCCAGGAGATCCCACGTGCTCTGTTCCTGTGCCTTCAACTGTGGCGCCATCTCCGAGAGAGGGCGTTGTGTGTCAGTGACCATGGAGCCCAGTTCTCATTGATCCTTGCAGAGCAGGCCATATTATACTCGGATATTCTCTATACATGCTTCCACTGACATGCAGGAGCTTTTAATGGCGAGTAGGATGGCATCCAATTTCTCAACCAAGCCCTGGGGCTGCCAAGGGATCCTGGTCCCATGTTTGTTGCCGTCCCCATTCTGGAGTGTAGGTGAGAATGGGTGGGATTGCATTTGAGTCTTAGTGGATTCCTGCCTGCGCATGACCAGCTTGGGTGAGGTTCTTCCAGGTTCCAGCTGGGTAATGCTGTGTGTTTTTAGCCCAACGGAGAGTCTGGAGAGTAGAACCAGTGGTTATATGTAAGAAGTCTGACCTTCGGAGGCCCCAGCAGGGAGTTGCTCACATCGCAATGGACAATGTGAGTCTAGAGTCCTCAAGTCATCAGCCGAGCACGGCAAGTTCATTCTCACCCTTGTACCCCCAAGCACACAACACCTCCCTCCCCTGTCAGAGTAACCAACTTACCTGCTTGCAGGGGGTCCTCCTGCAGGAGACGGGACGTCCGCCAGGCCGTATCATGGGTCATGATACTGTCTGCAGCAGTCTACTGGCGTGGCGCTGCTGCTGGCAGCAGCGCCACCTCACCGCAGCCCACCGCCATGACCGTAGCTAGAATTCCACCAGCCTTCTGGCAGAATTCAGGCTATGGTCATAATATGGTGGACGGTAGGTAGCCGTAGCGACGGTGTTTTGGCGGCCGTCGCAGCGGTGGCAATTACCACCAATGTCATAATGAGGGCCTAAGTGTACTGTCGATGTTGAATTGCAGCTTGCCCCGACTTTCCATTCCCAAGGTCCCCTCTCAGGCTCTAAGAGGTGCAGAGTATTTGATAATTTTAGGATTCTCTGCTCTCCGAGCTCCTTTAATAAGATAGCTTCTTCACAATGTAGCTGCAGTACTTTTCGCCAGGTTCATCATCCCTTGTCTGATTTTTTTTTCCCAGATTGTTTCACTTCCACAAAGTGCCTCTCATACTCTGGAGCCTGTTCAGTCTTGTGTCCTCTGCTTTTGGAACTGGTTTTTTTAGGTTTTCTTTTGTCTCTGATGACTCCTGGCTCCAAGTACTGATCTCTATGCACATTTTTTGTGCCTCTAGCTTTTCCCCCATATTGCACACTTTCTTATGGATATCTGTTGACCACACATTTGTAGTACTGGGTTTGCATTGTGGCTTCCAGGTGGAATCGTGTTTACATTGGCTGGCGGGCCCAAATTAAAAATGCCAGTGAACCTCCCACCTTAAATAACTTTCCACTCAGGTACTGAGCTACAACTGAACACTTGGAGGGAGGGAACTAACCAAAATCAAGTCAACCAATTTCACCTCTCTTTATGTGATGTTTAGTGCCATGGTGATGAGATATCCCATGATAACGGCATTGTTTCTAACAAACTGACCCATCCTCCCCTCAGATGATCCTTAATGAGAGAGAGTGCCTTACTTTTACACAATACAACTTGGAATTCAGGTGCAGGGGCTGGGTGGGCAGTTGGGACCTAGCAGTTAATGCTGCTGCCCTTGGAGCAGTAGAGCCAGGGTCTAATCGCGGCCTCGGCTCAACATCCTGTGACTATGGGCAAATCAATTGATCTCCCCAAAAAACATTACATGTGTAATGTGATCTGGTTCTCTTGTAAAGCACTCTAATGACCTCAGGCCAAGTTTGTTCACTGTTCTCTTTTCACCACTCTTCTTTGAAACTGCAGCGCAGCCACCAAGAGTTTGTCTGCTCTTGTCAGGGGGAAACACCTCCTTTCTTGTGGGTTTATCAGAGTGCTCATTGATTGCTGGGATTATGGCTGGGTGCTGTGTTTGGACTGAAGACATCACATCAGGTAATGCTATTAAGTTGACTTAGTTTATGCCTGATTGACTCTTCCCTTTGCTTTCTACATTTCAATCAATTTTTGTATGTCTAGTTCTTTTGCCAATATGGCTCTCATTGATTTCATCATATATTAGATTGATGACTAACAATAGTTGCTCACCCAAGGCAGGTTGGCTAGGTGTTGCAACCAGAAATTACTCTTTTAAGGGCATAAGTCAATAGGCACTTTTGATTCATCCATCTATTGAATTTTCGAGGTTGCATCCCAACACAGCTACAGGAAATCCCTCTGGAACTGGTCTTAGCTTCTTCCACCACTTCTGTTCAAAGCTTTCTAGATCTGTAAGAGTGTTCCGTATCTAACAACTCACACACAAATATGTAAGAATTATCCCAACCTTAGTACTGGCCACTGTGACCCCTTCCTCTTGGTTGATTGTGTGATTGACATACTTTCTTATAAATCTTGTAGTCTCATTGCTAAAATTGTGTTTTTATGAGGGTCATCAATGATCAATTACGGTGTATCCTCAGCCCTTGGTTAGGTTCGGTGGTGACAATCTCCGGGCAATTTCCCCCATTGCCAAAGCGCTCATTGAATATTTCTGTTTCAATGGTCCAAAATCATGGACTTTGAGATTTAGATGTTCACGCTCATCATACATATTAACAGCAGTTAGTTATGTTTTAGGGCATTCTGAGTACTGACCAACAGGATGGGATCATAGCATACTAGAGCATTAGTAATCTGAAACTGACAATTTTCAGGATACCTGTGATGTTTCAGAAACTGCCTCATGCATAGTATTATGTAGACAGCTAAAAGAGTAGGTGCCAACAAACAGCATTGCTCCACTCCCTTTGATATGATCTGGGAATTGAGTTTGAATCTAAAGGTGATGCCTACTTGAACATGCATATCCTAGTACACATTCTTGGTGATGTCCAGGAGGCTTTCATCCATTTTGATGACTCTTTTTCATTGCTCAAACATTCTCATGGTTGGTCAGATCAAAAACAGATGAAATATCCAGATATACTACAGAAAGGGGCATTCTGCTAATGGTGGTGTATTATTTTGGGTGATGTGGTGAACCACAGAATCCTAGTCAATGACAGACAGGTCTCCTAAAAATCCTCCCTGGATTATGTTTATTGACAATGCCGAGCAGAACATCTGGAACGCCTGGAGCACCACACAGGCAGCTATTGGCAGGAGTTTTTTCAGATGAAAATATGCTAGGTCAATCAGAAGGATACAGTCATGAATGAACATGACAGTACTAGGGAACTGTGTCACGGAGTCCAACCTTACACCTATAATGAACATTCTTTCCCTCTGCTTGTAGTCATTCACTCCTTCATGTCTCACAGACAGATGAAGGATTCTGTGAGTTTTGATGTAAAGTCCCATGCTTCAAAAGTAAACCCCAAACTGTCCATATGTAATACATCTCAAAATAGCTCTAAAGAACAGTTGAAGATTCCATACAGTGAATTATATAACAATAGGTCTCAAAAACTAAGCATGACTCATCAAATAAATTAACATGCAGGATTGCCTATTATTATTAATTGTTACCAATGCAGAACTGGGTAAACATTGCCTATTATAGATGATTCTTAGCAATGCAGAACTATATAAAAAGAAACACCCTTTTTCATTTACACTGGGACTGCCTTCTAATAAGTGCATGGAAGATAGCAAAACATTTGGTTACCCTAGAAACGCCATGATGAAATTACTACCATGACTATGGTCACCTTTTGTCTCCTTTCTTCAGAAGGAATCTGAAGCATTTCTCTCTGAATCATATTCCATCGCATTCTATTACATCAGTGTAATGTATTGTGAATATATATTGCGCTTACTACCCCTGACAAGGCATAAGAGCGCTCTGGTTATGGGTTGCACTCTACTCTGTAGAGTCATTGTTATTTTCTAGTGCCAGTTATATACATTCGACTTAGTTATATGTTCAGCTACACAATTACATTTAGTAGACAAGCTAGTTGAATGCTGTTTATTGTTTCCATGAATGCAGTTTTATTGTTGTTACTAATGCAGATGTTTCACTTTTCAATAATTTAGCATTTTTGATGGTGTCTTAGTGATTGGTGAGTAAATGGGGGAATGCAGTCAAGTATGTGTACCCTATTACATTTAGTTGTCCTATTGGACTGTGTTATCAAATGGGCATAGTGGTCTTGTAGCATTTTCATCTTGCGCAGGAATCAATGCTCTTCGAGGTGGATGAATCTTTGGACCCAGTAAGAAGTGTGGTAGAACCATCAACAGGATTTCAATATCACCCCAAACAATTTAAACACCATGACCAATGTGGTCCCGGAAGGAAAACTCCAATCAGGAAATGATGTTAAAAATGTTATTAAAAACAAAAGCTCAAAGTCATGAAGACAATGCGCAGAACCAAATTATAAAGGTACATAATCACTATGGGTTACCCAAGGCGTCAAAATAGATTTTGGCATGCTAACATTAATAAAACTAAGAATTCAAGAGGAATAATGCATAACATCAACAAGAATAACTGATCTACAGAAATAATGCGTTGCTCAGATTTAGGAATTAGTCAATGCAAATTAGCAGATTCAATTGTTTTTGGCTGGGTGCTGGTCAACTGTACAACTAACCAATTAGGAAAATACATATGTGGGGAGAAACACATGCTGACTGCAGGTCACTAATTAGGTTTGGCAAAAATAAGAAAAAGAGAAAGCGTCAGCATATCAGAAGCTTGGCCAAGAGTCTTCTGAAAGGGAAAATAAAAGGATTTCTAAATCTAAAGGGGCTATTCAAAAGGCAAACGGCAGTGAGGTAGTTACTTCTCCAAGGGATATAGCATTCAGGGAATCTTCATCAGCAAAGCATCAGGACAGCATCTGCAAGCTGCTAGGAACTGCGGGAACTGCTTCAAAGTTCAAATGTCCATCAGCGCTCTGATTCAACAAAGGTATCAGTTCCTGTCACCTTGAGTGGACATCATCCAATGGGAATTAATCGCATGACTCCAAATTGAAACAGTCAAGTTTCTTCCCAGGTCTGTCACAGGAACATCTTCCATCTGTGTGGGTCCACACAAGTTTGAAACAATTGTATATGATACAAGTCCATGTTTCACACTGTCCTTCCATCAATCTCTTTATGCTTAAATGAAAGAATATATACCAACCAGTTAAGCTTATTAATAGAACATAACTTAAAAGAACATTTATGTTAGGAAATGACTCTGTATTTCTAGTAGGGTCAAAAAATAAAAATTTCAACAGGCCTCACTCTTGCTAGTGAACAAAATATAAAATGCATTTAATAATATGCTTTAGTAAAACACGTTATATGCAACTTTTAAATTCAACATTAATAATATTTAATCAATAATAAATTTAATTTTAAACGGAAAGCTTTGTTACTGCATTTCATTAGGTACGACAGAGAATTGCATTTCACTCACTTTGCACATATTTTTGAACTCATTAATTCACTAAGCTCTAGAATATTGTTTCTATATGCACTGTCAGTCTAGAGTCTAAATTACATTATAACTTAAGTTTTAGCCTTCTAATGTGATGTAATTCAAATGCCATCTAAGTCGAACTCTGAAATATAAGCAAGTGCACATTTAAAATGTGTGTCAGTGCTTCTTTGTACGTTTAGCCATTTAAACTACAATTAACATAAAACATGAACTGTCACATTCTGATGACCATTATGACACGAGGGGCTCTACTGAAGGTCAGACTTCGTTAGTGGTGTAATTGTAAATGTAATTGTATTTATATAAGGCTTACTGCCCCTGACAAGGGGTTGCAGCGCTTTTAGGTGAGTAGCAAGCTACTACATAACTCAAAAGGATTAGTGGCAAATTAGTATAGGGAAATATGAGTATAGTATTATTATTAAGTTAGGGAAATATGAGTTAATTTGAGTGGTGGACATGTGAGTCTGTTGGTTGGAATGAATAGAATATTGGAGGGATAGAAGAGGGAAGAATCTAGTAAGTGATAATTGGGAGATCATAGTAGTAAGATGAGGTTTGGGATGGGTAAAAGGATAGAGGGAGGAAGAAATAGTCTATAGAAAGGGATTAGGGTCTTCATAGTAGTAAAATGATCCTTGGGATGAGTCAAAGGAGAGATACATGAGGGAGAATTTATTAGGGTTGTTTGGGAGATCATAGTGGTAAACTGAGCCAGGAGGGATAGAGGAGGAAAGAGTCTAGGAAGGGTTATTTTGGAGATCATAGTAATAGAATGAGATTCTGGATGAGCCAGAGAGTTGAGAAAGAGGTCAGATTGAGAGAGGTACAGGGTGAGAGAGAATAGTGCATTGCACCCAAACCTGCACAGTTATTTTGCCAAAAATGTTACTGCAAATATTACATTGATTTTATCAATGATGTTATCAAAGATGCCATTGATGCCTCAATTTGTGGGGTAATTAGCAGTGCTTGGCAAGGGCGCAAGTTATAGTTACCTTAGGGCACGAGTTACAGTTACTTGAGATAACTCTTACTATTACAGGTGAATTTCTATAGTTTTGTACGTTTGAAATGTGAGCCTAACTATAAAGCCCCTGTAATATTTGTTTTTTTGCAATTATTTTAAATTCTTGTTTTTTTCAGTGAATTTCTATGTTTTTTTAACGTATAGTAATTTCCATTATTATACGTTAATCCAACCACAAAGCCGCACTGCCAAGCCCTGAGGCCAACCCCCTATAAGGATCCAGCCTTGCACTTCACCCGTGTGCAGCAGAGGTTGCCATCAAGGCCTGGCCTGCAGCCAGTCCCTGCAGCCAACCCCCTAAGCAGCCAACCCTACTCTGCACACAGCCCTTTGGCCATGTGCGGCAGGAGTTGGTCGCAGCCTACCTGGGTGTGAGAATAGGTATAGGAGGGTGTATCGGGGGTGAGAGTGGCTGTGAGAGTCTTTGGGTGTGAGAGTGCATGCATCAGTGTTTTAGTGGGTGCGTAAGTGTCTGCGCAGGTCTGTGAATGGGTGCATGAGGGTCTGAATGGGTCTGTGAGTGGGTGCATGAGGGTCTGACTAGGGCAGTGAGTGGGTGCCTGAGGGTCTGAGTGGGTTTGTGAGTGGGTGAGTGAGTGTCTGAGTGGGTCTGTGACTGGGTGTGTAAGGGGCGAGTGGATGCATGAGTGGGAGAGAGAGATTGAAAGAGAGAGAGAAGGAGAGTGATAGGGAGAGAAATAGAGATAGAGAGTTTTGTAGGCTTTGATGGATGATATACTTAGAATGAGATATTTCTGGAGAATTTGAAAAGAAAAATGTATTTGTCAATGAAAAAGAGTGAGATCACCTTTCAGTATGAGCCTTAAAGATTTGAAGGTTTAAAAAAACTAAAGGAGGGAAATGATCATGGACACGCATGGAGTAGAACCCTCAACCTCAAGTGTAATAGTCTGAGACCTTGACCATTAGGCCAATGTTTTTTGTATATTTTTTCATTTGCCCTTTAAAGGCTATCTGGGACAGCAGGGGTAGCCTCAAGGCCTCCCCCACGGTCCCTGCTGCTTTTTGTTGTTGTTGCCCTTAACGGGATTCTCAAGGCCTCCCCGTGGTCCCAGCTGGCTCCCGCCTCCCATGTGAGCCTGCATTGCTCCAGGAAGCAACAAGCTGCTTTTAATAGCAGCTCCCTGCTTGCTGGAGTAATGTTTTCATCTGTGTGCAGGGAAGGCAGATGAAAACTCTGCTTTCTGACAGTGGGACCTGTTTGACTGGTCCCGTTGTCAGAAAGCTGAGTTATGTTTGCTTTTGCTTTGTAGGAGCTGTCAGCTACGGGGTCCCAAACAGACCCCCTATCCTTATTTTTATTATAGCCCCAAGGGTGGTGGTCCCTGGGGCTATGGGGGGGTGGCACCCCCCCACATTTTGGTTGTTTGAAGCCCAGGGGAGGTGGTGGTCCCTGGGGCAGTAGGGGAGGCCAACGGGCTTCCCCCACACACATAAAACATTTAGCCCCCGGGAGGTAGTGGTCCTCGTAACACGTGGGGGATCACAGCCCCCTCACATATTTTCTACATTGCTCTGGGGAGGTGGCAGTTCCTGGGGCTATGGGGGACTTGGCACCCCCCATTAAAAATAAACAGTAACCCCGGGATCTGGCTCACCCGGGGACTTGAAAAAAGAAGAAGCGCAGGAGCCTGTGCTTCATTTTTTCAAAAAAATCTGCGGTGGATCCTCAGACCCACCATGACTGCCACCGTAAATGTTTTTAAAAATAGATTTTTAGCCATGGGGGGCCTCTGGGGAGAGCTAAGGGGTCAGTATGTCTGTACTCCGGCCCCTTTTGTTTTTTTTACATTTGTGTCTGGAATTCAGCTCAAGTCGAGTCCCAACATGGCTGCTAACACTTCCTTGTTGAAGTTTTGACAGCCAATCAGATCTCAGTACGCAATTCGGGCGGGGTCGCAAATCCTTTGCATCCCTATATATGAAAATTTGGATTTTCTTTAATTTATCAAAAACTACTGAACGAATTTACACCAAATAACTAAAAAGGGTTCTTGCTGGACTAAGAGCTAACTTTCTGCCAAAAAGTGGTGTAATTCCGTCCAGTGGTTTTGGAAATATCGCTGTTCAATTTTTCCTATGGCAATTAACATTGGAAATGCTCTAAATTCACCCCCCATTTATCTCACCCCCTGCTTGATGGATCACTCTGAAACTTTTCAGAGATCAGCTCACATGACTGTAAAATTTTGGGGGAAAGTTTTGTGAAGATTTGTCAAGCAGCGCCAAAGATACAGGCAAGTAAAAAAAGCTGCTTTCGCTATAAAACTTGGTCCTAACTATAACTACCTAGTGGTGTCGGCCACTAGGTAATTTATATATCTTACCCATACGTAGCAGGCCTAAAGGGTATGTATATATTTAAGTAAAAAACTGTTCTTATACATACTTGCACAAAGAAATACACATATCTAGATATACATATAATCACATTATAAATGTTTATATACACAGGGAAATGCTTTACATTGCTGTTTGAGTATGGTGGTTATGTAGGAAACAGCCAACTCTTAAATAGGCTTCTGAAGATAAGATAGTTATCCATGGATCTTATATTTGGGGGTAATGAATTCCATAGTTTGGCCACTTGAACTGAAAAAGATGTACCACCTATTTTATTTTTCTTGTATGGTTAGGTTTTGAGGCAAGGTGCAAATCTTGAGTGGAGGTTCCTTGGGTTAATGTATTTGGTGATTTTATTCCTGATGAAAAGTGGTCCTATTCCATGTATTGATTTGCGGGTGATACAAAGCAGCTTGAAGGGGGATCATCTGGCAACTGGTAACCAATGTAGGTCCCTTAAGGCAGGGGAGATGTGGGCTTGTGGCTTAACATGTAGTAGTAGTTTGGCAGCAGAGTTCTGAATCAACTGTAGACTTTTCATGGTAAATAGAGATAATCCATAGTGGAAGCCTCTGGCATAATCCAATTTAGACAGTACAAGAGAGATAGTAGTATGGACCTTCAGTGGAAATCCCAGGTGGGAGAACATGCGTTGCAGAGTTTTCATGGTGATTAAGCTTGATCTTGCTAATTTTGTTCACTTGGACATTCACTGTTAACTTGGATTACATAGTAATTCCAAGGTTTCTTACTTCCTTACATACTTTAGGAGGTGGTCCCAGATCATCAGTCCAGCTGCAGAGTTGGTTATAATTTTTCCAATCGCCACATGTGAGTATTTCCATTTTGGAAGCATTCAGTTTGACATGGCCCCATGTCATCCACTGATCAACGGCTCTGAGGGAACTGAAGATTTCTGAGTTTCCAATGTCTTTGAGGCTTTCCAGTTTCAGGAGTATTTGTGTGTCATGTGCATTGTTGTATCATGTGAACTGAAATTCATTGATTGTTTGCCGGTAATCACTTCATGTATATGTTGAAAAAATTGGGTGAGATGAGTGAGCCGTGAGGGACCCCTGCTTTTGTGAAGTATGGTTTGGATGAGAAAGGGGGAGTATGGATGGCATCTGTTCTGTTTTGAAGGTAGGATGTGATCCAGCATGTGTCCCTACTATATAGTGTTGGAAATTCACCTAGGCCCTGGAAGTTGAATGTCACCTGTAGGCTGCAGCACCTATTGCCCCTTCCACAGACCTCACCTACGAAGCATGGCTTTAGACCTCCTACTATAGCTTGACTCCTGCAGTGTAAACCCTACAGTGCAACCTGTCAAATTAACTCTTTTTTGACAAGTAAATACCTCAATTTCAAATATTAACCCCTTAACCGAGACAGATGTAATGGTTACATCCGGTGGCGCGGCGCTGAGGTGCCACGGATGTAACCATTAAGTTCTGCTACCAGCCCTCAGCGGAAGCGCCAGCACTCTCCCCGAGGGCCTCCCCACAGCTGCAAGCGCAGGTCTGGAATCGCTTCCCCTTCCACCCCAACCCACACCCAACCCGTGGCTTCTGATGATGTCAGTGCGCGATCACACGCTGACCTCATCAGAGGCCATCCCCACCGCGATCGGAAGAGAAATGCAAAAGCATTTTTCTTCCGATCACGTGATTGGGCGGGAAAGGCATCAAAGGAAAGGAAAGGCCTTTCCTTTCCTTTGATGTCTCTCTAAGCATTTCTGCAGCCCGATCGTGAAGCGATCGGGCTGCAGAAATACCCACTAGACACAAGGGATTTTGTGTTTTTATTTATGTTGGTGTGTAATTGGTATAAGGGGAGTGACCCCTTTGTCAAGGGTTGCTTCCCAAGGGGGGGCACTTTATCTAAGGCCATTTTTGCCCCCTGGGGCAGATCGGCCTATATTAATTAGGCCGATCTGCCCTCGGGGGGGGTGAAGCCATTAGACACCAAGGATGTTTTTTTTTTTATTATGTTTGTAAGGGGAGCGACCCCTTAGGCAAGGGTCACCCCCCAGGGGGCAGTTATATTGTTAGGCCTTTTCTGCACCCCAGGTGCAGATCAGCCTATATTAATTAAGCTGATCTGCCCCCAGGGAGGGCAGAAGCCACTAGACAACAGGGATTTAATTTTTTTAATTAGCTTAAGAGGAGCGACACCTTTGGCAAGGGTCGCTCCCCAAGGGGGGGCATTTTTTCAAACGACTTTTCTGCACCCCCTGGGGGCAGATCCACCTATATTAGTTAGGCTGATCTGCCCCCAGGGGGCAGAAGCCATTAGACACCAGGGATTTGTTTTAAAATGATGTTTATAAGGGGAGCGACCCCTTAGGTAAGGGTCTCCCTCCAACGGGCAATATCATTATTAGGCCCTTTCTGCCACCCCTGGGGGCCAATCGGTCTCTATTAGTTAGGCCGATCAGCCCTCGGGGGGGCAGAAACCACTAGAAACCAGGGATTTTTTGTTGTTATTCACATTGATAAGGGGAGCGGTCCCTGAGGCAAGGGTCGCTCCCCAAGGGCAATTAATTTTTTTAATAGGCCTTTTCCGCCCCCCCGGGACAGATCAGCCTATATTAATTAGGCCGATCTGCCCCCAAGGTGGGAAGAAACCACAAGGCACCAGGGATTTTTTTTTTTTTACAGCTGGGAAGTGACCCCTTAGGCAAGGGTCGCTCCACTGGGGGGCAATTTTAGGCCATTGGCCTAGTTTTCTTAGGCCAATCTGCCCTCAATAGGGGCAGAAACCACTAGACACCAGGAATTTTTTTTTGCAACAATTTCACCAAGGTGAGTGACTCCTTAGGCAAGGGTCGCTCCCCCAGGAGGGCACATGTATTTTAGGCCACTTCTGCCCCCCTTGGGGTCAGATCGGCCTATTTGTATAAGCCCATCTGCCCCCAAGGGGGGCAGAAAGTCCACCAGAGACCAGGAAATATTTTTATTTTTAAATGAGGGTGGGGGTATGGCCAGACCCCCGCCCCAAATAAATGGGGACAAAGTTGTTGTGCCCACTGGAACCAAAACATGAATTAAGACAAAATGACAAACAATAAACATCTCAAACCAAACTCAAAACATAGAATACAATTTAATAAACAAAATGACACTAAACTGATAAAAATCTAAAAAGGGGAAATAGAGCTATGATTTTTTAAACTTTTAAGAAGAAATAGTGCCAAAAAAAGCTAGGTGTGAATGATAGTCCATTGTTTTACCTTCTTACTGAGTCTTTTGAGTCCCAGTTAACCACAGGAGTACACTTCTAAAGACCCTCAGGACGCAGAGGAGGCACTTAGAGACTCACATGATGTCTTACAGAGGCGAACAGCAGAGTCCAGACCAGGTCCAGTTGCCACTAGTCAGCTGGGTACATTCAGAAAAAGGAGCTTGTTGTCTCCCTGTGGGCACACACAAGGTCAGCAAACTGGCCCTTGGAGTCCACTTCTTTTCAACTTACGTGTGCGGAGACCTCATTAGTAGCACTATTGTAGTACTAATAAAAATACTAAAAAATGTAGTTTGTGAAGAGGACCCTGACTGTGTGGCATAAAATATATAGTGGGCATTTTGTTGGATGCTCCTCAGAAAGCTGTTTGTCAAAGGAGACCCTCAGAGGAGACCTAATGTTTGAAGAAAAGGTGCAATTACAAATTTGATCCATCTATACCAAATAGAGTTAAGGATGGTGCAGCTTCACAGATAGTAACAGCATATATTCCATCATTAGTGGCTCTCAGGTTTTAAGACCCACCAAAGCAACCTCTGCCCAGCACGACTAGAATTTTTAGATGTAGGCCAGACCTATTGGCTTTGCCAAAGCTGCTGGGTGTGCTAAATTTGTATTTCAACAGCAGCGTAGAAGCAAGAGCTGGGGAGCACCAGGGTGCTTAGAATGTTATCAACAGCTCAGTATCAAAATGTGGTAGCCAGGGATGCCAAAGGGTAATTTCTGTTGTGGAGGTCAATAGAGGAAGGGACCCTTTAGTTTACCTAGCAAATGTGCTATGCCATAGCGTGAATAAAAAAATTATTGCAGTGAACAAATAAAAAGGACTGCTTCTGAATAACATACATGTACCATATAAAACGCTTACTGTAAAAAAGTGTGATTATTAAGTGTATTTTTAAGATGTAAAACAGCCCCTCATGCATTCCAAGAGATACACTTCCTTTGATGTGAAACAATACTATCAAACTGCCAATAGTATGACAGTGACACTAAAATATTTGACATACTAGTTCAAGATGTGATCGGCAATGTCTCAAACCAATGGGTGAAGGGCCTCACCCAATTAAGCTAGTAGTCTGAAGGAGGCTGACCCAAAGCCTACACAAGAGGGTGGCATCACCAGACCTAAAACATAGGTAAGGTCTAGAGAAACCTTCAACTAAAATCAAAAGAGCCGGGTGGGAGTGAAAATCTTGATTACTCCAAGAACGCAAGAAAAAGGGTAAAAAGGCAATATAAAGCAGATTATTGTGTGTATGTAGGAGGAAAACTAAGCTGCATACACAGTTGTGGTGGTGTATGTAAAGCAGATGGCATTTAGTGGCATTCTTAGCAGAAGGACATTGAGTTCAGAAAATCCAAGTCAACAGAAAAGTTTTTTCCAAATCCCAGGAAGAGATCACATACCCACCAATAGTGCAGAATTTCCAAGATGATGATGATGATGATCAGGGATCCCGAAACGAACGAATAAGACAATACCTATTAGGTATATTTCCTACATGCACAAATGACGAAATCTTCAGAAGTCTGAACTACATTACAAAAAGGAAGATGAGGAAAGCAAAGGGAAGCGTTTTGAACAGCATGTCCTCCTAAATCTCCTGCAATGTATTATGGTCAGGGCCACTGTAATTATGCAGCAGGGGGGGACCAAATTATGTGGCAGCGCTGACTAAATTATGCTGCATAAGTCAGCACATTTTATAATAATATTACTTCATTGTTTTGTTACCTTTACACAAGTTAACCCTATCTGGGCAAAGATTTCACCTCATTAGTACCAGGGTGACACCCAAATACAATCATAAGAAACAGAGAGGTGGCTAGTCAACCTTTGTGAAATGCCTTCCACTTTTAAACCTTGGAAATCATTATAATCAACTTTCCAGGTTGCTGGCAGGCACATCGGTTTATGATGAGGCAGCTGTGAGGACGATGTATTTTGAAAAGAGTGTATATATGGTTACAAAGGGTGGCATTCTAGAAGAGGAATGGAAGAAAGTTTTGAAGCAGGATGAATGTCTAGTGGATTGTCAGAGTTTCATGAGGGTTGGTTGGCCTGGCATGAGAGGGTAAGTGAGCAGGTGCAGGCTTTCGTAGAACTGAGACATCGGTTAGCTGAATCAGATAAGCTAGTTTTTTGTGACAGAAGGGCCTTGATTCCTGTTTCCTTGAAAATAAAGGGGGTCAATATTACCCACAAAGAACAGTTAGAGGTGGTAAAAACAAAGGGACATCTCTGTGGGCATTTTTGGTGGCCTGGACTTAATTTGGTGGTGGAAAGAATGGTGAGCTATTAGAGAAAGTAATGCAATCAACAAAGTGTGCAGCACAAGAGTTCATCCTTTGGTTTGTAAGGATCTGCCACAGACCATGGAAAGATATTTAATTCATATTGTGGGCACATTAAAAGGAGAATGAGCAACTCTGTACTATATTATTGCAATCGATCTTTTCTGAGGTTTTGTGTGTGAGCAATGTAACCAAAACTGTCAACTTTTTGGATATTTTTTTTTTTCCCACCGACAAGGCTTGCCCAGCACATCATTAGCAGGTAATGGTCTCCAGTTTGACGGATAATGGTGTTCAGTTTTGTTCCAAGAAGGTTGAGGAATTGCTTTTTGTTGTGGGATCAAGCATAAAAGGTGTTACTTATTGTGAGAAAACAGGGCTGATTGCAGAGGCCCCCTAACTTTTTGCCCCCATTTTCCACTTTTTGATGGTGCCCTGGGTACTGCTAACCAGTCCCCGGGCCTGTGCTCTGTGTAAAATGGATATGCAAATTAGGCTAATTATAATTGGCTAAGTCAACCTACCTATAAGTCCCTAGTATATGGTAGGGCATGTAGGTTTAGGGACCACAGCATAGGTAGTGCACCCATAGGTACACTGCTGAGGTGCCCAGTGTCATTTTAAAGGTAGGCCTGCCTTGCTGGCTGCTTTTAAATTAAAGTTATATGCAAATTCGACTTTGGAATTAAAAGTAGTTCCAAAGTCTTAAACTATCTTATTTTTACATATAAGTCACCCCTAAGGTGTGCCCTATGTGCCCCTAGGGCTGGGTGTCATGTAACTATAAGCAGGGGCCTTCTAAAAATAGTCTTATAAGCCCTGGTGAGGTAAAAACAGTCAAATTTGTTTCTCCCTCATTGTAGTGAATGGCCTCCATAGGCTAGAATGGGGAGACTTTATTTTAATTTTTAAAGTCCCATTAAATGATGGATATCAAGAGTTTGGTATCAAATTAATTGTTATAATAAATCCCACAACTTCCAGTTGTTGGATTTAATATAACTTGTTCAGGTAAAGAGTTTTAAACTTTACCTGAAAAGTTTCCAATTTCAGCCCTGCATTGTTTTTGCTGCTGTGCCCTGATTGGCCAGCCTCTAGATGAGGTGTGACGTGGCCTGGCTTCACACAAAGGAATGTGCCTGTGGGAGTGAATCTCCCCTCAGCAGATGGTGAGGCAGGAAGGGGGAGGGCTGCAAAACTGGTCTTCAAAGGCAGAGAAGGACATTTGGAGCAACCAGCAACACTCCCACATCCTGCAACCCCAGACAACTAGGTGCCCCCTTGATTAGATTAGGAGAGGGCAGGAGAGGGGTGTGTTTATGATTTTTAGCCACATCAGTGGATGGGCTCAGCCAGATGTAACCTCCAAAAATTAGATTCAACCATGATGGATTTTTGGAGAATGTTGCCTCCTGGGATTGATTTTTGCCACACTTCCCAGGAAGTGGTCATCACAGGGGGAAGGACCCTGCACCTGATTGGAGAACCAGGACCCCCCTGCTTTTCACCCAGAAGCAAGGATAAAACTGGCAGACCTGCACCCACACCTCAGTTCCCTACCACATCCAACAAGGAAGAACAACAGAAGAAGAAGGACTGCCCTGCTGGACCCCTGGCCTGCACCTGGAACCTGCACTCAGGACTGCACCAGATGCACACCTGGGCTTCACCTCAAGAAGGACTTTGCCTGGCTTCAACTGGTTCAAGGAGGGACTCCCTGTTTGCTACAGGTGAAAAATTGCTAACCAGAGTCACCTGCACCAACTCCCGAAGAAAGCGACCAGCTGACCACTGTCCAGTGGCCAAAAAGGAGTTTGCGCCAGGTGCATTCTGGGAGTTGTAGTCCACACCCACAAGGACCATCTCAGAACTTCTGGACCCTTGGGGTGAGCTGTGGACCTCAAAAGAAACTTAAAAGGACATCTGGGAGAAGCCCCAGAAGTTTGGAGGAGTTTGGAGAACTTTTGTAAAAAAGCTCCATAGAGGGACGACCCGCCGCGGCAACTCTAGCCGGCTTGCCTCAACCGCGACCCGGCCTGATTTGCTGTTTCGTCCTGGTAAAGAAAATCTCTGAAAAAGAGACTAAGGCCCTCATTCTGACCTTGGCGGGCGGCGGAGGCCGCCCGCCAAAGTCCCGCCGTCAGATTACCGTTCCGCGGTCGAAAGACCGCGGCGGTAATTCTGACTTTCCCGCTGGGCTGGCGGGCGGTCGCCTTCAGACCGCCCGCCAGCCCAGCGGGAAAGAGGCTTCCACGATAAAGCCGGCTCGGAATCGAGCCGGCGGAGTGGAAGCTGTGCGACGGGTGCAGTTGCACCCGTTGCGTATTTCACTGTCTGCGCAGCAGACAGTGAAATACATGTAGGGGCCCTCTTACGGGGGCCCCTGCAATGCCCATGCCAGTGGCATGGGCACTGCAGGGGCCCCCAGGGGCCCCGTGACCCCCCCCTACCGCCATCCGGATCCCGGCGGTCCGACCGCCGGGATCTGGATGGCGGTAGGGGGGGTCGGAATCCCCGCGGCGGTGCAGCAAGCTGCGCCGCCGCGGAGGATTCAATGGGGCGGCGGTACACTGGCGGGACCCCGCCAGTGGTGCCGGTCCGACCGCGGCTTTACCGCCGCGGTCGGAATCCCCATTGGAGCACCGCCGGCCTGTCGGCGGTGCTCCCGCGGTCCTCCGCCCTGGCGGTCAAAGACCGCCAGGGTCAGAATGACCACCTAAGTCTGAAGGTAAAAAGTTGACCAGGACCTTCCAGCCAGTGTATCCGAGGAGGGCTCCAGGGACGTCGGATCAAGATCCAGGTTTACCCTGGTCAAAGGATTTTCACCTCGAAAAAACGACTAAGTCCCAAGGTAAAAATCTCCACCAAGGATTCCCGAATCGCCTATCCGGAGAAGGGCTCCAGGAGGTCAGATTGGACTGGCAGGTTCGTCCCGCTGAAGAAAATCTTCGAAAAAGAGACTAAGGGGGTCATTCTGACCCCGGCCGGCGGCAGAAGCCGCCGGCCTGGCTGGACCCGCCAGAATACCGCTGCGCGGTCACAAGACCGCCGCGGGTATTCTGGGTTTCCCGCTGGGCTGGCGGGCGACCGCCAGAAGGCCGTCCGCCAGCCCAGCGGGAAACACCCTTCCATGAGGATGCCGGCTCCGAATGGAGCCGGCGGAGTGGAAGGGGTGCGACGGGTGCAGTTGCACCCGTCGCGATTTTCAGTGTCTGCATGGCAGACACTGAAAATCTTTGTGGGGCCCTGTTACGGGGGCCCCTGCAGTGCCCATGCCATTGGCATGGGCACTGCAGGGGCCCCCAGGGGCCCCACGACACCCCATACCGCCATCCTGTTCCTGGCGGCCAAAACCGCCAGGAACAGGATGGCGGTATGGGGGTCGGAATCCCCATGGCGGCGCAGCAAGCTGCACCGCCATGGAGGATTCCCCAGGGCAGCGGGAAACCGGCGGTACACCGCCGGTTTTCCGTTTCTGACCGTGGCTGTACCGCCGCGGTCAGAATGCCCATGGGAGCACCACCAGACTGTTGGCAGTGCTCCCGCGGCTCCCATTGGCCCTGGCGGATTTTACCGCCAGGGTCAGAATGACCCCCTAAGTGTGAAGGTAAACTTTTAACCGAGGCCTCCCGCGGCCTGTAGCCGAGCAGGGCTCCATTGCGGTCGGCCTTAAACTTTGACTTTGCCCCGGTCGAGGTGCAACCAGATGACCCGATTGGCCCTTTTTGTTTCTAGGTGCTAAAAAAACAATAATTCTGTAAAAATTCATATCTCCGGTTCCCCTTATCCAATTTTATTCGTTTTTGTGTCATTTTAAAGCTAAAAATATATTCTATTTTTATGAATTGGTTCTGGATTTTAAACTGTTTCCTGTGTTTTATTTAATTACTGTTTTGTGATATTTGAATGCTTTACACTCTGTCTCCTAAGTTAAGCCTTGACGCTCGTTGCCAAGCTACCAAGAGTTGAGCTGGGTTTAATTTACTGAGACCTAACTGGACTGGAGGTTAGTGGCCTATTGCTAAGTGTAGGTACCTACCTGCTCTTACCAATAACCCATTTCCCAACATTTTTATCACCCTGAACCCAGTGGTATTGTTAAACCTTTCAACCCTTCCACCAATGAAAGCATCCAGTTAGCTAAAGTGAATAGGCTTGATTGGAAAAAAAGTTCTTCAATAACGTTTGGTGACATATAGACTGTTGCCTCATTTAACCACAGGGAAAATGCCCTTGTACTTTTTCAGGGATGAAAAACCTCATTCAAAGTTGCTTTCTGGTTGGATGTGGTAGAAGAAGGGATCAGTAAATCTGGCTTTGTTCGATAACTGGAGCACAAGAGAAGTAAGGAAAGGAAAAATGAAAGGAAATCCTGAGCTATCATCTGAGGAAAAGAGGTAAAATGTTGGAACGGACGGTGTGTGACATGGTTAGAATCCATGCTCTGGTGGGAGCAAGAGAATGGTCCAAGGTCACTGAACCAAGAAAAGTAGTGAAGATCTTTAACAATGGAATGAAAATGAGTGATGGACACATTTGGACTTTGAGTAAACTTATCATCTTGGGGTAAGACGGCCTGATCTTCGTTGTCAAAATGGAAAGGATGAGCCACATTTGCTTTAGAACAGCTTCTTGTTGACTGGCTTCATGCTGTCTCAGACCAACAGATTATTTAGGAACACATTTTGCCTACTGGCAGAGAGAGAGGAGTTTTTGACCTTTAAAGTGTGGGTATAAGCCAGTAGCTGACCACTGCATTCCCTCCCTAGTGCATCTATAGGTCATTGGCTGACACTGTGAGGGCTTTAAAGGAACCGCCTGTGCTTGCACCAGAGGATTTATTTTTTATCTTTAAAGGACAGGGGCAAAGAGGAATCACTTCATCCCCCAACCCCCTTTGCCCATCTGTGAAGTCGGCACTCTGTGAGGCACACTGGCATCACAGATCCCCACGGTAGGTGGAGAAGCAGGTGAATGCCTTTTCTGCCATCTGGTTGGGTCTTTGAGGGCCACAATACCTCACCAGGTTTCAGGGAGGCATTGTTGGAAATAGGACAGTCTCCCCTTTCGAACAATGCCTTCCTGAAACAGTTTCCAGGTTGTGGATCACAGCTTCATCACAATCCACAGCCAGTAAACATACTAGGCCACTAGGGACCTCCCCCCGGGGCAACTCATTATTGTAAAACAAAAAAAGTGTTTCTTCTCCTAGAATATCAACCAGCCTAATTTTCAGGCTATTTTTGTTTTGAAATATGGGTTTTCCCTGGGAAGCTGATTGTGGCCCCCTGGGGATACCACATATTTAAAGACAAATAAAAGAAATGTAGGTCTCTTTTGGGAGCCATATATATGTATTTTAGAAATGTGTGTTTCCCTTCAGGGGTGATTGTCCCACAGGGGAAAACAAATATTTATTTTTAAAAATGTCCCCTATTTGCCACAAAATCTATCATCTGCTACATAATCTGCAGCCAATAAAAATTGTTTCTAGCTCAAACAGATCAAAAGTTACTAAAAATGTGGCAGCATGGGTTTGCACGCAATGGAAGGCCCTGCACAGATTGACTGGTCATCTTTCAGTTGCTTATCTCTGTATTTTGTTTCTAAACTGGTACTATTGAGGTGAAATCGTTGCTCAGACAAACATTATCATGTTTACAAATCACAAAATAAAGAAGTAATACTATTGAAAGACATGTGGTACATTATGCCACATAATTTGCCTTTCCATGTAGCATAATTTATTCAACCCAGCTGCACAATTTGGTACTCTCCAGACGCATAATTCTCCATAACTCCATGGACCATGGTGATAGTTTTGTGAGTTTTCACTAGTAGCAAACCTGCACACAAAGCTGCACTAACTAATATGTAATTGTATGTTTCTTGAGATCAAAGGTAGATTTTTGGCTTCAGGAAATTATTGTTACTCTGGCCATGGCCAAACCGCTCCCCACATACATTTTTGCACAAGCCAAGACAAACAAATGGTATGGTATTGGTTATGTGGCAAGGTGAAATAATACTATGACTTTTTTGTCTTTTATTAGGGTCTTTGGAGAACCTGCAGCTTTAGCAAAAAAGATATGTCTATTTTGTTGATTTACTATCGCACACAGCTCACATATGCACACATCTACCATCCGTGTAGGACAGTTTTTTAGAAGGAAGTTTTTTGCCAGTCAGCAGAGACAGCGTCTCAGTGGATGACTGCTGCCTAGGCCCTAAATTGAGTTAGGGAGGACAGCTCTGAGGCAGGATCACACACTGTGGCAGTATCAGTGGGAGAGGAAAATGGAGCAGAATCTGGAAATGATTTTTCAGTCGGCAGAGTCTCATCCGATGACACGCCTTCCAGGGATTCTGAGAAATATGATCATTGCAGTCGTGATGTCCCTTCACAAGCAATTTAGTGCAGCCCCAAATTCCCTTGTTCACTGGAGACGCTGGGTGCAAAGTCGATATAGACTATTTCCATCTCCATTTCTTTTTGATTGTTGACTTCCTTGAGGAAATTGGGAAGCAAACAAATTTGGTGCAGAAAAATGTCTGAGGGTGCATAGAGGCACTCTTGGGTGTCATTCTGGGTCACACCAGTGGACTCCCACTTCGCTTGAGGAGTCAAAGTCATATTCGGGCCTTGAGCTTAAACTGGGGTCAGTGACCAAACCAAGATTATATTCCAACTGGTCTACTCGCAAAGTTTGGGTAACACCCATCTTCGCACTGTAGGTGAGTAGATATTGTGTTTTGCTATTGCAGCGTATGCTGCATTTAAATGACAATTCTGCTCCATTACCCCAGGACCATCAAGCTCATGCCAGGCAGTTCAAAATTCAGCCTGAAGTGGAACATTTGTCTGCCAGGATTCCAGAGATTTATACTCCTGGGAAAAATATAGCCATTGATGAGTCCTTGATCCGGTGAAAAGGGCATCTGCTGTTCAGGCTGCACATTCCGAGCAAAAGAGCCTGTTATGCCATCAAGTTGTACATGCTGTGTGAGAGCTCTAATGGTTATGTAAACAGAATGAGGGTGTATACAGGGAAGGACGCTGCTCTAATCCCTGAAAGTTGCCCTCCCACGCTAGGAGTGATGGCAAGGATTGTATGGGAGATTGTCCAGTCACTTACTCATAAAGATTACAACCTTTATGTGGGCAACTTCTATATGGGAGTAGAATTTTTCAGTAAGCTGTGGAAAGCTGGCACTGTGACATGTTTGATGCAACTGCAAAGGATTCCAGCAGAAGCATGTTTATAAGAAGATCCAAAAATCCCAAAGCACTGAATTGCATTCCAAAGAACTGCTCACAGTCAAGTTCTCTGATAGGTGTGATGTGTACATACTCACTACAATCCATTATGAAAGGACTTCCCCCATTCTGGTTTGGGGTCTGTTGGCCGAAGTTCACAAGCCCACCTGAATACTTGTTTACCCCAAGTACATGGGTAGAGTGAATAAGAATGGCCAGGTTCTTCAGCCATACAACGCAAATCATAAAACTTGCACTTAGAAAAGGAAGCTATTTACTCACCTGATCCAGATGGCAACTTACAAGGCGTATGTTGTTTATTCTCAGACCACCACTGGAAAACCCATGTCTTTCTTTGACATTCAGTTGACTGTCATTGAAAGTGTTACTGCTACAGAATCATCAGCTTCCACTTCCTATGCTTTGGAGGATGTGGCATGGCTGCAAGATCGATCCTTTGCCAAATGCATTCCTGCAACAGCTAGAAAGATTCAGTCATGTTATCTTTGCAGGGTCTAGTCTAAGCAAGGAAAGAGGCAGGTAACCTATTGTTACTGTCCCTATTGCCCATCTCAGCCAGCCCTATGTTTTCCTACTTGCTTTATGTTGTACCATACAAAAATGAAGTATTGGAACAATTGACTGAGGTGGAGTTTCAGTAACATATACCTTTCAATGGCTGTGCATGGGCACATACCTTTCATGGAACATTACTTCACTAAGCAGCCAGCAGTAAAATTGTTTCTCTCTACTTGAGAAAATCATTGTTTTGTTTATGGCCTGCTTGACACCTTTATCCGCCATAAAAACGTGGTAGATGTTCTCTTCGCTATATGACAAGTGGATTATAGTTACCATACTGCACATAATAGTGAACAGAACATAAGCCAGGCTGCCATGGAGTACCCTGTGTGGCAAACATATACACTCTTTAATAGTTTTTGAAGTGCTCTTTAAGGAACTTAGGCATACTTCCCCAGCATGTTTGTCTTAGTTTCAAAGGTGGATATGCTCACGTAGTTTGAGGAATGTGGGCCTTGAAAGGCAATCTCAGACACCCCTAACTTGCATCCACAAACTCAAAGGAGTTGGATTTAGCACAGAGAGTGCGCTAAAAGCACATAAAATAAACGTTTTCTTGAACTTCAGGTAGTTAGTAACAGAAAGCGTTAGTAAAGGTCACTTGTCAAGTATACAGGATTAATCAGGAGTTTAAAGGGGGCAGAGACAAGAACAAGTAGGAAAAGCTTAGGCTTGGTGTGCTTTAACAGGGATATTGCATAGTTAAAAGGCAGATAATCAAGATTGTAGAGATACACATGCCATCACTTCATCTTCCCTTAAGGACTCAACACTCACCCTGATTCTTAGTTAGTCCCTCACTCAACTAAGCAGATAACTCCGTACAATAGAGAACTCAGCAGCTATCCTCCCCCTCAACCTCCCACCAACCACACACCCTGAACATCAAAGAACTTCACTGCCTCCACATCCACAGCTCTCTTCAAACTCCTGATGCAAATGCACATTCAAAGCCTTACACAACATTGGCCCAGCATACCTCAAAACCACCTCAGATTTTGAAAACCTTGCAGACACCTTTGCTGACCCAGACTCATACTTGCACACACTCCATGCATACACAGCACCAAATCAAACAGACGTGGCTACAACTACCTTACACTGAATGTCTGGGATGACCTGAACCTACACATTTGCGCTGTCTCTAAAATTATTGCATTCTGCATGAAGCTGAAGACTTGGCTCTTCAAATAGGTGATTCCATGGTTCATCCCTGGCTGGTCCTGCATTGGTGGTAGGATATCATTCCGGATGAAAGTTTGCTCTTCACAAAATCATAACATTACTGAGAGCTATTCATCAAACGCTACACATATGGGTAAAAGATTTGTCCTGCTTGCCGTGTTCATCCTCCGTGAAAACATAGTAGATGTTCAATTTGCCGTATGACAAGTGCATTTCAGTCACAGCACTGCATGTAATGGTGGACCAGACATATGCCACATTCTCACTGACTACCCTGTGTGTCAAAAACTAACATTCTTTGTAGTTTAGGACAAGCTCTCTAGGGAACTTAGGATGGTCCTTCCCAGCATGTTTACCTTTGTTTCCAAAGTAGAAATGCTCACTCATTTCTCCGCAATTTGGACTTTTTAAGTCACTCATAGACACCCCCCCACTTGCATTCACAAACTGGAAGGAGTTGGGTTTAGCACAGTGAGTGTGCTAAAGGTGCATGAAAGACATGTCTTCCTGAGCCTCAGGAGGCTGTCCTGGAAGCCATTAGTAAAGGGTTACTAGGCACGCGTTCGGTAATGTTCAGAAAGTCGATGGAGGAGGATACTTAACAGACAGTAAAACGCAGTCAAACTTTTTTCAATTGAGTAGGTTCTTGACACAGCAACCGTCAACATGTCTGACCATATATGTGTAGAGGTTTGTTTGTTGTGAGTGTATATGCAAGTTGGTTGATAACTGGGCGAGAGATGGTTTGATTGAGGATTCTGTCCGGTGGCAAATTAATGTGATGGACCCTTGAATGGTGGTGGTATGTTGATGTGCATGCACTCATGTGTTGGATTGGCCCGTGGCTGGCGGAATAAAAGCCTTGTGTGTGGTACATGAATGGTGTGTAAATGGCCAATAGAGCAGTTTTACCCTGCCAAGGTTTTATCTCTCACCCTCCGTAGTCTTGGTTTCAGTATTCTAATACTGTGGTTAGTAAATGTTCTTTAAGGCTAGCATTTCTGGAGGAGCCAAAACCAACCTGTATGACTGATGGTGTTATTTTGAAAGTTCAGTAACAACCCCTAATTTTTTTCTCCAAACAGAACAACCACTTGTGTCCAGGGTGGTGTAACTTGGATTGATCCCACACACTTTCCCAAAATGCCCTGCAAAACATGAAAGTTTGCCATAAATGACTAAGACCACTACTTTGTTTACATTTTGTGATTAATGTTTCTGAAATCTGTTGTGATCCACAAATTTCACAACCATCTAACTTTCCCACATGTCTCCACCTCAAAATTGAACCCCATTTTTATGGGTAGCCCTAGCTCTTACAATTGGAAAGTCCTTAAATTGCAACATAAACACATCAAACGTTTCCACTGAAACCACCCAGTTTTTGCAAGGAATTTGGGGATTGTCTTTGCTGTTATCTTGGGAAACCTACCAAACCCACATATATCTAAAAAATAGACAACCACTGGAGTCTAGTGTTGGAAGACATGCACAGCTCTCACAGGGTAATTGTACCCAGAAGCTCTTGCAAACCTGAAACTTTGGCTAAAAACACATATTTTTCTCAGATTTCTGTAACATAAAGTTCTGGAATTTGTGGAGAACCTCAAATTTCCTATCATCCTGAGTTCTCACACATCTCCTGATAGGAAAGGTACCCCATTTGTATGAGTGGGCCAGGAGACTTCCACACAAAAGGCCCTAAACACTATATTGAGAGATAAGCAATAGAGGTAGCTGTGGTATTTGGGTCGTGCTGTGGCACCACCCATACAAACCTATAAAGGACAGACATCTTTGAAAACTGGACAACCAGGGGATTCCAGGGTAGTGTGCCTTGTGTGGAACCCACAAGGTTTTGTTACCAAAAATGCCCTGCAAACCACTCACTTTGCCTAAAATCAGGCTTTTCCTTACATTTCTGTGAAGACACTTTCAGAATCCACAGGAATTCACAAAATTCCTACCACCCAGCAGTAACACACCTGTGTCGATAAAAATGCTGTGCCTCTTGTGAGGCTGGGTCTAGTGCCTATGACAAGAATGGATCAAAATATATTCAATGACAGTCCCCTCAATGGGTGTTTTTCTGCATTTGTGCTATGCAAATGTAAGTCAGTGTTTAAGAAAGAAACATTTTCATAAATGTCTCTGAATTACATGCTAGTATGAGTACCCATTAACTCAGGGTTGTACAAATAATCAGTTCCCCTAAACTCCATATCTGGTGCCCATGTTATAAATACATAGGTTTCCTTGATATCCATTTTTCACTCTACATATTCCACCATATGAACTAGTCTATACTTGGTACATAATGAGGTGCAGCTCAGTTTGTGGCTCTGGGTACCTTGAGTTCTTGAACAATCTAAAAACCCTATATATCCCCCAACAGAAGCGACTAGCGGATGTAATGGTATATGGTTTTTCTAAATCAGTCACCACGACAAAACGTTACAGATGAAAACATTGTCAAAAATTGAAGTTTTTTTTCCTACTAATTTTCGATATTTCTTTACTTCAACAGTTAGCTGCTTTGGGAGAACCTTGCTGAATTCAGAATTATGTTTACTTTTCAGAAATCCATAGCTTTCCTGGATCAACAACGGGTTCCACACTGGTTTCAACCACAAACTGGAAGTAGGTTGAAAGCACAACAAAATAGGAGCAAAGGGCTACCTCTTTAAAAAATGCAAAAACATGGTTAAAATAAATAGTTTTTTTATTCAGCTTTGCATGTTACTGAAATCTGGGAAGATGTGACTTTATCACAGCAAACATTCCACTGATGCCATTATTAGGAGAAAAAACAGACACTTTTTTGCGGACCATGTATTCCTATTTTTCCCAAAGAATTCAAAATGTAGCTATATTTTGCCTATTTTCTTGGTCTCCACCAGGAGAATCCACAAACCTTGGTACCTTTAACATCCCCAGGATTTTGGAAAAAAGGACAGAATATTTTGCATGGATACCTTTTGTGGAAAAAAGATGTGTAGGCCTAGGTGGGAATAACCTCAAATAGCTAAAAAAAAAAGGAATCAGAACTAGCGTGCAAATGACTCAGCAGTTAAGGGGTAAATGTCCTGCTTGTTTACAAAACAATGTTGTTTGATTTTAGCTGGATTCTTCCTGTTGGAATTGAGTTACATGGATTTTATTTTGGAGTCAGTATGGGTTTGTTGGTGTGTACTATCTTTTTATTGTTTGTTTTCTTGTTTGAGAAAGGGAGAGTTTGTGGTATTGTGGGTCTGTTGACTTACCTTACATGTCTCCTTCTCTGGCTGCTTGAATCAGGGAGGATTTCAGAAGTGGCATTTGTGACTTATAGTTTGCAGCTGAGGTCTATTAAAAAGCACTCTGACCACCTCACTCCGTGTGTCTTCCAGATTCTTTATCTATGCTTCAGAATTATACAAAAACATATTATACTGCCCTGTCCCAGACGCCATATTTGAGAACTAGCCTGGAGCGGTCAGCATAAGTCCCCTTCATGTCTTATCCGCTTTGGGTGTCACAGTGAACCGGTAGTGCACAGAAATGATGGTGTCTATGACCCAGGATCTACTTCGATGGTAGAATGGCTGTTAAGCTCTGTCACTAGGCAGCCTTTTGTCGTGTTGTAACGTTGTTTCCTCTGTACCCTTTCCAGGAGATGTCATTACATCTTAGAGTCCTTCAGTTTTGAGGGTGCTCTCCGACACATTGTGCATTAAAGATGCTGTCAGTGAATCAATAAGCCTGTCATGCTCATGTTCAATGCAAAAAATGAGGGTTTTAGGTAACCCCTTCCTGCCCATCTCAGGTCATCTGAGTTATTCTCCAGCCGATCACTACCTTTACTTGCATGCTGCAGAGTACTGCCAGTACCAAGGATCAGAACATACATCTCAGGCAAGATGTGGCACCTGCAGAATCTGTACCTATGCACCAGTCTTCTTAAGTATTTGAAATTGGGCTGATTGCTTTAGTGGGTGCAATCAGTGTCTTCCCTCTAGACCCTCAAGCAATGCTATCTATAAAGGGGTGGATTTCAAAGATTATGGTTACAGCCAGAGGAGAGTGCTACACACCACAAGAAGTTTCTGCAAAACTGTTTGGGGTCGAGGAGTACCACGGGTTAAGTCCTTAGGCCCAGCATATTACAGATTACTTGCTCTGATAGGCCACTGCAAATACCATCCCCACATGCAGTGCATGACCCCAGCTATCCCTTCACTAGAGTGTGCATCTTTCGATTCATGGCTTCACAAGGGCAGCCCAACTCCCCTCAAATTGAAACTATGGCCCGCTTAGTCAGCGTCTTATGGGGCTCATTTAGTCGTTCACAAAGTACCGACCTCTGCAAAATATGGCAACACAAGGCAACCAACCCCTTTGGTTCTCCTCAATGCTACCTGATGGAAGTGAGAGAGATCACATTTTATTAATATATCAGTGGCATAGAAGTTAACATATGGTGACAAATTAACCTACACTTAAAAGTCTAACAGGGAAACAGTTGTAAAATGTGCACGTTTGATTATGGTGGACCATGGGGCCATTATTATAATGACCATGTTTTAATATGAGATATTTTGCATTTATATTAAATGAAGTACGAAAATGAGTTAACGTAAAGAGTGTTTTTATTAAGATGTAGATTAAAAATTTAAATTAATAAGTGAATATGAATTAATGCGAGTTACATGTGTTGAGAAAAATAAATGCACGTTTAAATCAGTTCTAACATGTCATAAATAATGTTTGCAATTAAATTCTGCTTTGCATATTTGATTTGAAATGGTAAGGTGTGCAATAGGTTTATTAATGTATTAAGTATATTAATGTGTATTAAGGCTTTTTAGCTTCACTAGGCCTGGAATGATTCATTTTGCAGTAGAAATGGGAAATCACTTGTTTATTTTGTCCCCTCTGACCTGAATTCTTTTTCTAGGATCTTAATGTGATGTTAGATGTCCTATTGTATTGAATGCAAAGAACAAGTTTGTCACTAACAATGTTGCAGTATTTGTTCTAGTTGTCGTACAAGACAGGAAACTTATGATTCCCATAAAAATGTATCCGTTCATTTAGTGTATCATGAGAGAAGAACCTGATGTTACATATTGTAATATTTTGTTGGAACTGTGTGAAATCATTGACATGACAATCCACTTTACATGAGAAAATCCAGAATAGTTACAAATTTGATGGCGCCGTCAACAGCCGTTAGACACTGAATCTAACGCCTGAAGTGAAACCACCTGAAGGACCAATGAGTGGATCCTGCATACTTTGAATTAGTGAGGAACCTTGGAAACTGAGAGTTAGTTTGTGACGGAGTTAGTTCGTGTTGGTGTGAGTTTGCGTTGCTCCTAATGTACTGAAGATGTCCAGCTGCTCTCTCTCTCTCTCTTTCTCTGCTTTATTTGAATCCTTTTAACCCTTAGCTGTTTTCTGAAGGATAAAGTCTTAGTTTTACCTGCACGATACTGTTATGCGGTCTAGCACTAATAAGCCCAACTAATTCTGAACTGCTGATCTGTCCTATGTGCAGTCCATGTTCTGCACTGTCCTGAAGCTGCTGCTAATTGACGCCGGAAGAAAGGGACCGCTCTGCCTCATGAAGTATTACGGTTTGCTGTTCATGAGGAGAGGTATGGCTAAATGTGTTTTTTTTTTGTTTCCTTTTCAGTTAGATAATTACACCAGGCTATATTTATAGTGAGTTGCCCTAGTTAAATGATATTTCCAAATTATTTTTGTCTTTCTTTTATTTTTGCTTTTGTCCGCATGTGTTAGCCCGTTCCGAAACATGCAAGTCAGAATACCTGTTAGTGACGGGAATTTCCCAGCCCTAAAACCTGAAATCTGAAATTTGAGTGTTGAAACTGTATTTTGATGATTTACTGATGTCACCATCATCTGCTTTGAAATCTGATAATAATGTACATGCTGTGTTGTTGCTTGTTTATATTATTCTTTTGGAGTGTTTAACAGTATTGATGTTCAGAAGGTTAAATCTTTTTAGACGCTTTGGTCATGTAATGGTTTTCATGTATGTTTATAATTTAGGGGCATATTTATACTCCGTTTGCGCCGAATTAGCGTAGTTTTCTTCTACGCAAATTCGGCGCTAAACTAACGCCATATTTATACTTTGGCGCTAGACGCGTCTAGCGCCAAAGTATGAGGAAAGAGCGTCATTTTTTAGCGTGAACGCCTTCCTTGCGTTAATGAGATGCAAGGTAGGCGTTCCCGTCCAAAAAAAGGACTGCGCCGCAAATGCGTCTTATTTATACTCCCGGGCAAAAATCACGCCCGGGAGTTGGCGGGGCAGAAAACCCTGCATTTGCGCCACTTTTTAACGCCTGGGTCAGGGCAGGCGTTAAGGGACCTGTGGGCTCAAAATGAGCCCACAGCTGCCCTCCCATGCCCCCAGGGACCCCCCCTGCCACCCTTGCCCACCCCAGGAGGACAACCAAGGATGGAGGGACCCACCCCAGGGACATTCAGGTAAGTTCAGGTAAGTATAATTTTAATTTTTTTAAATATTTTTTTTTGGCATAGGGGGGCCTGATTTGTGCCCCCCTACATGCCTCAATGCCCAATGACCATGCCCAGGGGACAGAAGTCCCCTGGGCATGGCCATTGGGCAAGGGGGCATGACTCCTGTCTTTACTAAGACAGGAGTCATGTAAATGGCGCTAGGGCGTCGTTTAAAATGGCGCAAATCGGGTTTAGACGTTTTTTTTGCGTCAACCTGACTTGCGCCATTTTTAAGACGCCCTAACGCCATTTTTCCCTACGCCGGCGCTGCCTGGTGTACGTGTTTTTTTTCCACGCACACCAGGCAGCGCCGGTCTGCTTGCGCCGGCTAACGCCATTCAATAAATACGGCGCCCGCATGGCGCTTCAGAATGGCGTTAGCCGGCGCAAAACTTTTTGACCCTAAACTGCGTTAGCGCAGTTTAGCGTCAAAAAGTATAAATACGGGCCTTAGTTTTGCGCACCATGTACATGACATTGATTCTGGGACTGTAATAAAGCTTTGAAAATTTATTCAGTTTGGAGTTTGATTTAGTGTTAAATTGTTCATGGTGTCTAGTATTGTTTATGGTTAATGTTATTGATTTGTGATTGAATGATTCTTACTACCTCACTTTTCACCAAGTCCAAAGATCTAGTCGACCGCGACTGGTGAGAATAGTGAGGGTTCTTACCAGCAGGTTTGTGGTTTCTGAACCCAAAGCGGGGAGAAAATCTTCCTGGCACAACAGAAGTATGCATAAACTGCTCCACAGTCCTTGTCAATCCCAGCTTTGTAGTGCCCTTAGGGGCATATTTATACTCCGTTTGCGCCGGAATTGCGTCGTTTTTTTTTGACGCAATTTCGACACAAAACTAACTCCATATTTATACTTTGGCGTTAGACGCGTCTAGCGCCAAAGTCCATGGAGTTAGCGTCATTTTTTTGCGTGGACACCTACTTTGCGTTAATTATATGCAAGGTAGGCGTTCCCGTCTAAAAAATCGACTCCGAGGCATGTGCGTCGGATTTATACTCCCGGTTAAAAAAAAATGACGTACGGCCGCTTTTGCGCCGTTTTTTAGCACCTGCAAAAGGCAGGCGTTAAGGGACCTGTGGGCTCTGAAGGAGCCCAGAGGTGCCCTCCCATGCCCCCAGGGACACCCCCTGTCACCCTTGCCCACCCCAGGAGGACACCCAAGGCTGGAGGGACCCATCCCAGAGACATTAAGGTAAGTTCAGGTAAGTGTTTTTTTTTTTTGTGGCATAGGGGGGCCTGATTTGTGCCCCCCTACATGCCACTATGCCCAATGACCATGCCCAGGGGACATAAGTCCCCTGGGCATGGCCATTGGGCAAGGGGGCATGACTCCTGTCTTTGCTAAGACAGGAGTAATTTCTATGGGGGTTGGGAGTGAAAAAAAATGGCGCAAATCGGGTTGAGGCGAAAAAATTGCCTCAACCTGACTTGCCCCATTTCTTGACGCCCAAGCCCCATATCCCCCTACGCCGGCGCTGCCTGGTGTACGTCGTTTTTTTTCCACGCACACCAGGCAGCGCCGGCGGCTAACGTCATTGATTAAATATGGCGCCCGCATGGCGCTTCAGAATGGCGTTAGCCGGCGCTAATTTTGCGTTAGCGCAGTTTTGCGTCAAAAAGTATAAATATGGCCCTTAATGCGGTCTTTGAAGCTTGTGCGATATCACGATAAATGAAACCCCAGATATCCTCCATAGGGGAAACCCCTTTA
Organism: Pleurodeles waltl; assembly: GCF_031143425.1. Taxonomy (NCBI): domain Eukaryota; kingdom Metazoa; phylum Chordata; class Amphibia; order Caudata; family Salamandridae; genus Pleurodeles; species Pleurodeles waltl. Next base: position 1,052,134,869 of record NC_090444.1, on the reverse strand, counting down.
CTGAAGGCCAACGACTTCTTTCCAAGGACTTCAGGATGAGGGTTGTCCTTCTAAATACTACCTTTGGACACACAGTGCAGTGGATCTAAAAAAGAGATATGAGCACCAAATAACATCAATGAACCTCAGAAACTAGTCTTTGGAAAAGACAAAATGAATCCTAACAAGTTTGGGGATGTTCCTTCACATGGAAATACAACCTGAGAAGAACAACAAAAATAGAGTGAGAAACTAATGAAGCCCCATGCTGACGACATTTGTTAGATTTGATGATTTAAAGAATGATGGAAGGCAAATTGTCATGAATAGAGTCATAGAAGAGAAAGACCCCCACACTGGTACATAAGAAAGAGGAAAGATGAACCTACCCTAAACACAGACAGGGACCAACCTTAACCAGTTCTGTGCAGGGGACGTAACGGTAACATCCCGCGGCACAGTGCTCCTGTGCCGAGGGTGTAACCATTACGTTCTCGTACTGGAGCTTGGTGGGAGCGCGATCGCATGCTGACCTCTTCAGAGGTCATCTCCCATCGCACTGGAAGGGAGAAACAGATACGTTTCTCCTCGGTACGGGGGCAGGGGAGGTCAGGGAGGCATGAAAAGGAAAGGAAAGGCTTTTCCTTTCCTTTTCATGTCTCTCTGAGCATTTGCAGGAATGCCACTAGACACCAGGGATTAGTTTTTTTTGTTTACTGGTATAAGGGGAGCGACCCCTTTGGCAAGGGTCGCTCCCCAGGAGGCAATTTATTAATTAGGCCTTTTCTGCCCCCCCCGGGCAGATATTAATTAGGCCGATCTGCCCCGGGAGGGCAGAAACCTCTAGGCACCAGGGATAATTTTTTTGGTTTGTTTTATTTTTTTTAGACGTGGGGGGGCGACCCCTTTGGCAAGGGTCACTCCCCTGGGGAGAAAATTGTCTTTAGGCCCTTTCTACCCCCCTTGGGGGGCAGAAACCACTAGACACCAGTTTTTTTTGTCAATTTCATGCAAGGGGAGCAACAGATTTGTTTTAGGCCATTTCTGCCCTTCCCCCAGGTGGGGCAGAAACCACTAGGCACCAGGGATTTTTTTAAAACATTTTTTTACAGATTGGGAGCTACCCTTTAGGCAAGGGTCGCTCCCCAGGGGCAATTTTATTATTAGACCATTTTCGCCCCCCTTGGGGGCTGATCAGCCTATTTTTCTTAGGCCAATCTACCCCCAAGGGGGGAGAAACCACTAGACACCAGGGATTTTATTTTGCGACAATTTCACGCAAGGGTCACAACCCCTTAGGCAAGGGTCGCTCCCCTGAGATGGCACATTTATTTTAGGCCATTTCAGCCACCCTTGGTGGCAGATCGGCTTATTTCTATTAGGCCCACCTGCCCCCAAGGGGGGCAGAAACCAATTAGGCACCAGGGATTGATATGTGTGTGTTTTGTTTGGGGGGGGCAGCCCCTTGGGCAAGGGTCGCTCCCCATGGGGGCACATTCCTGTTGGCCATTTCTGCCCCCCACCTTGGGGGCAGATCGGCCTATTTATTTTCGGAAGGCTCATCTGCCCCCCAGGGGGGCAGAAAACCCAGCAGAGACCAGGGAAGATTTTTTCTTTTTTTAAAAGAGGGTATGGACATACCTCCACCCCAAATAAATGGGGACAAAGTTGTTATGCCCACTGGTGGGCAGATGGGGCAATTACCCCCGATCCACTCTTCAGGGGGGGGTAGAAAGACTACTAGATGCCAGAGTATTAAAAAAATAATAGTGGGGTGGTGGCTATCATCAGTATTGGAATGGTTATGCTCCCACAACAAGCTGAAGGGGGTAACAGTCTTTCAGCTCTCCCCCAGCACACTAAAACATCTTATCCCACAGCCAGCAAGAGGACATTTGATTATTTGGGGTTTTGGTTTTACCTTTGGGCCTTCAGAACATGTCTAACTCTCAAAATCGTCCCACTTGGAATGTTGGGGCTGCACTATTTGGACTTTGGGACGCTTCCATGTAGAAAAATCTACAAGACCTAGACACATCTGAAAACTAAACCTCTGGGTGAGTCCAGGGTGGTGTGCTTTACATGCACCCACACCATTTTCTTACCCACAATGCCCTGCAAACCTCCAACTTTGCTTGAAATCACACATTTTTCCCACAGTTTTGTAATGGAACCTTCCGTAATCTGCAGGAATCCACAAAATTCTGCCACACTTGTCAGCCTAAAAATGTTTTTTTTTCAAACTGCCCTTTTGGACCCGCTTTGGGTCCCCCTCATTTTTTACCAGTTTTTGGCTCTTCCTGTCACAGGCACTTGGTCCACCTACACAAGTGAGGTATAATTTTTATCGGGAGACTGAGGGGAACATTGGGTGGTAGGAAATTTGTGCTGGTGCAGTGATCCCACACAAAAATGTGGGAAAATGTTGATTTTTTAGCTAAATTTGAGGTTTGCTGAGGATTCTGGGTAAGAAAACACTGGGGTATCCACGCAAGTCACACCTCCCTCACGCCCTCTGGTGTCTAGTTTTCAGAAATGTCTGGGTTTGGTAGGTTTCCCTAGATGGCTGTCGAGCCCAGGACCAAAAACGCAGGTGCCCTCCGCAAAAACAGGTAGTTTAAGATTTGATAATTTGATGTGTCCATATAGTGTTTTGGGGCATTTCCTGTCATTGGCACTAAGCCTACCCACACAAGTGAGGTACCATTTTTATCGGGACACCTGGAGATATGCTGTGTGGAAGAAAATGTGTGGCTCCTCTCAGATTCCAGAACTTTCTATCACCGAAATGGAAAGAAAAAGTGTTTTATTTTCCAAATATTGAGGTTTGCAAAGGATTCTGAGTAGCAGAACCTGGTGAGAGCCACACAAGTCACCCCATCTTGGATTCCCCTAGCTGTCTAGTTTAAAAAAATGCACAGGTTTGGTAGGTTTCTCTAGGTGCTGTCTGAGCTCGAGGCCAAAATCCACACCTAGACACTTTGCAAAAAACAGGTCTGTTTTCTTTGGAAAATGTGATGTGTCAATGTTGTGTTTTGGGGCATTTCCTGTCGCGGGCACTAGGCCTACCCACACAAGTGAGGTACCTTTTTTATCTGGAGACTTGGGGAAACGCTGAGTGGAAGGAAATTTGTGGCTCCTCTCAGATTCCAGAACTTTCCATCACTAAAATGAGAGGAAAAAGTGTTTTTTGCCAAATTTTGAAGTTTGCAAAGGATCCTGGGTAACAGAACCTGGTGAAAGCCTCACAAGTCACTCCATTCTGAATTGCCCTAGGTGTCTAGTTTAAAAAATGTATAGGTTTGCCAGGTTTCTCTAGGTGCTGGTTGAGCTAAAGGCCAAAATCCACAGCGAGGCACTTTAAAAAAAACATGTCAAATTTCAATGTAAAAATGTGATGTGCCATGTTGCGTTTCCTGTCGCGGGCATTAGGCCTACCCACGCAAGTGAGGTACCATTTTAATCGGGAGACTTGGGGGAACACAGAATCGAAAAACAAATGTTATTGCCGCTCGTCTTTCTCTGCATTTTTTCCTTCCAAATGTAAGACTGTGTAAAAAAGACGTCTATTTGAGAAATGCCCTTTAATTCACATGCTAGTATGGGGACCACTGAATTTAGAGATGTTCAAATAACCACTGCTTCTCAACACCTTACCTTGTGCCCATTTTTTAAATACAAAGGGTTCCTTGATACCTATTTTTGACTCTTTATATTTCACCAAATGAATTGCTGTATACCCGGTATACAATGAAAACCTATTGTAATGTGCAGCTCCTTTATTGGCTCTGGGTACCTAGAGTTCACAATGAACCTACAAGCCCTACATATTCCTGCAACCAGAAGAGTCCAGCAGACATAATGTTTTGTTACTTATAAAAATCTGACATCGCAGGAATAAGTTACAGAGTAAAACGTGGAGAAAAATGGCTGTTTTTTTCACCTCACTTACAATATTTTTTTACTTCAGCTGTTATTTTCTGTTGGAAAATCTTGTAGGATATACACAAATGACACCTTGTTGAATTCAGAATTTTGTCTACTTTTCAGAAATGTTTAGCTGTCTGGGATCCAGAATTGGTTTTACACTCTTTTCGGTCACTAACTGGAAGGAGGCTAAAAGCACAGAAACTAGTAAAAATGGGGTATGTCCCAGTAAAATGCTACAATTATGTTGAAAAATATGGTTTTCTGATTCAAGTCTGCTTGTTCCTGATAGCTGGGAAGATGGGAATTTTAGCACCGTAAGCCCTTTATTGACTCCATTTTCATGGAAAAAAACACAAGCCTTCTTCTGCTGCCCTTTTTTCCATTTGAAAAAAACAAAAAACATTTTTGCTGTATTTTGGCTAATTTCTTGGTCTCCTCCAGGGGAACCCACAAACTCTGGGTACCTCTAGAATCCCTGGGATGTTGGAAAAAAAGGGCCAATATTTGGCGTTGGTAGCTTATGTGGACAAAAAGTTATGAGGGCCTAAGTGCAAACTGCCTCAAGTAGCCAAAAAAAGGCTCTGCACAGGAAGGGAAAAGGCCTGGCAGTGAAGGGGTTAAGAGCACTGATGAATAACTGTGTGTAAGGCAATACCGGATTTTTAAGAAAATAAAAAGAAGCAAAGAGATTGGTAAATACGAAGAGACATTTTAGTGAAGAAACAAATACACTGTGAAAGCATGCAATCTTATCTGCATGGCTAAACCACCAAAAAAAAGTATAGTTCGAGAAAGATAATGGTCAATAAATTATTCGAAGCACATGATCACTTAAAAAAACATGAAATGTTTCTGATGTTGAGGAGGTTTATACATTGTATTTAGTACTATTATATTTTTGAACTTGAATTTCTCAAGTACTTTTATCTCTTGCCATCTACATTACTCTTGCTCATAGTATGTCTTCTCTTTGAAGGAGAGGAGAAAGTGAGCGGGGGCAGTGGTAGCACTAGAGGGGAGAGAACATCGAGTCGCGCTCATATGTATGCACCCAAGGAGTCATCCATTCATTAATGCAATCCAGTCTTGCATTTACTGAGCCATCCTCCAACACCCTTGCTGTCATCCAGCTATGCACGCATGTGAGTGAAACCAAGCACACATATGTATGTATTTGAAAAGCAATGATAGGGTATTTCGCAGTTGAGTTTCACAAACATCCTTTTCTCCAGCTGCAAACCCACATCCATCCATCTCTCCGTGCAGCCATCAACCAATCCAGAAACCCAGGCAAACACTCACAACTCTACCATTTGACTTCCTCACTCACTCATCCACCCACACATACATTTTCAAACATTCAGCCATACTCATTCCTACATATCTGCACCAAAGAATTTATCTATCCATCAATCCACATCATGCAAGCGTCTATCCATCCACCTATCTACCCACTCACTCATACCAATATATGCATCCTTCCATTCACCCCAACCGAGTCATGCATGCATCCGTCTAATCACACTTGCACACTGATTTACCAACAACCATGTAAAGACTCATGCGTCCAGCTATGTCCATCTAGTAGCACTAATGCATTAATGAATTCCCCCTTTCGCCCAGCTGTGTCCCCTATGTGACTCCATACATCCATACAGTTACCTACCCTTAAACCATCCCTCAGTCCATTCACAAAAAAAAACGATGCTTATATCTATCTATGTGCTAATGCATGTGTGCCTGTACGTATGTTGTTGTGTGTATATGGTTGACCATATGTGTTTTCTATTTCTGCTCGGGTTCCTTACTGTATTTTGGAAGGGAAATGGGTACCTTTGTGTGCTTCTGGAGTTTGGTCAATGTGCTTGGTGTTGCCTCTATGTTTGCAGGCATGTTTGCTCGTAGTTGTGCTGATCTGTGTCTCCATGTGTATATTGCCAAGTATGCTGTGTTGGTGTGTGTCACTGCACATATATTTTGTATATCTGTTACATGCACTGTACAAAATGGGGGCTTGAAGGGCAGCCGACCTTTGGGAGGTTTGACCCCCAGGGTACTTTGGGAAATGGAGCAGTCCAATGACTGCTCCAGTTTATTTTGGGCTTTCTTTGGGCTATTTTGGAAGGCCAGCTATATAAGCCAGCCATTTTTATGTGTCAGCCATTTTAGTAACGTTAGCAACGTGGCTGGTCACAGGTAGCTGTTAGTGTTTTCACAGGTAGCAGTTAGCCTTTATAAGAGCGTTAGTTAGTATTTAGATCACTCACCGTTTGTGCAGTCACTCACCGTGTGTCACAATATGGTGCAGGAGAAAGTGGTCAGGGTCCTACAGCTCCTACAGGAGGTGGGACGCCCGGACTTTCTGGGAGATGGTGGGGAAGCGGTGAAGGGGGGTCCACTCTAGAGGTAGGAGAGTGGCCCGGGCAGCGTCTACAGCAAGCCAGGGTGGAGTTACCACCTGGAGGGAGGGGAAGAGACCTGATTGGTGGCACAGCAGGTGCAAGCACTTGGCTCTCATTGGTCGCACATGGGCCAAATGGGCCCTTATTCACAAAACAACCTAAGATGCAATGGAAGGGGGCCGCACAGGGGCCAAATGAGCACTGGGAGGGGGAAAAGAGGGGCAGAATGAGCCATATGTACAGGGCAGACAGCAGATACAGGGGTTTGGGGGAGCAGTGGCAAGGAGCAGTAACTGCTCAAGTTTGTCAAGGGCAGATGGAGGAGCAAGTTGAGCACATGCGGTAGGGAAGGGCCCAGATTAACACTAGGGGTAATGAAGGGGAGGAGCATCTCGCAACAGCGGCAGGAAGGGGGCAGTGAGGTGTTTGGTTGACGGAGGGTAGTCCTGACTGCTGACTATCCTGTTGTCTTTGTGCCTGTGCCCACTGGCCTCCTGGAGCCCCAGATTGTCCTGCTGTCCCATAGCAGTTGACAAGGACATGCCTGTCCTAGCATTAGGATGTTTGGTTGAGGGAGGGGTGGTTTCTGGGGGAGTGCCTACATTTGCAGTATTCCCTAGTGCACAGGCCTTTATTAAAGTCCCAGCATGCCCCTGTCTGCCTGGTTTGCACCTGCCCCCACCCCTCCCCGGTTGGGGCATCCTTGAAAGGGCTGATATACAATCGACAGCCCACTCGCCGTAAAGATGGTCTTGCCAGATTTGAAAGGACTCATAGTATGATGCCACAGGTCAGAGTCTACTTCCCCCCATTGTACATCGGGATCTGCTGCCATGCACGCCCAAAACTCATCACTATACTAGGCCCATGCATATCCCCTAGAATTGATCTGTTCTTTCCAAATGGTGTCCATGGTCTTAAAAAGTGGCACACACCATTCCGGGTGCCACTCACAGTAAATGCTGGCATAAATTAAGAAGGCTGCCATCCAATTCTGGATGGTCAGTGGAACTTTAGGATGCTTAGCCAATTCATATTCCTCCTCCTTAGATCCCTCATTTTCCCTTAGTTCCCTATGCAAGAGCTTCAATAATTCCACATATTCCTCATTCCAGATTTTTTCCTTAGTTGCCTGCATCCGGTGAGCCCCCAGAGGCTTTGATATGCCCATATAGGGCATCTTTTTGATTTTCAGCTCCTTGCTCTCCAGGGAATCTGGCTTTTCCTTTCTAGTACCTTCCACCGACTCCTCTTCCTTGCTAGTACCTGCCACCTGTACCGTCCCTGCCCCCCATTGCCACTCTGGCCTGTCCCCTTAGCTGCATCGACCCCTGGTTTCACCTCCCAATGTTGCGACCCCACATCTGCTCCTCGCCAAGCCTCTTTCTCTGTACTAACTCCCATGTCAGCCACATAAGTGCCTTTTGTGAGCTGTAATGAGCTATCCTGTTATGGTATTGAAACCACCCCAACTGACACCATTGCTGCAGCCTTGAACTACCTGTGCAACTCTTACCTGGCACCAGGGTTCGTGCCCGTGCTGCAGCCCGCAGCATCATCCACTGTTCGTTCCTGTTCAGCTCATCTTGTCGAGACTGCAAATGCTGCCTCGATCTTGGTTGCTGCAAAATACTAGGCACAGACCAATGAGTGTAACCTCCTTCCCCCTTTCTACACTCATCCCCTTGCCACCAGCGATACACTCATCCCCTTGCCACCAGCGATCTTCATCTACACTCTGACCATTGTTGTCCATCAACTCACCTTCCTCTAAGCTATCTACATCATAATCCAACACTGTCATATCACCACAATACACACATGCACCTTCCATGGCAGTGTTTGCCACCTGGCACTGTGGTATTGCCATAGCACCATGTCCAGCACACTGAAAGTCATTACGTTAGGGGATCTTACCATACCCTCCCAAACTGTCCTCAGACAGTTACGGTCAACTGAAGCCGCCCGGCAGGCAAGTGCTAGACCATCCCTTCTCTTTGGGGTTCTGGAGCTGTACTGAGCTCACCTGAATCCTCTCTGTCCTGTGCCGCACTCTGCAAAGGGAAAAACATGTCTGGTGGTTGGTCCCTGACTCATGCCATACTGGGCGCACCCCTGCTACTACTTTCTCCCATCTGCCCTTCATCTCCCCACCGACCATTGCCTGGGTCTCATGAACCCGCTCCTCCCACAAGGCCCAGCCACGGTTTTTCTTGACCTGTAATTTTACCCCCACTTCCACCCGTAATGTACACTCTCCTTGGCCTGTCCCTACTTAGCCGTGGCCAAGCCTCCTCCTCTCCCCTGACCTGGGACAAAAACTCTGCATCGCCCGTCGACATCTGTCTCGCCATCACTACATTCCAGCCCAGTGGCTATAAAGGGCTCCTTGGCCCTTGGTGTCTCCAGTGCCCCTATCCCCATCCTGGCTAACTGTCCCCTTGCCCCTGCTGATACTCTGCCCTGGAAGCCCACCCAGTCCAAAGAGACTGCCCCTTCACACCCCTTTGCCACTTTTATGTGGCCCTGGATCCTGTCTGTGAGGCCCAATTGCGATACCTGGCCCCTGCCTGGCTCTCGTTGTAGATACAGCCCCTCTTCTATGGCCACCCTAAATTGTTCCCTCTCTTCCCTACTCTTTTCTTCACAGCTGCCCCCACTCCCCCAGAAACCACCCCTCCCTCAACCAAACATCCTAATGCTAGGGCAGGCATGTCCTCGTCAACTGCTATGGGACAGCAGGACAATCTGGGGCTCCAGGAGGCCAGTGGGCACAGGCACAAAGACAACAGGATAGTCAGCAGTCAGGACACGCTGACAATTTCAAAGGAGGAAGAGGGGGTGGGGGCGCATCGGCAAGAGTTCATAGTCCCATTAAGTTGGATCGGTTAGGGTTTGTCTGGCACAGTATGATAAGAGAGTAGAAGCACAAATATTTGGTGGGAGTTTCATGATCGGGTTTCGGTTAGGCTACCAGGGGCCTGTAGTGCAGAGATGGATCACCAATCTAAATTGGTGGGTCCTCTAAAACATGTGGTAAAAGTCAAGTTGCTAAAAAAGATAAGAGAAGGGAGGATGGCTGTCCCGTTTGATAACTGACCCATGGAAGATTTGATAATTTCCCCTATTGAGGTGGTGCCTAAGAAGGACAAATGGCAGTTCAGGCTTATCCAACATTTTTCATGGCTAGAGGGATCCTCCATTAATGACTTTATTCCTGAGGATCAGGCATCTGTAAAATATTCATCAGTGAACGTGGCTGTGGCCATCATAGAAGGGGCAGGGAAGGGCGTGTTCATGGTGAAGTGCGACATCAAATCAGCTTTTCATTTGCTTCCGGTGCATTCAGATGTTTTCAGCTATTGGGCATACAATTTGAGGGTCAATGGTATGTGGATAAGGCACTGCACATGGGGCGTTACATTTCATGTGCAATGCTTGATCAATTTAGCACATTCCTCCGTTGGACCTTTTCACTGCAAAATGGATACTCTCAAGTGGCACATTATTTGGATGATTTATTTTTTGTGGGGCAACCAATGACAGGAGAATGTCACAGCATGCTGATTAGTTTCCCAGCCATTATGGATGACTTAGTGGTTCCCTTGGCACATGAGAAGACAGTGGGACCAAGCATGGTACTGTCATTCTTGGGCATCAAAATTGATTCACAGGCAATGGAAGCTCGGCTACCAGTAGACAAGAAGGTGACAATGGAGATCTTGCTGGATTCAATGCTAGTAAAAGAAAATGTAACGGTCAGCGAGGGGCAAGTGCTGTTGGGACATCTTAATGTCACTGCAGGGTGGTTTGGGTGGGGAGGGCATTCTGCAGAAGATTAGGGTTGTCACTAACGGGTTCCACACTGCCTCACCACCATATCGGGCTGTCAGCAGGAACAAAGGAGGACTTACATATGCAGAGGTTTTTTTTGGACTCTTCTAACCAAGTTCCATTGATGGGGCTGTCTGAATTTGAGTGGGAGGGGCAAATCTACTCAGATGCCGCAGGAGCAATGGGTTTTGGCTTATATTGGCAGGGTCAGTGGTGTGCTTAGGACTGGCCACTGGCATGGAAGCATGGAGGGAGGAGTATAGCCTTCTTGGAGTTTTTCCTTTGGTTGTGGCTGTAGCATTATGGGGAGAGCAATTAGCTCAAAAGAAAGTCTTATTCGGAATAGACAACATGGCGATGGTGGAGGTAGTGAACAGGCAATTGGCAAGGGATACTCAGGTGTTGAAACTTCTGCGAGTGTTTGTACTGCACTGCTTCAAGTATGACAGTGTTTAAGCACAACATGTACCAAGGTGGACAATGACATTGCGGATGCTTTCTCGTTCACAGTGGAAAAGATTCCTTGGGCTGGTCAAGGAGGCGGACACGGTCAGGAACAGAATGCTTCAAGATTTATGGACAGTAGGCAATCGAGGATGCTGCAGCTGGTGGTAGAGTCTTTGTCAGATAGGCAGGATTGGGAGGAGTTCCTGAGCAGTGGTGACAGTTGGAGGGTGAGGTAAAAGGGTGGATTGAGGATGTAGTGCAGTTTATCTTGTCGCTCATTGAGAAAGGGCAGTCCAGGATAACAATCACTGATAAGCTGGCAGGTATAGCATGCTCGGAGAGGTTGCTTTGGTGTAATATCCCCTCGGCCCGGGAAATGGGGAGTTGTATATTGGAGGGATAGGCCAGGGAGGTGGGCCAAGCAGGGACAAAGAGACAACTATTGACATGGGAATTATTCTGTGAGGTGATTCAGAGCCTCAGGGACATGTGTAGTGATGAGGATAAAAAGGCCTTGTTTACAATGCTGACGACTTGAATGTTTTTCAGAGCTTTTTGATTATCTGAGCTATGTGGGGGTAGGGAAAAAGGTGGGGTTATATGGGAGGAGGTATGTCCAGGCAAAGACGGTCTGCAAGTCTGGTTGCTCAAGTCTAAGACAGATCAGAAAGGGCGAGGCAGGTCAGTGTTACTTCGCAGATACTCTGCCTGCTTTTTGGGCTGCAGTTATGCAAAACAGAGTCTTGAAGAAAGAGGGCAGGATTTTCCTTTACAGGACAGGCAGGCCAGTTATAGCATTTCAGCTTTTGGCAGTACTCCGTAAGGCACTGAATTATATAGGCAAGGAAGCAAAAGGCTATCGTACTCATTCATTTTGCATAGGGATGGCCACGGAAGCAGGGAGGAGGGGATGGATTAAGGAGCGCATCATGGGCCTTGACGGATGAGCATCGTACTGCTTGCAGCTATATGTGCGGGTGGGTTGCCTAATTAGGGCAGGTTGTGTCCTTAAACTAAATTTTGTGTATTTCAAGTTAATTTCCAGGCTCTCAAGCAGCTGGGCTATCACTCTGGATCGTAGGACATACATTTGTTAAATGGGCAGAGAGACAGGCGTAGAAGAGCGCTGTTGAATATAATGACCCATTCCAAGCTGAAAGTTCATTGGCATGGAACAGTGAATATGAGATGGTCAGGATTGTTGCATTATTTGAATAAATCGGTGGTCATGGGCCAGTGCATGTATATCTTACTACTGCATCTAGGGGAAAATGACCTGGTTCGTATAAAAGGAGTAACATTATTAAGGTCCATGAAGGATGATCTGTCAGAAATAACGAGGCAGTGGGTAGGTACTCATGTTATGTGGACAGAATTTATTCTGTGGCGTTTTTGGCAAGGGGCATTGAAGTCGATAGCAATTGAAAAAACAAGGAGGAAGGTGACTAAGGATACTGTACCCCGTACGGACACGAACTCATCTCTTACTCACCAGGACCGGCTTATCATGGCTACTTAATTTTACTTACGCGGCCACTCTAGTACGTGTCTACGAGCTTCCTGACCCCGGTAATTATTATTACCTAACAGCACGGCAGGAGTCTTCTCTCACATATTACCTTCAAGGTTGAACCTATTTACTAGATTTAGACTGCACTGTCCTATTACTTATGTTACTAAGACTCTGGAACCCAGCAATACTTACCAGAACCAGAATACTTTTGGCTGCCTTGTCTTAATGTTACACAGCATTTGTGAATGCTTCAAGGACTATACTGCCACACAATAAACCTTGGATTTTGAAGAAATGAAAAATATGGACTTTGGTTTATTCATCCACAATGTGATACTATTCATTTGAACAGTTTATTATGAGTGCTGTAGTAGTTATGTGTATAAGCAGATGAGGACATTCTGCAGACAGAATGGGATAGGAAAAGTAGAGTATAAGGATTTGACATACGAGGCAGTGTAATGCTTCCGGGGGGATGGTGTTCACCTTTCATTTAAGGGCATGGAACTTTATTTTCCTCAGTTATGTGAGATGGAAGGTAGGGCTCTCAATCTTGACTAAGGTACTTACGCAGGGGAGCAGAAAAAGTTGGATTTGTACCTGTTCTTTTTCTGTGTCAGTTGGCAGAGAAGCTGTCTTGGGTTAGCCAAGTTTATTGTTGACAGCAGCAATTCAGGTGGAAAGGGAATGGTTAGATAACACACGCCTGGACGAGGCAGGAAGTTCAAGGTTCATTAACATGTTAACTCAGTTACAGGTTAGTAGTGACAGCAAAACTGTTTGAGAGATTAAAGGGCTCAAGTGGGGACGTTTAGCACAGGATGGTACAAACTTGCAAATCTAAGCTTAAGGGAGGAGGGACATTTTAGGAGTGGGAGGTAGTTTAACATAGGTAACTTCCTTGTATAGTGAGGTGTAGTTTTGTAAGGTAAAAGGCCAGGGGTTTCTTTACATATGTGATGTGCACCTGTTTCAATAAAGCGGCCTTTTTCACACAAACTGGGTGCCGTGGTCTGTGCTGCTCCTCTATATCCCAATGGGGAATTGGGGGGCAGCCGAACTTTGGGATGTCTCACACCTAGGGTACGTTGGGAAATGGAGCAGTCCAACGACTGTTCCAGTTTATGTTGGGCTTTCTGTGGGCTATTTTGGGTGGCCGGCTATATAAGCCAGCCATTTTATGTGCCAGCCACCATTTTGGTAACATAAACAAGGTGGCTGGTCATAGGTAGCGGTTAGCGTTGGCCTCTCCCACCCAGCCCTATAGGCATACAGGTGATTATAGTCTGGGTCTACAGGGTTTGGAGTCTTTCTAGTTCTATTGGTTGTTGCTTTGAAGCAGGGGCGGTTGGGAGAGAAGTTGGCTTGGGTTAGCCAAGTTTACTGATATTGACAGCAGCAATCCAGTTGGAAAGGGAACAGGTAGATAAGCGCATGCTTGGACTAGGCAGGAAGTTTAAGGTTCATTAACAAGTTAATTCAGTTACAGGATAATAGTGGCAGCAAAACTGTTTGGGAGGTTAAAGGCCTCAAGCAGGGAAGTTTAACACAGAATGGTACAAACTTGCAGGTCTAAGCTTATGGGGGAGGGGCATTTTTAGGGGTGGGGTAGTTTAACGTAGATAACTTCCTTGTATAGTGAGTAGTAGTTTTGTAAGGCAGAAGGACAGGGGGGTTCTTTACATATGTGATGTGCACCTCTTTCAATTAAGTGGCCTTTTTCACACAAACTAGGTACCCTGGTCTGTGCTGCTCCCCTATTTACGAAAAAGTCAATTTCTTTGAGTTAAGCCCTGGTTAAGTTAAAGTACCAGAAAACTGTTTGAACCTATGTTACATAAAGTGTGAAAACATAAAATTAGGAATAGATGGTACATTTTGGACGTCATTTTCCTCCGATATCTAAAGAAGCGTGTCATATTAAAGAAATTCATTTAGCATGAACTTTATGGTGCTGTATTAGTGTTTCAAACGCTTCTTAAATATCTTCCTGTCCAACTGTGACACATTTCAGAAACAAAGATAAACTGGCACATATTATAACCGTTATTTCCTTAAGAAAACCACAGAGTTGTCAAAAATCCTTCAGAGCTTATCTGAGAGGATGTTCCTTTCTTCTTCTCTGACTAGCAACTATTTTACAGCCTCCACATTTGCAGCCTCGTTATAGTATATCACATAAACTAGCAAGCCCACAAACTCCAGTTTGTTGTAAAGTTGGGCCCCAGCAGCGCCGAAATAAAATTAAATTGTAAATGTTGTATTGGTTATGAACTACTAATAGGGCTTCAAATGCAAATAATGAGTTTTAAAGTTTTTTAATTACCTCCATGAAAGTTTAGCTAACTGAATGTAGAAAACTGTGTTCGAATGTAGCTTGAAAATAAAGGAGCACTGAATTTTATTTTTTAATTATTTACTTATGTTATTTACTTATTCAGATGTTTCTTTAAAACTGACATAATCCAAAAAGGATGTTAGCAGCTTGACAAAAAAATATATGAACGTGATACAGTCGAGGTACAGGAAAAACAGTTGACAGGAAAAAGGCAACTTTCGTGTAAGATACTTTGGAAAGATATGAGCAGGGTAATAACCTTTGGAGGACAAGGCAGTACCAATTGCAGTGAAAATTACAGGCTGTAGATGACTGCCAAATAGAGAGTTTAGCAATGTGATGCACTGTAAAAGATTACAGAAGGGAGGAGAGGTTTCTGTTGAGATAAAGTGCAAGAGTTCATTAGCAGGCGGAAACCAGTTTGAGCAACAGGTTTGTTTCTGCATTTTTTGACAGAAGGGTGGATTGTGATATTGTACAGTGGGTTGAGGCTGATTAAAGATCGTGCACATCTTTAAGTAAAATGTATATATTTAAAATATATCAAAGTGCAAAGCTGAAAATGAACGTATGAGCAGGGGTGTAGCCTAAAGGGGGGTGTTTGGGGTGTTACACACCCACTCATAACTGTATTTTGAAGTAAATCATTGGGTACAGGTGCTCTCAGTGGGTATGGTGAGTTCTCTGCCGATTTCACGTAGATTTTTCTATATACACACAGACGAAAAAACGCACTGTTGGTTGATTTACAAAATATTTTGGGCCATGTTAATGAGAAATTGGCACACTGGTCCCGATGCGCCATTTCTCTTGCATTGCCCTTGCCACACCTAACAACACCATGGTTGTGCTGTATTAACAACATAGCACACCATGGCGGTCGTTACCACAAAGTTTCAGAATTTTTTAAGCTGTTGGGGCGCTTTGCTGCACTAGCGTAAAAAAAAATTCCGCTAATGCAGCAAAGCACAGGAAGGCCCATTGATTTTAATGGATGTGTCATTTTAACACCAGGCGTTAAAAATTATGGAAAAAAATTGTGCAGGGAAATCTAGTAAATTTTGGGTCTCCCTTACACCCGCCTTGCATTCATTATGCCTGGCGCAGGGGTTGCAAATTGGCGCAATGCATGCACCAAGGAATCGTAATGTGATCGAGTTCACTGAAACACAGAAACAACACACTTCTTTCTGACAAAAACAGATGAATATGTTGTGTGGTCCTTTTAGACTCATTTGGCCATGACCTTCTCAGGAACACACTTTAGGAGTTTGCACAAAGCATAGTGTTTTTAAAGAGAAATGAATCTTTACTGGAAGCTAATGGAGATTAAATAAGTATACAGTATTGTGACTGAATATAGGAGATCTGGAAGGAGTCTGAGTGATAGACGTCCGGGTTAATTGAAGGCACTTCCAAAGGAACTTAACTGAGACCAAAAACGATCTTCAACTGTTTATGGTGCAAAAAAACGTATTAAGATAGCTGTTCAGCTGTCAGGATGCACTAACCCTGCAATCCAAATTCAATAGGCAGGAATAATGTGGGCTTCTACAGTCTCCAAACCTACTACCAACCACACAATAACAGTCATTGGTTAGAGGTAGACCCAAGGAAAGGGGAACAGAACAAGGGATACTAAATATCACCACACTGCATGGTTGCACATCAGGTCTGGTCTGCACCATAGGAAAATTGATATCTGAAGACTAGAGAAGGCTTTTAGGAATCCTTCAGTACGGACTCCTACCCCTAAAGTCTGATGCAGTATATAATATCCCTTTTGACATTTTCTGTATTTCCTACACGGTTGAGGGAAGCTCTATATTTTTCTACAGCTGACATACAATTAACATATTCAAATGTTACTCAGAGTTATTATGTGTTGCTTACTGTTAAACCTGTCAGCCTTAGGGTAACCTTCCCCTAAACGTTTTGTCTTCTCTTCTCTTGTTTTGCTGAATTCATTTTGTTGACCTTATGACTTTGTGCACTGTCCCGCTGCTAACCAGTGCTAAACGTGTTTGTGCTCACTCCTTAAAACATGGTAAAGTTGGCTTACACCTGATCTGCATATTTAATTTACTTATCAGTCCCTAGGTAAATGGCATATCATATATTCAGGGCTAGCAAGTTAAATGCTACTAGTGGGCCTGCAGCACTTATTGTGCCACCCACTTAAGTAGCCCCCTAAACAAGTTCTAGACCTTGGATTGCAGCCTGGATGCAGTTTTAAACTGCCAATTCAACTTTGCAAAAAAAGCAATTGCCTGGCCAAAAAAAAAACCTTCCTATTACGTATAAGTAGTGCTCCCGGTTTTAGGGTAAAATTTTTTTTTTTTATTTCTCCCTGTATTTATCGATATTTATATTTTGGCTTTCTTATTGGTATATATATATATATTTTATCTTTTGAGAATAAATGGAGTCATAAAAAGGTACATTTCCATATTTATTTAACTGATAAACACACACTCATACTTTGATGCCTGTCCCGTTTTAGAAAATTAAGCAGCCAAATATACTTAAACATTATACCGACTGGTAAATATTACCATTATACCTCATAGATATGTTAACATATGCTTGTATTTAAGGGAATTTGATTTTTTTTTAACTCCCCATGCTATCTGTCGGTCTCATATGTTGACCTGGAATTCATGAAAGATAGCAGTTCGAGTCACTTACAGGAGGCACAATTTTTCGTATTTTTCAGCTTTTAAAAATAAACACCAACAGGAAACACATTGTTTTCTGTCTGTATTTATGTATAAGATTCAGTAAAAATGGAAAACTAGGAGTCCTATTTGTAATATAGTTTTGAGAAACAAGCTCAATTTTAAAACAGTAGAATCACATTGATATTAAAGTTCGATTACATTAAATAAATTCACAGGCACTGAGGTTCACAATTTATGGAGTCTACAACTTAACTGGGCTTTTAAGGACGCCTCAGCAGAGGTCAGTCCCTCCACAAACTACTGCATACAGCGGTTAGCCTGAGGACAGGTGTCAGCAGAGAGGCCAGTTCCTCCACACATCCTACTACACTCACTTGGCGCCCCCAGATGAAGTCTCCATGAAGGGGCAGGTCCTCCTCTCACCCTAATGCACATGACTGTTGCCCTCCTTCCAACCCACCACGGCCAGCCAATCCCCTGAAGTGGAGTTGGTGTAATATATGGTAATAAAATATTACATTCAAGGGAGTGTGTGGCAGGTGTTGGACACAGGGCCTAGCCCTGGCACCAACCTCACACTGCGCGTGGCCAAAGGCCATGTGGGACTGGGGTTGGCATTACGTATGGAAATAAATTATTGGTTTACCTTAAAAAATGCTAGAAATTCACTGAAAAGAACATTACATTGATGTTATAGTTAGGTAAGGTAATAATATCTTGCTTTGCATTTAAAATAAACGCCTTAGAAATTTACTGGAAAAACCAAAAGTTAAAGGGATGTGATAGATAGGGGAAAATATCAGTTAGAACATACCTTTTTCAATGAACAAAATCACTGAGATTCACCAGTTATAGTTATCTCAATTAACTTTAACTCGAGCACTAAACTAACTATAACTCATGCCATAAAGTAATTATAATTTGCGCCCTTGGCATGCATTACTAATTACCTCCAACGTCACATCTCTCATTACATGTTCTGTGACAGCATTTATAACATCAATGCAGCACCTGAAATGACATTGTTGTTTACAACACTGTGAATATATATAATTTAAATACCTAAATAATTTAATGAATTTAGTACTAATTCCTATGGTGTGTTATTTTATTTCCTTCACTCTACTATTTTCTATGGGAGTGTGATGAAGCAACCTGTGAGAGACCAAGTGCGGATGCTCGAATTACTGTTTTGACACAATAAGGGCTGTAGTAACTTTAGAAGTGTAGTTTGTAAACAGCAGTGCTCTTACTCAATTGTGGGTATCTGTTGTATTATTGTGTCCCTCCTTAAACCTCTCCTTAAATGTCCCTAAACCTCCCCCATTTAGTAATAAGTATTCCCCATTTTCTAGCCTCTCCTCTTTGTCCCTCTCACAGTTACTACTGATACATATACTCATGTGTGCAGAGATCTTCACACAGGAAAGATAGGTGAGGCAGAGGCCTCCAGGCATGTGAGGGGCGGAGGCCAGAGGCAGCTGTCGAGCTCACTAGTCGGAGCAGACACCTTGCAGCAAGCAGTAGTTACCCAAGCTATGGGCTGGACTAAGTGCTATAGTTAGCGGTCAGGACATTTCAGAAACACTTGCAGTGTGTACCATTGCAACCCACGGCTAGAGCGGTGGAGGTCACCTGGAGCCCATGGCAGAACAACGGATTACTGCATGTGGCTCAAGAAGATTCTAATTGGTGTGGGGGACTAGTAACCTCTGGGAACCTGTCCGGCACAAACCCTATTCCTTAAACAAGCAGTGTAGCTGGTTTCTCCTGGTCTTCCACCCAGGATTCCCATCAGTGTAGGGCCCCCCACCTCTGTGATGAAAAGTGGACAGGAATGGAGAGTGTGCTGTAACAAGGAAGCACATAAACTACGGGGGCCCTTGTCTCATGCCACTGGCATAAAAGGGGAAAAAAACAATGACTGGGTCCCGAGAGACAGCTCGAGTGGGGGCTGCGCTGAGCCATTGGGTTGACCTGTAGGGGTGGACTCCAGCAAGCTTCTACCGTGGAGGAGACAAGGACTGTTGACTTTGGGGCAGTGCTTAATGTGTGCTTGTTGTTTTCATTGTGGAGCACTGGCACTTATTTTTGAGAGCCGGCACTTATTTTTCTCCCTCAAGCATTTACTGCGAGCAATAGACACATATGTGAAAGATGGAGGAAGAGAAAAACGAAAAAACGTCACAATGGGATAAAGAAGAAAGCTGCAAGAGTGAGCTGAAATGGCAGTGAGTGGCTTTAAATGGATTAAAGAGGCCCCAGATGGCTTCAGGATTACGCTGATTCAGTATTCCGTGTTCGCATATTTAATTGCAGCAGCCGCATGTTTAAGAGGAGGGCTATGGGCACGTTTTTATTTACAAATTAAGCATTGCTTTGGGGGTTCCCACTGCACCTCTGTTAGGGGGGTAATTGTTGTGCCAACGTCATGGGAGGACCTAGGGAGAAGGAGGCGATCTATTGGGGCCAGCAAATCAAAGGGGCCTACACTGAACAGCGTGCAAACCAGCAGTTGTCAGGAACAGTGTACCAGAACTCAACTGCTGCCATGGTGAAAGATAAATCCCCCACAGAGGTGACCAAACAAACAAAATCACGCAATACACTATGGCGGTCATTCTGACCCTGGCGGTCAAAGACCGCCAGGGTGGAGGACCGCGGGAGCACCGCCGACAGGCCGGCGGTGCTCCAATGGGGATTCCGACCGCGGCGGTAAAGCCGCGGTCGGACCGGCAACACTGGCGGTCTCCCGCCAGTGTCCCGCCGCCCCATTGAATCCTCCAAGGCGGCGCAGCTTGCTGCGCCGCCGAGGGGATTCCGACCCCCCCTACCGCCATCCAGATCCCGGCGGTCCGACCGCCGGGAACCGGATGGCGGTAGGGGGGGTCGCGGGGCCCCTAGGGGCCCCTGCAGTGCCCATGCCACTGGCATGGGCACTGCAGGGGCCCCCGTAAGAGGGCCCCTAAATGTATTTCACTGTCTGCTGCGCAGACAGTGAAATACGCGACGGGTGCAACTGCACCCGTCGCACAGCTTCCACTCCGCCGGCTCGATTCCGAGCCGGCTTCATCGTGGAAGCCTCTTTCCCGCTGGGCTGGCGGGCGGCCTGAAGGCGGCCGCCCGCCAGCCCAGCGGGAATGTCAGAATTACCGCCGCGGTCTTTCGACCGCGGAACGGTAACCTGACGGCGGGACTTTGGCGGGCGGCGGTCAGAATGAGGGCCTATGTCCGGTCGAGGGCCACAAGATACAGGACAGCGGGAACCCATACCTCATGACCAAGGAGGGCCTACGGGGAACACAGCTGAAATTCTGGAAGCTATAGAGAGGTCTTGTGAGGTACTAGAAACTAAAATGGACACAATTGCCATGGATATCAACCACCTGATATGGACCTTCAAAAAGTAGTGGAAAGAGCCACAAATACAGAAGAGGAGGTCTCCACCCTGCGTGCTACGGTGCAGGAGCTACAGGCGACGGTGGCAGAGCTCAAAAACAGTGCAACACAAGTGAACAAATGCCTAGAAGATGCTCTAGGTGAAGTAACTTGAGATTACTGGAATTTCCTGAATGTGCATAGGGCCCCTCCGCAGAAGTGTTTATTGAGGAGTGGATAACGACCGCATTGCAACTAGTACACCTCTCCAAAAGGGCACACAGGGTCCTGAGGCAGCACCTTGACCAGTAGTTCCAACAAGAGCACTTATTCCAAGAGAGTTTCATTACAGATAGAGACATAATTCTCCAACATGTTCATGACCCTCCTCATCTCCAAGGTATGAGGAATCCCCCATCCAAATATACCTGGAGGGTGCAGGAACTCCATATGAACTTTCTTTCGATCAAATGGAGGATGCAAGTACATAACATCAGATAGAGTATGCTCTTCCCTGCACGATTGAGAGTCCAACATAATGCTAAGGTGCACTTATATGACAATTCCCAAGAGGCTGCAGAATGGATGGATTCCCTGGGTCAGGGAGCACAATTCTTAGAATGGGGTGAATCCGGGTGCAGAGGAGCACGGCGCTCTAATCGATCCGGTGAGATAAATTTGCAACAGGAAAAGACACTCCCAAAATGCACTACAGTCAGGATCCTAGTATCAGAAGATGGAACATTAAGAACTGAACAAGAGCCAATGCAGACGCAGACTCCACTTACCCCCTTGAGTCTGCTCCAGTCAGTTTCTACACTAACTAGACTTTCCATGCTTTAGTTCAGAATAGATTTAGGGAGGGATTCTGTGGCAGGGTTTACAGCCCACTTGACCACTAGTTGAGCCGGGGGTGGAAGGAGGAGAGTTGGCTGAGCTCCTAATGTTTCATGTTTATTTCATGGTTTTCTCTTTTCTTTCTTTTTCTTGCTTTTCAATGAGTCAGACGATCAAGTGTAATTTGCACATGTTGTCTAATGTTTACCACATACTTATGGAAAGCCAGGGAATGAGACATAGAAACCTTACATGAGGGATCTAAATAAACCTCGAAAGCGGAACAGGGTGTGTGCATATCTCAGGAGATATGGTGTGGCGATAGCCTTACTTCAAGAAACTCACCTTTGGGGAGACTGTCTCCGACACCTGCAAAGGAGATGACAAGGTCAACTTTTTGCCACATCATACTCTGGCTGTGCAAGAGGGGGCTTGATATGGGTCACCCTGGGTATTCCTTTTAAATCCACAAGGGTTTTCAGAGATGTAGAAGGGAGATTTGTAATCCTCAAAGGGACTCTAGATGCCCAGGACCTTTGCCTTATCAATGTTCATGGCCCTTATATGGATGATGGAGACTTTCTGGGGTCAGTGCTGTGGGCGGCACAGATTTCACTATCCATCGAGGTTATCCCAGTAGGTGATTTCAATTGTGCGCTAAATGGCTACCTGGATAAATTGCCCTCACAAGCTGGAATTAAACCCCGAGCTACAGCCGGACTCCAGCAGGTGTTACACAGCCTGAAATTGATTGATACATGGCACCAGCATCATCCCCAAGCACACCTGTTACACCCTTGCGACGACCACCTACAGTCAATTAGACTACCTGTTTATAACAGTAGCAGCATTACATAGAATAGTGAACATACAATACTTGGCCTGATATTTATCAGATCACTCACCGCTTTTAGTCACATATTCTTTACTGAGACAGCCTCCCAGAGTGCTCTCAAGGAGACTGAACACCGAAGCCCTGACTGATCCAGTGTTTAGGGATATACTATTGACTGCATTAACACATTACTTCACAGAGAGCTGGGAAATATCTGGGAATCGATGTCTAGAATGGGATGCCATGAAAGTGGTGGTTCGGAGTGTATGTATGGCAACTTTAGCTGGAGTGCGGAAAACACTACAAAGAGATTTGACAAAACAAGAAGCTGAACTGGATAGACTTTGGAATGTGCTGCCTATGGACCCCTCCTCTTTGGTAGCCTGGGATCGACAGAAACATAAGCTATGTCAACACTGGGATCAACTAGAGAAACACAATAAGAGTGCAGCCAGAAGGCGTTGGTACCTAGAGGGAGATGGAACGGGAAGGATGCTGGCTTGGTTGATTAGATCTGAATCTACCCCACAACCCATTCTGTCAATTCAGGATCACAGGGGCCTCGAGGTGCACATACAGCGGGCTAATTATTAGGTTTTTGCCAACCACTTATGTGCTGTGTATACACAGGGGAGTTGAATGAGATGTCCAACTACCTGGACAAGCTGCCATTGTTGACCCTTTTTCCTGAGGACCAGAAGGCGTTGGGGCCCAGATTGGTAAACAAGAGTTATTAGAGGCGATGAGGGCCCTTAAAACTGCCAAGGCACCAGGAAGTAACGGTTTATCCACAGAGTTCTATAGGAACTTTCTGGAAGCCCTAGCAGATAAATTAGTGCAGGTGTTTGCAGAGGCCTATGAACATCAGGAACTTCCACAGTCTATGAGAGTAGTATTGATCACTTTAATACCGAAACCAGGTAAAGACCTCTTACAGGCCCATCTCAATGTTGAACGTCGACACAGTTTCACATCAAAAAGTTTAGCACCGGCTTGCGCCATTCCTGAGTGCCAGCCAGGCGCCATATTTATGGACTGGTGCAAGCCGGCACCAAGCTTGAGCTAGCGTCAACAAAAATGACGCTAGCCAGGTGGGGGTGGCCGTACAGGTGAAGGGGGTTTTGCCTCAAAAAAAATTGCTAGACTGGTTGGGGCAAAAAAAATGCCTCTAACCAGCCTAGCATAATTTCCTGATGCAAACCATCCATACTACATGACTCCTGTCATGGCCACCACCCCAATGGCCAGCACAGGGGACAAAGGTCCCCTGTGCATGGCCATTGCACCCAGTGACATGCAGGGGGACCCATGTCAGGGCACCCAATGGCACTGAAATTTTCTTTTTAAAATACTTACCTATACCTACCCTACTTACATGGGATGGGGTCCCCTATCCTCTGGTGTCCTTCTGGTGAGGGTGGGGATGTTGCTGGGGCTTGGGGTGGGCACCTGTGGGCCTGGAAATGGGTCCACAGGTCCCCTAAAGCCTGGTCTGACCGAGGTGTTAAATAATGGTGCAAAGCAAGCTTTGCACCATTATTTAGCCCCTCGTCCCACCCGTGCGTCATTTTAACATGGAGGAATAAATATGGGGCAAAGGGGTTAGCACCATTTTTTAGATGGGAACGCCTACCTTGCATGTCATTGACGCAAGGTAGGTGCAAGCATCCATAAAATGGTGCTAACTCCAATATTTTGACACTAGACATGTCTAGCATCAAATTATAAATATGGAGTTAGGTTTGCGTCAAATTTGCGTAAAACTAATAATGCAAAATCGGTGCAATTGAGGGATAAATATGGGCCTTAGACGGGAGTGGGACAAAGAGGGCATGGAGGCCCCTGATTTAGGAGTGCATTATTTTGCTGCCCAGCTGTAGCATGCGGTGCACTGGGTGGATGGGTAGGTGATCTAGGAAAGGTCCCTTTTGGAGGGTGCAAATGATGGGCACCAATTAGGGAGCTGCTGACGCAGGGCGCTGGCCTTCCTTGGAAGCTCACACATCTGATCCGCTTAATGGGTAGGATTTGGGTCAGAGCAATGAGGTAGGTACTGAATGGGGCACCTTATGCCCTGGATATGGATTAGTGGTTGATATCCCCTTTTGCACGAATCATCCAAATAATGGCAGTTCACAAATGGCAGGAAGGTGGCTGCATAATGTTGTCAGATCCCTGCCCGGAGGGATGTTTCATCACTACACAGGAGGCACAGTAACATTCAATCAAGGCACAGGGCAGTTAGTACACTACGCTAAAATGGTGGCCACACCGCGGCAACTGTGGCCAACATTCCCAGAAGCGCCAAAAACCACACACACACTGTTCACATTGCTGGCGATGGCAGATGGCCGATGGCCTATCACACACTTGTACCGAGCACTATGCTCTGATAGGCAACTAAAACCGCTGCAGACTGAGGACACCTGGCAACAACACATGGAGGAACCCATTTCCCCGCAGGACTAGTCTAAGATACACAAGGAGGTCAGAAGGGTGGCGGTATGCACTAGGTTCAAGCAGATACAATACAATATCATACACATGATATACCTTTTTCCACGGAGCCTCCACTCCATCTATCCCTTTAGGGAGAAATGCTGCCCTAAATACCATGCAGAGGTTTCAGACTACATACACATGGAAGGCACTGTCCAGGAGTGGTGGAATTTTGGAGGGCAATTTTGATGCAGCTCAAAAGAGCGATGGGTTGGGGTGCTCCACAAACAATCAACAAATGCCTGTTGGGGGTCCTCCCGGAAAACCCCAAAAGGAAAATCAGTAGGCATTACACACTGTTGGGCCTCACCGTATCTAACAAGCACATTGCAATTCACTGGATGAGCCCACGTCTCCCAAAGAGAGAAGCATGGCAGAGGGACATGGTGGAGTGGGCCGGGGCAGAGGAGGCACATTTGAGGAGAATAAGGAAGGATGAGAAAGCACAGGATATCCTAATGGCATGGGCTGCAATGACAGGCACTACTAGAACACACAACTCCAAACCAGGAGTGTATAGAATCAAAGTCAGAAGGGAGGGGTCAAGACTATGAGAGAAGAAATTGGAACTCTCACTACTTAGCATTTGGGCACTGAGGGTCTCACTCCTGGATGGTGTGCACCTCTTGAGATGGGGCTGATACGCGACACATGGAAGCAGGGGGGAGGTGCCAGGAGAGGGGATGATGCAGAGGTATTAATTAGGGTCCTAGTTGTTGAAATAATAATAAGTTCAAGACATGTGGAGGTTTATAGTTTGACTAATGCAAAGGGGGTTGTTTCGACTGATTTGATGCTTGGTCACTTGTTACTGTTGAACAAAACGCTAATAAAGAAAATTTTAAAAGAAGAAATAAGACATATACCACTGGTCAAGAGCATCACAGTCTTCCCTGAAGGACACAGAAAAAGGGTGGAACTGCAGGACTAGTTTTACTTTTCCTTTAAAGACGTGGAACAAATGTGCTACTGCAGTGCCAGCCAGTGCAAGATTCCTTCAAAGACATGGAACAAATGTGGTACTGCAGGGCCAGTGCAAGCTTTCTTCAAAGACATGTAACAAGTGTGGTACTCAGGGACAGCGCAAGCTTGCTTCAAAGACGTGGAACAAGTGTGGTATTCAGGGCTAGTGCAAGCTTGCATTAAAGACATGGAACAAGTTTGGTAATCAGGACCAGTGCATGCCTGCTTCAAAGATATGGAACAGGTTTGGTAATGTAAGGCCAGCCAGTGCAAGCTTTTTTCAAAGACATGGAACAAGTGTAGTATTGCAGGGCCACTGAAAGCTCCCTTTAAAGACATGGAACAAGTGTTGCACTGGACAGCTCCATTTAATGCCTCCCTTTGATACAACGAACAAGCAGCATTTCAGAGTTGTTACAAGTATAAGGAACAACACTCTGGTCTATAAGTACAAGCTTGATTTGCATACATAGCAAGAATTCAACACACAAAACATGTATAGCACCAGGCAGAAGTAGACGCTTCTCTCACACCCATAACACACCCATCGATCTGGTCAGAAACAATGAAAGATTGCCTCACATGCAGAGAACATGGACACCATCTGTATCAACAGTCCAAGTTTGCTTGTAAACACACAAACAATGTGCAGCATTTGGCAGAAGTGTAAGTCCTCCTTACACACAGCACAGGCACAAGATAGTCATCCGAGGTGCAAGCTAAGATATCATCACATGCAAAACAGGCATCACACTGGCAGCAGCAGCTATGGTTATTTCAGACATAGAATACCAAGAATGAAGTATAGAGGTTGGTGATCCACTGAAGGCTTGAGCTAAAGTTAGGCTCTGGTTCTGACCAAGAACTGAGCTGAGCTTTGTTGTGGCTTTTCCTGCCGCCAAGTTCTAAACTCATGCACAAAGAATGAAAGACAAAGCATTTAAGTTTGATGTCAAACAGGAGTGAGAAAATGATACTAATATAGTGACTGAATTACATAATGTGAGACCAGAAAGCCTGATATCAATCCCGGCTTGGAAACCTGACCAAACTGAATGTTTCCACGCAATTATTTTATTTTATTGGACTTCCTATTCTTTCATTATCACATAAGAGAAAACCGTAAAATACATAAGGATGAGTCCTGGGCAAAAATATTTTGTGCTTGACTTAATGGACTATATTGTTGCTCTGAGTAAAACACAAATAGGGCCCACATCAAGGATGCTCAGGACAACTGACTCGCCTTTTAGTTTATTGATGGTATTGTTCCCGGAGTGAAGGGGTACAGCATAAATGTTTCTAGGTTCATGTTTTAATAAACACCTCTCAATGCAGTGACATAATCATAGGTGAAACGCATGTTAAAGAATTATACTACGTGTTAAACAAATATACTTTTTTCAATCTTGAAGATACTTTTTTTCATATTTTTACCTAATATTAGTTGCACTATTTCCATGCCAAATGTTCCCATGACTCAGCTCTTGCCTGGGCTCTTAGAGCCAAGAGACTCTTAAATCGGCTCTGCCTATTAACTTGTTGGCTCTGCCCCTCTACAAAACACTGTGTATAACAGTTACTCATGTTCCCCCTCTCTTAGTATGTCACTCTCTTTTCTGAGATTCTGATTGGTCTAAACGGGTCTCAGAAGGGTGACTATTCCTACTTTTGGTTTTAATAATGAAACACTTTGCATTAGCAACCCCATGAAGATGTTTAAAGTTACCTGTGCATTTTGTTTAACATAAAATGAAACAAACAACGCACAAATCATTAATTTTCCCAGTTCCAGCACTCTGTCCTGCCATCTTCTTCCCTCCACCTATCAGGCTGAATTCAGTGACTATTGTGACTGTCTTGTATTCAAAAGCCACCTAGTAGCATGGGCATTACTTCTTCTTTGGACTCTGCTGGTGGCAGGCACCCAGTGCCTAATGGTTTACTCTGCCTTCACAAAAGTGAGCATGCACACTGATCGGTCTTTCACTATGCATGCAATGAGGATTTTGCAGTGCCCCTACAGGTGCTTCAGTAGATTCTGCTGCTCTGGAGTCTGACTCCTACAGCTAGGGGAATTGGACAGAGCTACCAGCAAGCTCCCATTGCTGTAAGAGCTCCTATAGCCTTGGTAGCTAGTGATGCAGGAACAATTTCAGATTGGTGATGCTGCCATCAATGTTAAATCTCTAAGCTAATGGGGATTCTGAAACATCCAAGCTCCAAGTGTTACAAAAGAGCCACACCCATTCAGGAGGAGAGTGATAAGGGTGTAGTATCTAGCTGGTGTTGCATTTAGGAGTACACAAATATATTGCTAAAGCCTGGTGTTGTAGCCACTGTCATTTACAGACAGCACAATTGAAATGATGGCTAAATTTGCAGAGACGTACAATTTTACTGATAAAACTAAATTGGGTTTTAGCAAATATGTGTAATTTCCGTATCACCATGTAAAGTGTCTTGATGTGTCTTGCGCCAGTTAAAATCTTTGTTTCTGTCACTCTTCAGAATCAGAACAACGTGTTTTGTTTGTGCTTTCCTGTTTGTTCATATGAAATATTTGAAAAAATGCATTCAAAGTTATTTACATTTTTTGTGACTCGACTGACATTTGACCTTTGTCTTCAGAAGCACAGCAAATGTGACGAGATAAAAACACAATTTTAATGCTGCTTCACCTTCGGAACTCTAGCGTGGTTATATATGTGCCCTCTCAGCGCTCAAGGGACTGTTGTAGTGGAGCCTCTTTCAACCTATGGGCCCCGGCGCATTTCACCAGCTGCACCACTGGTAGCTATGCTGGGGAGGTGAGGTGTACTACTGTGTACTACTGTAGTACTAATTTACATAATACAACATTTAGTTTAAGAATAGGCCCCATATTGTCAATTCTAAAACTAGGTACAATGTAGTGAGAACCCCAATTATGCATAAGGGATGAAGTCTCATTATTAAGAACATTAGAATAGGCCTAATGTGCTATTAAGGAAGGCAAGCTGCTGAAGTCAACAGTGTGCACAAGTAAAAAAAATCCTGGTGCAAACATACATTAACAGTGTTGTGTAAACTTTGACCAATTAATGATTTCAAAATATTAGCACTAAGCCCACCTGATCGTGATGCTGCATGTTAAGAATCACTATTTTTAATGCCCAGATTACTTACTGATAGTCTCCATCATACTGGGTCCTACTCTTTCTTGTCGCAGTCCTTGCAAATGAGAAGTTTCTTCTTGTGCACAGCTCGACTGTCACGGAGACAGAATGAAAGTAAAGCATAACTTTCACAGATAGAGGCATTGTCTTCCTAGAAACTTCTCTTCCTTGGGCCTTTTCCAGTCACTTACTCAACAGTGATGGTAGGAAGTCATGAATTGGACATCACTCCAAGTCAATCTACATTCACTTTGCTCAACATAGATATTTACAAAGAGGTCATTGTAAACATATACGTAGTTTTACCCTTTTTAAACTACATGCTGTTTAAAACTGCATTTATGATGTGGGTCCTTGTTATAGAAAAGTGTGCAGGCCTCCTCGTCTGCAAGAGCCGAAGCCTAATTTTCACTTGGGACTTGTAGGTCAGAAGGTTAGAATTGTGTCAGCTCAGAAGAGAAGCCTCTGCTCTGTATCTTTTATTCTAGGCCCTTTCCGCAGTTTTCTCATGAGAACCAGGGGCACCTCTCCTGGTTCCTGTTATTTGCAGTTTCACTATTAGCCATGTAGCTTCTTCTTTGCCACTGTCAATAATGTACAGAAATAATGTGATTTCTAGACATATTGGTATTATATGCTCAATACCTTTGTAAGGGCCAAGCTACATTGGTTTGTTTCGTGATTACTAACTTCTTTGCTTTGTTATAATAAACATGCTCCAGGCTGCGAGTAGGATAGGAGTGATTTTTATTTAAACATTCTGGTGCTGTAGGCTGGGAAACTGCCTACTCTGAAATTGAAGTGGAAAGGGAGCTGGACCAAACTCCACATGGTTACCCCAGGTGCCGAAGGTAAGGAAGGTACTCTCCAGAGGATGTGAGGTGAAGCACAACCCGGAAGTCCATAGAATCAGGCTGGGCAGCGTTACTGCAGCTAAAAGAAACATAAACCAATGTCTGAACATGATTATTGTTCTAATGTTGCGTTAGCCATATGTAGTGTTTTTGGAGGAACCAATGGTGCCACTTGGGTTGGTGATGACCAGTAAATTGGGTGGGTAGGCAGGCATAAAGAGGGTTCCCTGGAGCAGGCGTGTGTGTGCCTTCCATGGCACAGAGTGAGGGGCTGTAGTAAGGAGAAAATAGGCAGGAATGTTAGGACCCTAAGCACAGATCCTATAAGGATGCATGTGAGAGAAAAAGAGGCTTGTTAATCTGCTGCACTGGCTCCTTCTCTAGCTCCTTGGAGTGCAAAACCGAATGAAAGTCAAAACTTATGGGTTAATGGGTGAAAGTGAACAATACTTTCCTACCTCCCTGAAGAAAATCAGTTAGATGAAACTAGTCGAGTAATCCTCCTGCCTGTCTTCACGTTACCATCCCTCTCTTGATGGGATGAGCTGCAGACCAATTTTTGTGTCCTTGAGTATAAATATGATATAGAGATGGGGATCTTAAACATCTGAGAAACAAGCATTTGCAAAGCATTGGGTCTCACGTTTGCTGGAGTTAGAGCTATTAATATTGTAAATTCCTAACTGGACTTTTCTTGCCACATAAATTGAAAATGAAAAGTAAAACAGTTAACCTGAGCGAGCGGATTAAAAGCTCCATGGCCACCATGAGCATGAGTACGAAGAAGAGACACAAAAAGAAAAAGAAGTTCACTCGCAGCCAAACATATCGGCAATCGTGCAATTATCCATGTAACGGGGCTGTCTGGAAGGCAGTAACAAATGTAAAGCATTTACCTATGACAACAAAGGATTTTTGAAAGGCAAGCCCAGGAATGAGTGAAAGTGATGGGTGTGCAGTGGGTGTGGTTAAAAGCCCACAATACTTTCAACGGGTCAAACCGATTGCGCGCTCGACCTAAAGGGAGCCCCCAACAAAAGGGCCTGCCACCCATGCTATATATCACCAGTATGAAAAAAAAAATTGCAGGGTTCTGAAACAGTGAGTGGAACTCACTAGTTAGATGAGAAATTATCCTTTCTGCAGAATGGTATCTTTCACTCAGAAAGACTAAGCAAACAACAGAAAGCATTAGTCTCTGGTCTGTGGAATAAAGCTGACCCAGGAGAAACTTGAATACCACATCAACCATTTGAGGAACAGAAATAAGGCTTGTTTCCAACTCAACCGCCTCCTCCTTCCTTACTTATTCCGTCAGAGCAAATCAACAGAGAAGGAAGAACCAAAAAATGAGGCGGATAAACTGAACATCCTTGGTTTCCCCTGATAGCTGAAGATGCTGAGAGGGCACCTGCAGTC
This sequence comes from Pleurodeles waltl, assembly GCF_031143425.1. NCBI lineage: Eukaryota > Metazoa > Chordata > Amphibia > Caudata > Salamandridae > Pleurodeles > Pleurodeles waltl. The sequence continues at coordinate 1,052,103,802 of NC_090444.1, read as the reverse complement.
ACACCCAGAAATGGGGCAGTGCTGGCTGCTCCACCAGAGGGGAGGAAACAAAAAGATTACAGGAAAACGAGGTCAGCAATCAAAACGAGACAACTGACAGAGGACAGTGGGTGGCGCACAAGACAAGTGGGTGACTGCACAACACCAAAAACTGATCAGAGGGCCTGTTCATGCTAAGCATTAGTAAAACTTCTACTTGAGTAGGAAGGAAAGCCCACCGAGGTGGGATACAGACTGAGGCACATTATTGAACGTAGCACAAGAAATAGAGCAATTGTGCGATTAGGGCCCTCATTTTCTAGCAATGAGGTAGACGAAGTGCCCATGAGTCTGTGTTTCACCAAAGAGAATACCCCACACCCAGAGCGAAATAATCATGCATATGCATGGTTATTTTCAGACTTAAGGAACATAAAGAAATAATTCCTGAATATGCGAAATACCCCTGCTAAGTTCTGTGAAGAATTGCACACTGCATTTGAAGTGTAACCACTGAATTGGGCGGATGCGCAACAGCTGTTAGGATTGGTGGTTCAGAGTAAAGTGAGAAACCGACAGATAGCGTGTGAGGCCCTCATTACAGTTTTGGCGGTCTTTTTTGTAGACCGAAGAAGCCGCTGCAGCCAGCATACCGCCAGTGGTGGCGGTATGCTGGCTCCCCTATTAGGGGTTTTCAGCTGGGCCAGTGGGAGAAAACAGCATTTCTGCCTGCTGGCCCAGCGGAAAACTCACCACAACATTGACGCCAGCTCGCAATTGAGCCAGCGGCAATGTTGTGGTGTATCGGGTGCAACAGCAACCGTCGCACATTTCACTGCCTGTAATCCGGGAAGTGAAATGCGCAACAGGGCTGTCCATGGGGGCCCCTGCACTGCCCCTCATGGGGCCCCAATGCCCCCTTTCCGCCAGCCATGCAAAGGCTGGCGGAAAGAGGACTGGTAATCCCCAGGGCAGAGCTGCTGGCAGCTCTGCCCTGGCAGATTGCAACCACTGAGACCATCATGCTGTCGACAGGCAGCAACCTGGCCCATCTGCCACGGTCATAATAGGGCGGTCGAACCGCCCTGTCTGCGGCGGTCTGACCGACATCACTAGTGTGGCAGTCTTGAGACCACCACATTCGTAATGAGGGCCTGAGTTTTGAGACAGATCCCATCAGATTTTGATGCTTTGATAATGCAAAAGAAACTCAGTGCAGTGATGGAGGTTTGCCCAGTGAAAACTGATTGGACTAAGATTTCCAGTTGTAAGCAAACCAAGGGTGAATCATCAGCACATAACTTTGATAGTTTAAAGAATGTGTTTGAGAGTTATTCTGGTATTACCTACTCAAAAGAATAAGCTCTGGGAACTGTGGGTTATTCTTTCATACAATGATTGCTACTAAGTGTCCAGAATAAGTTGAGTACGATAAGTATTGGATGGCAAACCAAGAGATTAGCTGAATTGTGTACTGCAGCAAACCACTAGATGTCAGTAGAAGACCATAGGAACACCTATAATAAATCGTAATTAATGTTATTGCAACTACAATAAATGTAGCAAACGATAAAGAAAAGAGGAAAAAGTCAAAGCAAGTATGAGTCAGACAGAGGAAGCTATTGGGGCAGAAAGAGTGGGAAAGGGCTGCACAGGGTGATGGGTGCAGGAGCAGGAGAGATGATTAAGCAACACCAGGCATGTCATGATTTAACTGTGGGCTTTTAGTACACTGGAAAAGGCACTGTCAAAATCTTTCCTCAGGTGCCTCTGCAAAGTCCAACCCTCCTGAATTTGTCCAGATTACCCAAAATCAGTACCTAGATTACTAGGACAAGATCAGAGGTGCTGACTTCTCCATGAATATCCTTATTCCCATTAATCGGAAGGGCCCCTAGGTGAAGAGCTCCATTAATGGAAAGTCAACCTTGTCTTATTGGTATTTATTGGTGCCACCTGATCTGCCCAAATCTTCCTAATTTCCTTCCATCCCTCTCTTGGGGTTTCCCATCGATGCAGGTGGCATCTCAGTCAGAAATTTCCTCATCACATTTCCGACCCTATTCCTGTTATCCTAGGTCCCTTTATTGATAAACATGCTTTCCTGTTAAGCTCCACATCCTTTTCACCTCAGTTAGAAAGAGACCTTCTTTGGAAACGGAACTGTTTTCTGTACGAATGATAGTGTTTTTGGAAATCTTTTAACACATCATGAAGAGAAGATTTTGGCCATCCTTTGGAAATAGAATGTGTCTCCTATTAAATGCATTTCCGATACTTCTGATAAACTGAATAAACTGCTTGAACAGATACCTTTTAATTTGCTGCGCACAGGACCAATTGATGTTGGTTACATTGCCACAGTGGAACCCATCAAGATTACAGTGAACCGGGGCATGGCCACCCAAACATGGTGCCAGATGTAATGTTGACCGCTATGGCAGCGTCAACATTAATGTGTGTAGCGCGACGCGCGGCAGCCAACAGACTCACTCGACACCTTGGAATTGTGATTGCAGTGTCGGCGTGGTCAAGGAAGGCCAGCCACGCGTTAAGGGAAACAGCACGGGTTCCCCGTCTTCCTCCGCCTGCCGCGTGTCTGTCTCCCGGCCACGCCTACGTTTATTTATAGCTCCGAGGCTCATGCCTCGGAGCAAACCAACAACCTGTCAACACAAGGGGGACTCCTCTCAATAACACTCGAGAATTCCCCCGCACACCAAATAAAAATTAGCTGGTCGGTTACATCACCGACCAGCGACATTACATTCCTCCCCAACATTTTTTTTTTTTTAAAAACATCAAACCACAAAACAATGCCACAAAACGAGTTTTCCCACAATTCAAAAATCACACAGATGATCGCGCAGTCGAACAGAAGGGCCAGGATTGTTACGCAAGTTGTATCGTGTGGACTCGGAACGATGAGACAGCACCTCCGGAGCCACACCACTAGAGGCAGTGTCAACTGGGCCAGAAAGGGGACCAGCATCCATCAAAACAGCCGAACGAGACACTGAGTCATCCCTAGAAAAATCTGGGGAGGACGGAGACAAATCCTCAGCATCAACAACTTCATCCCTGACAGCAGCTTCTGGAGAGTAAAATCTTTTAAACAAAGATATGTTGCGGGTCACAGTCTCATTGCCACGCTGGGCTACAACAGCCGAACCTCTTCGTTGGACAATGGTCCACGGGACAATGCCGAACGGCGTGCGGAACTTGCTTCCCGGTACCGTTTGTTTCAACAGCACTTGATCACCAACTTTCAGCTCTGAGGGAAGGGCCCGGCGCTTGCAGGTCGCATGCTGATTCGACATCCTCCTCTTTTCCTGAACCATGTCACTGGACACAGCGGGAGGAATCCAAGAAGAATGGTGAGGTATAGCATCTAACGAGGCCCTCCCAAACGCAAGGTGAGTCGGAGCTCGGTTGGTGGTGGAATGTGGTGTTTGCCGGTAATTTCTCAAAAATGAAAATATAGCATATTCAACAGATTGACCACCAGCAACGGCAATTCGAATAACTTTGTTAAGAGTCCGCATGAACCTTTCAACCTCCCCGTTAGCTTGAGGCCAACGTGGGGTAATTCGACGGTGATGGGTGCCAGTGATGTGGAGATAGTCTGCCAACTCTTTTCTTTGAAAAGGAGGCCCATTGTCTGTTTTAATTTCCGATATCAAACCATGGGTTGCCATGGCTTTTTCTAAACCAGAAATCACGACATCAGCTGTAAGAGTCGGGATGATTTCCACTTCAGGATATTTTGAAAAGTCATCTATGAGAACCATAGTGTGACGACCATCAGGTAAGCTTCCAAAATTCAAACGATACCCACGGGCCAGCTGGGGCGGGGCCAGTTTGGACCGGATCAGGCAGACTTGGCACACCGGTAACTTGACACCACCGGCATGACCTCACCAGATTCTCCACTTGCTCGTCCATTAGAGGAAACCACACCTTCGACCGGAGACGGCTCTTCGTTTTAACCATTCCTTGATGACCATTATGTGCCAACTCTACCGCTCTGGAAGTAAGGGAAAAAGGAACGACCAGTCTATTTCCTCTCAAAAGACAGCCGTCGGCGTCAGTGGTTAGTTCATCCCTCACATGGTAAAGACTTCCAATAATGCGCTGGGAGTCGGGAGTTAGCAACGGCATTTGTCCTTTCAAACGGTGCCACTGATTAAGGCGCATAGCCACCATAACTTTCTGCAAACACTCATCACGCTTAGTGGCTTGCACAATTTCACTCAGTGTCATGGGTATTGGTCGGGACCTGTCCGTAACATATCGGACATACTCTTCTGTTTCGTGTGCTTCTTCCATCTCCACCGAAGAGGCCTCACGTGGATGCCTTGACAAATAGTCCGCAGGATTCTCAGACCCAGGTCGGTATTCTAACTGGCACCGATAATCTTGTAATTGTAACATCCACTTCTCAATCCTGGGAGGTGGTTTCGACGCAGTGCCATTAAACTGGGGAAGTAACGGCTTATGGTCAGTCGTCACGACGAATGGTCGGCCATACACATAAATGTGGAAATGCTTACAACCCCAATGTACAGCAATTGCTTCTTTTTCTATCTGTGAGTACCACTGTTCTGTGTCAGTCAGGGATCTGCTGGCATAGGCCACAGGATACCACATGCCTGCAGGATATTCTTGCAGCAACACAGCTCCTAACCCTTTGGGACCAGCATCAACAGCAATCTTTGTGTGCGTTTCGGGTCGAAAAACTTCAAAATAGTATCGCTGGATAGCGCTTCTTTAATCATATCAAAGGCCAACTGCTCAGGGACTCCCCATCTCCATGGCTCAGAAGCTTTGGTGAGAGTTCTCAAAGGTTGTGTGAGGTTAGACAAATCCTTAATGAAACGGCCACAGTAATTTACCATACCTAAGAAACTCCGGACTTCAGTGATATTGGTGGGAGGAGGAGCACTTTTAATGTCACTCACTTTGGCTGGATCTGGAGCCACTCCACTTGATGAAAATACATAACCAAAAAATTGTATCTTGTCCTTCAAAAATTCACACTTTTCTCGATGAAGGGTGAGCCCTGAATCCTGAATACGCTGTAGAACTTTCTGTAGTCGAGAGTGGTGTTCCGCAACAGTTGGCGCATGAACAAGAATATCGTCACTGACATTGAGTGTTCCCGGCAAACCAACCAATAGCTCCTGAATGACATTCTGGAACACCTCTGCCGCACTAGATACTCCAAAACTCAGTCTTTTGTACCTTCGAAGCCCAACATGGGTCGAGAAAGTCGTAATGTAACGTGAGTCTTTGTCCAGTACCAACTGGTGGTATCCTGATCGAAGATCCAACTTCGAAAACCATCGCGAATCACTGAGCTCCCCCAGGATGTCATCTATTGTTGGCGTGAGATGCCTTTCTCTTCGGATGGCAACATTAGGGAGTCGCATGTCCACACAAATTCTCACCTCACCAGGTTGTTTGGGCTTCCTGGCCACCACGATGGGGGAGACCCAGGGAGTGGGTCCCGACACCTTCTCTATGATCCCAGATTTTTCCAACTTCTCCAGTTCTTTCTCTACTTTGGGTCGAAGGTGGAATGCCACTCGCCGATGACGAAGAGCAACTGGTTGTACCGTAGGATCAATGTGAAGTTTGATCTCTCTACCTTGGAGACACCCTATGCCATTGAATACCTTTTCATATCGGGCGACCAACTCTGCCACCGACTCTTGATGAATGCTGAAAGCGAATGTCACAATTGCCAGCTCTTCAGCAGCTTTGCATCCTAATAGCATTCCCATTCCTCCTTCAGTCACGTAGACTTTTGCCGAAGTGGACTGTGATCCATGCACAAGATTAGTTTGGAACACGCCTTTCAAGTCCAAAGGGGTACTCTGCCCATACGCATATACCTTAATATTAGTCTTGGTTAATGTTGGAGGCTGTGCCATCCGATGGTACTCTTCCGCAGCTAAAAGATTTATTGATGCCCCAGTGTCCACTACAGCCAGAATATTGTGATCGCCCATCACTATTTGGCACCTTGGAAGAGAAGCCTGTTGAGGACTAGAGGGTTTGACCGCAAATAACGAATGTACCACATGAATCATCGTCTCATCGTCATCCATGTCACTCCCCCGTCCTCCTTTTTCAGGAGTAGCCTCTTCCAGCGCAACATTGACCGATGCACTTGCAGCTGTCTTTGACCGGCAAACCTTTGCAAAGTGATTCATTTTACCACAGCTGGAGCATATTTTTCCTCTGGCTGGGCATTCAGATGATTTATGTGGTATCCCTCCACAATACCAGCATTGCCTTGTTCGGACTTTGCTCAGCTTTTGTCTGGGCCGGTTCACAGGTGTTGTGGCTACATTGACCACCTCTTCTTTGATGGGTCGTTGTAATGCAGCTTCCATGTGTGAAGCTCTGGCTTTCGACAGTTCTTTTGTACGCCCTAATTGTAAAATGTCTGGCAATGATTTTCCAGATTCCTCCAGGATACGCTCTCGAAGTCTTAGAGACGCACACCCTTGAATCAACTGCCCTCTTACCTCCTCCGTTTCATCATTGAACCTGCACGTGCTTGCCAGCTCTCTCAACCTTAGGTGGAACGCATCTAGCGACTCTTCCATTTGTTGTCTCGATTGTCTAAATATGAACCTTTCATAGTCTGTGTTAACCATAGGTTCGAAATGCCGGTTCAGGGCCGCTATCAGCGTAGTATGCGTTTTGGGTTCATTCTCCACTAGGTTTTTTGATATCTTATATATGTCTCTACCACCTATGTGGATCAGCAATGAACGCTTCTGGTCATCTTCTATCTTGGTGGCCTGAAAGAATATGAGTACTCTTTCTACCCAGTCTTTCCACTTTGGGGCCTGGGCAGATGGTGCTCCCTCTACAATGAACGGTTCTACCGGAGGTATAGCGGACATTATTGCGGGTTATGTTGAGAAAATTGCCGTAGATTTACGCCGTAGATTTACTTCTGCTGTGCAGATGACAGATGTATTTTCCTTATTATTATTATTATTATTTTTTTTCAGCTAAAAAAAAACTGTCCTTTCCTATTACTTTCAGTTTCCCTTTCGTTTTATTTTTTTTGGAAAAAAAAAAAAGAGAAAAAAAAAATGGTGTGGTGCACACACTTAGAGCGTGGGACAGTACTTTTCTGCTTGTACTCAGCACTTTCCTTGTGCAGCACTGTCTTTAAACAGAGCAGGCACGACCACCGTGTCACTCACGGCCGCCTCTCTGCATTGAATCCCCAAAATAGCTTAGGCACGAGCACCACGCGTTCCTCGGCCTTTTTTTTTTTTTTTTCCGGCTGTGCAAACGCCGCACGAGCACCACGTGTACTTCACGCGGCCGCAGCGAAGCACAGCCTGGGGCGAGGGTTCACTCACCCTCGTCGCCAATTTGTAATGTTGACCGCTATGGCAGCGTCAACATTAATGTGTGTAGCGCGACGCGCGGCAGCCAACAGACTCACTCGACACCTTGGAATTGTGATTGCAGTGTCGGCGTGGTCGAAGAAGGCCAGCCACGCGTTAAGGGAAACAGCACGGGTTCCCCGTCTTCCTCCGCCTGCCGCGTGTCTGTCTCCCGGCCACGCCTACGTTTATTTATAGCTCCGAGGCTCATGCCTCAGAGCAAACCAACAACCTGTCAACACAAGGGGGACTCCTCTCAGTAACACTCGAGAATTCCCCCGCACACCAAATACAAATTAGCTGGTCGGTTACATCACCGACCAGCGACATTACACCAGACACGCACTACTAGTGCTCCGAACCAGCGGATCCCACTAGTGGTCGAAGTGCATTAAAAAAGTATAAGAACTGTGATGCTGAATGCAAAGGGGTGGGGTCTGTGAACATCGGGGCAGGGTCAAAGGCGTGGCAAAAAACCCAAAATATTCTGTACGTTTTTTTGCTCTTTATCGTCAGGTAGCGACATATAAAATAGCATGCAGTTTAAATGAAAAACACATTAAAAAAGTTATTACTCACTGGGAAATGCATTATAGTATATTATGAAACCTCTATTAGTTATTGCGCTACAGAGGTCTGTAGCTACCAGTAGCGCCAGAGAATCTTGGTTGGTGCAGTGGAAAATACTGGCTCGTGTATTTTTAGAGCTGGGAGGTCAGAACCTGTGTGAATAATGAAGTCATTCTTTTAAACTTGCATTACACACAGTATAATATAGACTTCTACAAAATGAAAAAAGAGGTTTAAGATAAAATGGTGCTTCCAAAATATAGATTTTGGAAGTATCCAAACTGAACTTAATGCATTTTTTTTTACATAATTGTCCTTTCAACACTTGTAAGGGGTAGTAAACGCTATGTAAATACAATTTCAATTAAAACCATCCACTTCACATCTCAGTTGTTAATTCTTTGCACTACCACCAAAAAGAAATCTTTGTCACCTCAAACCTTTGAGTACCCAAACATCATTTACATTTGTAGATTACCGTATACATTTCCAGATTAACCGGCTGAGCACATTTGCATTTATTTTATAGAAGCAGGCACCCTGGCAGGAAAGTTTGTTTATCTGTCTGTGAGCTTTGGTTTCACAGCACAGGAGGCTCATTGCATGACGCTTCAGCTAAAGCGTTTAAAATTTAAAATATAGGCATTAACCGTCCCACGACGGTTGTCTTTTTAGAAGAGGTAGGGAAATGGTTTCTCATAAATCAGAAAAGTATGGGCGCATCATGCCCCTCCGATCCCACCCACTTTAACCACTGGCCCACAGTTATCCTGCTGGCCGGAACGTTCCTGCAGGAGGTCCGGGTCCAGACAATGGCGCCAGAGAGGAGAGACAAGTGATCAGTGATGCAGAGTGGCCCAGAGCAGCGGTGGCCCAGACACAAATGATCCGTAAGGCCCGGCTACTTAGCGGAAAGATGGCCGTGGACTACTGGGCCTCAGGATCTAGGCAGCTGCTTTGAGACCGCGTAGAGCAGGGGTGCACAAGTAGGCCTGAGAGGCACCCCAGTTTTTCTTGAGGACAGCAATGGCTGTGGGAACCCTAGTTCCAGCCTTAACAAAGCAACTGGGTCTACTACTATGGAGGGAGCCCAAAGGGAGCCCTGGAGACATGACAGGTGTGCGTGGATACTGGGTCCCCTTGCCGGTGAGAAGTGAGCGTTGATACCCCTTGCATATGTTTAAGCCCATTGGGGGTGGTCTCATGGACTTCACCCTTGGAGAGAGAATTGCTGAAGGCAGCAATGACCGTGGGACCCCTTGGCCCCGGATCATAAATGCTGGGAGGAGCCTAGAGTGCCCAGACACTGAGAGCGGCTTCACAAGAGGACTGTGAAGTAGCCCCCACATAAGGTGTTAGTGATTACTGATCTCTCGGTTGCAATGCGGGCTGAGGACGACTGGCTTATATGAGGAGTGCCTGGTGAAGTGTGCAGTCACTGAGGACAGGGTCCATGAACATTGGACACATATTACCAGCACTGGGGATATAGAGGCCGGATAGCAGAGATAACTGCCAGGAGTAAAAAGTACACATCCTCTTCTGAGACTGACCATAGTCTACAGGAATGACCCGGGGACTGGTATTGAAAACGGCTGTACAGTGATTCTGGAATACTGTTCCCTGCGGCTGGGGCTGCACTTCCCTGCCTGGGGATAGCTATTCCTGTGGCTTTATCCTAGTCTCAAAAGGGAAGGGGAACTGGCCTCTGGGGATAAGGGGCTGATGATTGAGTGGGGCTGGACCACCGATCAGGGAGTGACACAGACCCATGTGTAGGGTGGCCCTGGGAGAGCCTTCGATCACAATGACAGTACGATAATCAAGAGACGCCGGACTCAAGTCGAGGCCACCTGCCAAGGTGTCAGTGGCAGGGATGAGCAGGCCATCCCCGTCACTATGGTATGCACTAAACCAGCTAAATCAAGCCCAACCAAGGATGCTCCACAGCTCCAGCAGACCTCTCAGGAAAAGATCCTGCTGGGCCAAGGCCTCATAGCCACACGGGGCGATTTTGGCAGCCATCAACAAAGGCTAAAATGGCACTGGAAAACAAAATTGATATGGTGACTCTAGACCTGGGGTCTGTTAGACCTGAAATCCTTGGCGTGGTGTTCCCTGTCTTTTTGCCTCTGTTTCCTGTATTTTTTTGAGTATATGCTGGATTTCGTTTTTGCTGGTTTTTGGTACTCTGGGCACTTTACCACTGCTGAACAGTGCTAAAGTATTTTTTCCAACCACAGAGGGTAACCCTAATTAGCCCCGAAGGGGTTTGGGTGTATCTAATTACAAAAAACAACACCCCTAGGCAAAAAACTAAAAAACTTTCAACATACATACACACCATTACCCTACAATTATCTCAAAAACAATTGATTACAAATTATCACATAAATATCTTTGTTTAAATACAATTCATAACCCCCCCATCCTATCATAGAAAAAAGAGAGAAACCAGTGTAAAAGATATAAAGTGCTCGTGTGCTTATAGTAAAGAAGGAGAAATGATCCCTCAAACCATTCCAGAGATAATTCTTAAAAATATATACACTTAAAAGAAGAAAAGCCTGTTGGTTAAACCTTTCACCACATTTAAATCACCATATTATTTCTTTAAAAAAATAGAATCGTATCCCCCGTTCTAAATTCTCTCCAAGAACAATCCAACCAATCCAGGCATGAGCAATATCGTCGACGTTTACATTACTTGTGTATGTTGGATTTTTGTCATTTTGGTCTTTGGTCTGATTTAGATAAATATTGGTTACTTTTCTAAACTGGTGTGGAGTCCTTTTGTGGTGTTTTCACTGTGTTACTCTATGTGAAAATACTTTACACATTGCCTCTGAGATAAGCCTGCCTGCTTGTGCCAAACTACCAAGGGGTTATCTTGGGTGTGTGACTCCCTTACCCTGTCAAGAGTGAGGGTTCCTACTTGGACAAGGTGTAAACTGACTGCCAACTAGAGACCCCATTTCTAACAGGGTCCCTATGCATGGATCACAGGAAACGGGCTGACAGTGTGATGGACACAGAATCCACATTAGTCCAGCTTCAACCCATGGTCTCTGTGAATGACAAGAGGATTTGTTCCATGCAGAAAACCATAGATAGCCTACAAAAGTGTGTTGATCTCGACACACCAATGTGAGTCTGGTGGGAGTCCCTGAAAAGGCTGAAGGCTTAATTATGAAACTCTTCCTGGATGACTGGTTGGTAACAACAGTCACGGAGGAAAAGGTCTCTATTATGTTTATGTTGGAGAGAGCCCACAGAGTACTGGGTAGGCCGCAGGTGCAAGTAACTCAGCCCAGGTTCACTATGGTCACACTCCTGAACTTTAGAGACAGGGATAACATATTGCAGAGCAAACGCTCTCATAGACCATGGCACTTAGCTGGTGGGATGGTGAACATATACCTGGACTTCACTAATGGAGTTCAATGCCAAAGGTAAATGTTTCTAACAGTGAAACAATAGCTATGAAACTTAACCTGAAGTATGCTTTATTCATGCCGGCAAAACTCAGTAAGACAGACCAGGAGAGGTTGTACTTTTTTACTACAGCTGCAGACATTTGGACCTGGTTGGAAAGTCGAGGAAACCTGCCCCTGGAAGTAATGTGGAGAATAAATCAAAGAGAATGGCAGAGACCAAAAGCAAAATGCAGGCCACGAAGAAGATCTACAGCAGTTCTGACCAAAGATCAAGCAGAGACTGAAAAGGTAAAGGTGGTGACCAGGATATAAAAACACTACTCTCTGTCCACCAGCAACAGATGGGCAGAGCTGCCAGAGTCATCAGAAGACTCAGTGGAGGGCTACACAATCTCTTACGCTAATAAAGACAATACAGACTTCCCAGTGGTAACCACTAAGACAGCAGACTTCCTGGGGTGACAAGAGTAGGGCTTGGTGCTGGGCTCGACCAAAACGCCTGAGGAATAAGCCTAGGCAATGAAGAGACCGATGGGTGACTGTGTGAAATGACATTAAGGATCTGGGGGCTGTGCTCCTTTCTCTGTAGATTGCAGTTACTGCATTCACCAGGAAAAGGTTTCTGATTACTTGGTTTGACATGTTGGGTTAACTGACATCTTGTGCATTGGGGAGGCCTGGTTTTAAATCCACAGCAAAAGGTGGTTGAGCGAGGATGTTTGCAGAGGGGGTGGAAGTTTGGGGCATGCATGTTTGAATGACAAGTGTAGTTGAGTGGGGCTGGAAAAAAAAACAGTGTTTGATGATTGTACCGCATGGGGTCTCTACATCACAAGGACCTCCCTGGAACCAAACCTTAACTGCCCTCTCTTGGAATGTATATGATCTGAGAAACAAACTAAAAAGGGGAGTGGTAAAGAAATACTTGCTTAAACACGGCCCAGACATTGTTTTGTTGCAGAAAACCCACTTGTTGGGTGACAACTGTGGTTACCTCAACTGTGGTAGGTACAAACTACCGGTATGTGCAAGATTCTCTGGGGGGTTGGGATTTTGTCTGGAAGAACTCTTCTGCTGGAGATTTCCAAAACATGGGTGTAGGAGGCTGGCCTGGCTTGTAGTGGGTACCAAGGGGTACTTACACTCTGTACCAGGTCCAGTTATCCCTTATTAGTGTAGAAGAGGTGTTTCTAGCAGCTTAGGCTGATAGAAGGTAGCTATAGCAGAGCAGCTTAGGCTGAACTAGGAGACATGCAAAGCTCCTACTATACCACTGGTGTCATATGCACAATATCATAAGAAAACACAATACACAGATATACTAAAAATAAAGGTACTTTATTTTTATGACAATATGCCAAAAGTATCTCAGTGAGTACCCTCAGTATGAGGATGCCAAATATACACAAGATATATGTACACAATACCACAAATATGCAGTAATAGCAAAAGGAAGTAATGCAAGCACTGTAAAGTTACAATAGATTGCAATAGGAGCACATAGGTATAGGGGAAACACAAACCATATACTCCAAAAGTGGAATGCGAACCACGAATGGACCCCAAACCTATGTGAACTTGTAGAGGGTCGCTGGGACTGTAAGAAAACAGTGAGGGTTAGAAAAATAGCCCACCACAAGACCCTGTAAGGTAGGTGTAAAGTGCACCTACAACCCCCAGAGAGCACAGAAGTCGTGATAGGGGGATTCTGGAAGGAAAACCAACACCAGCAAAGCAACAACAGTGGATTTCCGGACCTGAGTACCTGTAAGACAAGGGGACCAAGTCCAAGAGTCTCGACAGTGTCGAGAGTGGGCAGATACCCAGGAAATGCCAGCTGAGGGTGCAAAGGAGCTGCCACCGGATGGAAGAAGCTTGGGGGGTTATTCTAACTTTGGAGGAGGTGTTAATCCGTCCCAAAAGTGACGGAAAAGTGACGGATTTACCACCAGCCGTATTACGAGTCCATTATATCCTATGGAACTCGTAATACGGCTGGTGGTATATCCGTCACTTTTGGGACGGATTAACACTCCTCCAAAGTTAGAATAACCCCCTTGGTGTTTTGCAAGAACGAAGAGGACTAGGAACTTCCCCTTTGGAGGATGGATGTCCCACGTCGTGAAGAAGCTTGCAGAGGTGTTCCCACGCAGAAAGACCGCAAACAAGCCTTGCTAGCTGCAAGAGTTGCGGTTAGGGTTTTTGGCTGCTGCTGTGGCCCAGGAGGGACCAGGATGTCGCCACTTGGATGAGGAGACAGAGGGGGCGCCCAGCAAGTCAGGGAGCCCTCACAGAAGCAGGCAGCACCCGCAGAAGTACCGGAACAGGCACTTAGAAGAGGAGTGAACTGGAGTCCACCTGAAGTCAGAAAAGGGAGTCCCACGACACCAGAGGACAACTCAGAAGGTTGTGCACTGCAGGTTAGAGTGTCGGGACCCAGGCTTGGCTGTGCACGAAGGAAATCCTGGAAGAGTGCACAGGAGCCGGAGCAGCTGCAAATCATGCGGTACCCAGCAATGCAGTCTAGCGTGGGGAGGGAAGGACTTACCTCCACCAAACTTGGACTGAAGAGTCACTGGACTGTGGGAGTCACTTGGACAGAGTTTCTGAGTTCCAGGGACCACACTCGTCGTGCTGAGAGGGGACCCAGAGGACCGGTGATGCAGTCTTTTGTTGCCTGCGGTTGCAGGGGGAAGATTCCGTCGACCCACGGGAGATTTCTTCAGAGCTCCTGGTGCAAGAAGGAGGCAGGCTACCCCCAGAGCATGCACCACCAGGAAACAGGCGAGAAAGCCGGCCGGATGAAGCGATACAAGGTTGCAGTAGTCGTCTTTGCTACTTTGTTGCGGTTTTGCAGGCGTCCTGAGCAGTCAGCGGTCGATCCTTTGGCAGAAGGTGAAGAGGGGGATGCAGAGGAACTCTGGTGAGCTCTTGCATTCAGTATCTGAAGAATTCCCCAAAGCAGAGACCCTAAATAGCCAGAAAAGGAGGTTTGGCTACCTAGGAAGGAGGATAGGCAAGTAAGAAAGGTAAGAGCCTATCAGAAGGAGTCTCTGACGTCACCTGTTGGCCCTGGCCACTCAGAGCAGTCCAGTGTGCCAGCACACCTCTGAATCCAAGATGGCAGAGATCTGGGGCACGCTGGAGGAGCTCTGGGCACCTCCCCTGGGAGGTGCAGGTCAGGGGAGTGGTCACTCCCCTTTCCTTTGTCCAGTTTCGCGCCAGAGCAGGGCTGGGGGATCCCTGAACCGGTGTAGACTGGCTTATGCAGAGATGGGCACCATCTGTGCCCATCAAAGCATTTCCAGAGGCTGGGGGAGGCTACTCCTCCCCAGCCCTGACACCTATTTCCAAAGGGAGAGGGTGTAACACCCTCTCTCTGAGGAAGTCCTTTGTTCTGCCTTCCTGGGCCAGGCCTGGCTGGACCCCAGGAGGGCAGAAACCTGTCTGAGGGGTTGGCAGCGGCAGCAGCAGCAGCTGCAGTGAAACCCCGGGAAAGGCAGTTTGGCAGTACCCGGGTTCTGTGCTAGAGACCCGGGGGATCATGGAATTGTCTCCCCAATGCCAGAATGGCATTGGGGAGACAATTCCATGATCTTAGACATTTTACATGGCCATGTTCGGAGTTACCATTGTGGCGCTATACATAGGTAGTGACCTATGTATAGTGCACGCATGAAATTGTGTCCCCGCACTCACAAAGTCCGGGGAATTTGCCCTGAACGATGTGGGGGTACCTTGGCCAGGGTGCCCGCACACTAAGTAACTTTGCACCCAACCTTCACCAGGTGAAGGTTAGACATATAGGTGACTTATAAGTTACTTAAGTGCAGTGGTAAATGGCTGTGAAATAACGTGGACGTTATTTCACTCAGGCTGCACTGGCAGGCCTGTGTAAGAATTGTCAGATCTCCCTATGGGTGGCAAAAGAAATGCTGCAGCCCATAGGGATCTCCTGGAACCCCAATACCCTGGGTACCTCAGTACCATATACTAGGGAATTATAAGGGTGTTCCAGTATGCCAATGTGAATTGGTGAAATTGGTCACTAGCCTGTTAGTGACAATTTGGAAAGCAGAGAGAGTATAACCACTGAGGTTCTGGGAGACAGTTAGGCATCACACAGGGAACACATACATATAGGCCACAAACTTATGAGCACTGGGGTCCTGGCTAGCAGGATCCCAGTGACACATACAACCACACTTACAACATAGGGTTTTCACTATGAGCACTGGGCCCTGGGTAGCAGGATCCCAGTGAGACAGTGAAAACACCCTGACTTATACTCACAAACAGGCCAAAAGTGGGGGTACCAAGGCTAGAAAGAGGATACTTTCTCACACAACCCCCCCCAAACGAAGGACAATAAGGCTAACCTTGGCCAGTTGAGACTTTATTGTCTAAGTGGTGATAAGTGGAGAGTAGCTCTGCAATAGACTGGTTACTCCCTTTATCATCCACTATATGGTTACTTCCCTGTGGGGATGTAAACCAACCTGTTTGAAGTTTTTTAGCTAACCAACAATGTGAAGATATATTTTCAGAGTTTCTATCAGTAAGTTTTAGTTTAGAGCAGTGGGAATTGTCCACTGGACCTATTTCTAGTGATGAGAATGCCAGACAGGGATGCTGTCTCAGTAAAGCCATAGCTGGGCAAAAACTTTGTCCATATGGCTGGAAGAGAGAACAGGGATGCTGTTTCTCTTGAGTTGGAGCAGGGCAGGGATGCTGTCCTATGAGCTCCACACTAGGGCAGGGCTGCTGTCCTAAGTGTTGTGAGGTAGTGCAGGGTTTCTGCACTAAAGTTTCTCTGGGAGGGTTGGTGGGATGCTCCATGTTAACTAAAATGGTGCTCTTTTTCTCACCAATGTTAGTTATCCCACAGAGAGGTACTTCCACCTCAGGGAGTACAGCTATGCCAGCTGATCATTCTCTTGGTACAGGTGCCACCCCAGGAGAGGTTTCTCCCACCAGAGGAATGGTATCCTGAATGGCATGGTGGTTAGGGGATACTGTGATACCCTTTTTACCTGTTGTTGGAGAGAGATCCTGAGTTTTCAGGCCTTTTTCTCTCCTTTGCTTTTTCATTTCAGTAGAAATGAGAGAGAACAATTCCTCAGGGATACCCAGCATGGCTGCATGGGTATAAAACTCTACCTCAGCCCAACCTGAGGTCTCTAGGTCATCACCTAAGAGACAGTCTACAGGTAATCTAGGTGACACTACCACCTGCTTAGGGCCAGTAACTCCACCCCAACTAAGCTGAACTATAGCTAAGGGAAGAAACTTAGTGGAGTTATGGACATCAATAATCTTGTACTGTTGTCCAATGATGTGTTGTTCAGGAGGCACTAGGTTTTCAGTCACCAAAGTAATACTGGCACCTGTGTCCCTGTAGGCCTGGGCCTCAACACCATTTATTGAAACTGTCTGCCTGTACTTATCCATTGTAAGGGGACAAGCAGCCAGTGTGGCAAGGCCAATGCCACTAGGTGTGACAGAAACTGTCTTGGGACTGTCTACCCCAGTTTCTATGATGGACCCATAAGTGAACCCAACTACACCCTTAGTTTGACTGTTGCCAGCAGTCCCACCACTATTACCACTACTGCTAGGGGCACTAGAGTTTGATGTATTAGTGGTGGTAGGCTCAGGGGGTTTACCTGGACAGGACTTATCCCCTGGCCTATGGCCTTTATATTTACACACAAAGCACCAAGGCTTTTTAACGTGTGTATGTTGTGAAGAAGAGGAAGAATTTGATTTATCCCCACCCCCTGAAGAGTGTTCAGGATTTGAAGAAGGATCTTTGGTTTTACCCTTATCCCCATGCTTATCCTGAGATTTCTCACCATCTTTCTTCTTGCCATCCTTGTCAGCCCCTGTATGAACTTTTCTGTTCACTCTTGTTCTGACCCATTTGTCTGCCTTCTTTCCCAATTCTTGGGGAGGGGTCAGATCTGAGTCCACTAGATATTGGTGTAACAAGTCAGACACACAGTTATTCAGAATATGCTCTCTCAGAATAAGATTATACAGGCTTTCATAGTCAGAAACTTTACTGCCATGTAACCACCCCTCCAAGGCCTTCACTGAACAGTCAACAAAGTCTATCCAATCTTGTGAGGACTCTTTTCTGGTGTCTCTGAACTTAATCCTGTATTGTTCAGTGGTTAAGCCAAATCCATCCAAGAGTGCATCCTTCAAAACTGCAAAATTATTTGCATCACTTTCTCTAACAGTAAGGAGCCTATCCCTATCCTTTCCATTGAAAGATAGCCATAGGATAGCAGCCCACTGCCTTTGATGGACCCCCTGTACCATACAGGCCCTCTCAAGTGCAGCAAACCACTTGTTAATGTCATCCCCCTCCTTGTAAGGGGGAACTATCTTGTGCAGATTCCTGGAATCATGCTCTCTCACAGGATTGCTATCAGGAATACTGCTGCTGCCACCATGGGGTCCAAACCCCAACCTCTGTCTCTCCTTCTCCAGATCCAGGGATTCCCTGTCTAGAGCCAGCTGTTGCTCTTTAAGCTTCAGTCTGGTCTCTTCCACTCTCAACTTGTTGAGTTCCCTTTCTAACATTTTGTCTTCAGGGTGGGTGGGTTGGGAATGCTTGGACACAGAAGATATATTGGATTCAACAGAGGGAGACCTGCCCCTAACAGCTTGCACTCTAACAACCTGGCCTTCAGGAACAAAAACATCCCTACTATAATGAGAGCTTCTATTCCTACCAGCGTTGCTAGGTGGTCTGCTAAGGGACAGATTAGGAAGAGAACCCTGTACACCTCCCTCAAGGGGCTCCCCTGAGTCAGAGTGTGAGCTACCTACTAACTTCTCAGATGAAGTGCCACCCTGGGACTAATCATTCTCAATGAGCATGTTAGACAGAAATTCCCTAGAAGGGTTCTTTCCTACCACTAAACCTCTATCAATGCAGAGACTCCTTAGGCTCTTAAAGTTAAGATTGTCATATGTTGTATTGACCATTTTAAGAGAAGTTCTTACATCTGACATGATAGAAGAAGGTTTAGGGACAGTGAGAAGAGAGAAAAAGTTTGAGGACTTTTTAAAGAACAGGAAAAAACTTTTTCAAACTTTTTGAAACTTTTTTTAAAGTTTAGGAGTACCTTTCAGCACTTATCAGAAAGTCTAAGAGAAGAAAAGCAAAACTTTTTGGTTAGGTGCACATACACTGAACTTGTTTTGTATATTTTTCTCTTATGAAAAGTACAAAATCACAAAGTGGTAAGTAGTTACAAGTACTTATCCCACCGCTGCACAACCAATGTAGGAGGCTGGCCTGGCTTGTAGTGGGTACCAAGGGGTACTTACACTCTGTACCAGGTCCAGTTATCCCTTATTAGTGTAGAAGAGGTGTTTCTAGTAGCTTAGGCTGATAGAAGGTAGCTATAGCAGAGCAGCTTAGGCTGAACTACGAGACATGCAAAGCTCCTACTATACCACTGGTGTCATATGCACAATATCATAAGAAAACACAATACACAGATATACTAAAAATAAAGGTACTTTATTTTTATGACAATATGCTAAAAGTATCTCAGTGAGTACCCTCAGTATGAGGATGCCAAATATACACAAGATATATGTACACAATACCAAAAATATGCAGTAATAGCAAAAGGAAGTAATGCAAGCAGTGTAAAGTTACAATAGATTGCAATAGGAGCACATAGGTATAGGGGCAACACAAACCATATACTCCAAAAGTGGAATGCAAACCACGAATGGACCCCAAACCTATGTGAACTTGTAGAGGGTCGCTGGGACTGTAAGAAAACAGTGAGGGTTAGAAAAATAGCCCACCCCAAGACCCTGTAAGATAGGTGTAAAGTGCACCTACAACCCACAGAGAGCACAGAAGTCGTGATAGGGGGATTCTGCAAGGAAAACCAACACCAGCAAAGCAACAACAGTGGATTTCCAGACATGAGTACCTGTAAGACAAGGGGACCAAGTCCAAGAGTCGCGACAGTGTCGAGAGTGGGCAGATGCCCAGGAAATGCCAGCTGAGGGTGCAAAGGAGCGGCCACCGGATGGATGAAGCTTGGTGTTTTGCAAGAACGAAGAGGACTAGGAACTTCCCCTTTGGAGGATGGATGTCCCACGTCGTGAAGAAGCTTGCAGAGGTGTTCACACGCAGAAAGACCGCAAACAAGCCTTGCTAGCTGCAAGGGTCACAGTTAGGGTTTTTGGCTGCTGCTGTGGCCCAGGAGAGACCAGGATGTCGCCACTTGGATGAGGAGACAGAGGGGGCGCCCAGCAAGTCAGGGAGCCCTCACAGAAGCAGGCAGCACCCGCAGAAGTACCGGAACAGGCACTTAGAAGTGGAGTGAACTGGAGTCCACCTGAAGTCAGAAAAGGGAGTCCCACGACGCCGGAGGACAACTCAGAAGGTTGTGCACTACAGGTTAGAGTGTCGGAGACCCAGGCTTGGCTGTGCACGAAGGAAATCCTGGAAGAGTGCACAGGAGCCGGAGCAGCTGCAAATCACGCGGTACCCAGCAATGCAGTCTAGCGTGGGGAGGCAAGGACTTACCTCCACCAAACTTGGACTGAAGAGTCACTGGACTGTGGGAGTCACTTGGACAGAGTTGCTGAGTTCCAGGGACCACGCTCGTCGTGCTGAGAGGGGACCCAGAGGACTGGTGATCCAGTCTTTTGTTGCCTGCGGTTGCAGGTGGAAGATTCCGTCGACCCACGGGAGATTTCTTCAGAGTTCCTGGTGCAGGAAGGAGGCAGGCTACCCCCAGAGCATGCACCACCAGGAAACAGGCGAGAAAGCCGGCAGGATGAAGCGATACAAGGTTGCAGTAGTCGTCTTTGCTACTTTATTGCGGTTTTGCAGGCATCCTGAGCAGTCAGCGGTCGATCCTTTGCAGAAGGTGAAGAGGGAGATGCAGAGGAACTCTGGTGAGCTCTTGCACTCGGTATCTGAAGAATTCCCCAAAGCAGAGACCCTAAATAGCCAGAAAAGGAGGTTTGGCTACCTAGGAAGGAGGATAGGCTAGTAAGAAAGGTAAGAGCCTATCAGAAGATGTCTCTGACGTCACCTGCTTGCCCTGGCCACTCAGAGCAGTCCAGTGTGCCAGCACACCTCTGAATCCAAGATGGCAGAGGTCTGGGGCACGCTGGAGGAGCTCTGGGCACCTCCCCTAGGAGGTGCAGGTCAGGGGAGTAGTCACTCCCCTTTCCTTTGTCCAGTTTCGCGCCAGAGCAGGGTTGGGGGATCGCTGAACCGGTGTAGACTGGCTTATGTAGAGATGGGCACCATCTGTGCCCATCAAAGCATTTCCAGAGGCTGGGGGAGGCTACTCCTCCCCAGCCCTGACACCTATTTCCAAAGGGAGAGGGTGTAACACCCTCTCTCTGAGGAAGTCCTTTGTTCTGCCTTCCTGGGCCAGGCCTGGCTGGACCCCAGGAGGGCAGAAACCTGTCTGAGGGGTTGGCAGCAGCTGCAGCTGCTGTGAAACCCCGGGAAAGGCAGTTTGGCAGTACCCAGGTTCTGTGCTAGAGACCCGGGGTATCAAGGAATTGGCTCCCCAGTGCCAGAATGGCATTAGGGTGACAATTCCATGATCTTAGACATGTTACATGGCCATGTTCGGAGTTACCATTGTGACACTATACATAGGTAGTGACCTATGTATAGTGCACGCGTGAAATGGTGTCACCGCACTCACAAAGTCCGGGGAATTTGCCCTGAACGATGTGGGGGTACCTTGGCCAGGGTGCCCTCACAGTAAGTAACTTTGCACCCAACCTTCACCAGGTGAAGGTTAGACATATAGGTGACTTATAAGTTACTTAAGTGCAGTGGTAAATGGCTGTGAAATAACGTGGACGTTATTTCATTCAGGCTGCACTGGCAGGCCTGTGTAAGAATTGTCAGATCTCCCTATGGGTGGCAAAAGAAATGCTGCAGCCCATAGGGATCTCCTGGAACCCCAATACCCTGGGTACCTCAGTACCATATACTAGGGAATTATAAGGGTGTTCCACTATGCCAATGTGAATTGGTGAAATTGGTCACTAGCCTGTTAGTGACAATTTGGAAAGCAGAGAGAGTATAACCACTGAGGTTCTGGGAGACAGTTAGGCATCACACAGGGAACACATACATATAGGCCACAAACTTATGAGCACTGGGGTCCTGGCTAGCAGGATCCCAGTGACACATACAACCACACTTACAACATAGGGTTTTCACTATGAGCACTGGGCCCTGGGTAGCAGGATCCCAGTGAGACAGTTAAAACACCCTGACATATACTCACAAACAGGCCAAAAGTGGGGGTAACAAGGCTAGAAAGAGGCTACTTTCTCACAATGGGTCGACAAGAATGGATGCTAGGTGGCAGTACGTGGGTGTTGTTATGGTGAGGATCTGGTATTGGCATCCTGGTATTTTCCCCCTGGCATACAAACCAAGGGGCTAGAGTACTTTGGTAGTTGGATAACGAGTACCCAAGCATGCTGATTCTCATATTGGATGTGATTTTAACTTAACCCTACAGGGGACTTAGGTAGAGTCACGCTCTCCGGTGAGAAACCGAGAACTGATGTACATTTGCCCACCTTTGTGGAGGCAAAAGGACTGGCGGATCTTTGGTGGGAAGACCACCCAGGACACAGCATTACTCCTATGCAGCCAACTCCATGCAGTCGATATCTAGGTTAGACTAGCTCTTGGTGCCGAGCCATCAGCTGGGGAGGTCTACACACACAGCCTTTTTGCCACAAGGGTTTTCGGATCATATTCCAGTAGTTACAAGCATACAAAGCGGTATAACGGGTCTGAGGGGTGACTGGAGACTGTATACAGGAGAGTTGATGGACTGAGGTACCAGAAACATAATTACTGACACTACAGACGTACTTCAGAAGGAGTACGGGCACTGTAGAATCTAAAATGGATCTGTGCAATGCACACAAAGTGGTGATAAAGGGCCAGCTGATCGCTCACCTGGTGGCTAAGAAGAGAGAGAGACGTGAAAAGCAGGGAGGTGGATGTCAAGTTTCTGGGAGCAGGAATATGTGGACTCACCCTCCCATGATCTGGCTCTTAGAATTTAGGGTGCAGGACAGGACTATAGAGCCCAAATCAATCAAGAAGCAGTTTAGAGAGACACAAGGTAGGCTTTATGAACCAGGCAATAAGGCTGGGAAACTCCTGAGCTGGTTGGCCAAAGAAGAGAGGCAGTGCTGGATATGTGGTGTCAGTACAGGGACGACAGGGCGAGTGGAGACCCCCATGGAGAGTGCATAGGCCTTTGCTGTTTATCTAGAAGGCCTGTGCAGGTTACGAACCAGAGACGGGCTAGGGATCTCAACAGTTTCATAAAAGATATCATAACCCCCAGACTTGGGACTGAGAAGCTCCTGTCTCTAGAAGCTGAGATCACTGAAATGGAGATCTTGGAGGCAAAGACTCAGCTGCGCAGAGGTAAAAACCAGGGCCCTAAACAACTGCCACCAGGGTTCCCTGGTAGTGGGTCCACTTCGAAAGATTTTCTGTGAGGCCAGGGAGGCTGTTACATTCTTGAGAGACCTTTGGAGGGCAATGATCATTCTGATTCATAAAATGGCGAAGAACACAAGGACTGTGCCTCATACAGGCCAATATCGTTGTTAAATGTAGAAACAAATATATTGATGAAAGTACTCATGAAACACCTGATGTGGGTGGTACACTCTATGGTGGCTCCAGAGCAAACGGGTTTCATGCCCTATAAGGCATTGAGACATAATCTGAGGTGTTTGTCAGGGTGTCTGGTGCATAGGGATCACTTAGACAAAATAGCTATCCTGCTTCCCTTAGATGCTGAAAAATCCATTGACCCAAGTTTCCTGTCCCTGGTACGACTGTTATAAAGAGACCCCATAGCCAGTGGGGTGGTCTTCAGGGAATGTGGGCTACATCGGGGCATCAGACAGGGCTGCTCATTGTCCACCTTGCTCTTTGCAGTGGCGATTGAACCACTGGTGGCATGGATCCCGGAAAAACGCGCTGCTTTGAGGCCTTTGCTGAGACCCGGAATGGGAGGATGCCATCTACTTTTTGCAGATGATATCCTATTGTACCTAGCAGACCCAAAATGCTCCATACCGATTGTGATATACGCTGGAAATTTTTGGGTTCTATGCTGGGATCCATATCAGTTTGCATAAATCTGCAGCATTTCAGCTCTCTGGTGATAAGCTAGGCAGGGAATGGAACTACCCTCCCAGGTCAGAAACCCAGCATTTCATATATCTAGGAATCTTCGGAACTGCAGACCAAGACTTCTTTCTCCAGCAAAATCTGGACAATGTCATCATCACTTATAGGAATTGCGCAGGACAGTGGAGGGAACTCCCTCTTCCCTTGTTGGGAAGAGTGGCTCTCTATTAGATGATTACCCAAACTTTTGCAAGTACTGCAAAATACTCTCTTTGAAGTCCTGGATAAACTGCTTTGTGTTGTGGATGAGATAATTTGAGCATTGCTTTGGGATGGGGGGGGGCACCTAGAATTGCCCTGACAACTTTGACTAGATGCCCCGTAGAGGGAATCGTTCTGCCAAATGTCTGCCTATACTACTGGGCCATGCAATTACCATTATTGATTGGAAATAGCAGAGCAATGAAACTGGAATGCTATTTCCAGCAATTATATGGGTGGTAGGGGTAGGCACCTCTGCCCCCACCAACAGCCACAGTTGTGAAGATATGGAAACAAGTGACTCGAGCCTTGGGGTGGCAGCGTAAGAGGATGTTAGAAACCCTATTATGGGATTTGGACAACCTAAGAGACATATTGAGGATAGAGGGCCACAGGAGATGGGACTTGTTAGACATTTCCAAGCTAGGGGATGTCTGGCGAGATGAAGATGTGATCCCCTTCTCAGAACTGCAGGTAGAATACAAATTAATAGGAAGTCAGTTCCTGCAATATTAGCAACTGAGCCACCTCCTGTGGGGACAAGGGGCCCTCCAGACAGAGGTGATAGAAGAAATGCCCTGTAGTATCAGATTTTGGGAGCCTTCCTGACAAGTCATGCGATATCCCAAATCTACCCTCCTCTTGAATAGTGTCCTACCGCTAGATGCGATGAGAGAGAGGTGGTAGGGAGACCTGACAGACTTGAAGATGACAATTGGGGAGTGGCATGTCAGTATTCAGAAGAAGTAGTGAAAAGGGCAGATTTTCATTTTATTCAACTAAAGCTACTCCACAGGGCTTACTATACTAGAAAACAGCTATTCCTGATGTGAACAATTTAAAATGTTCACTGTTTAAAAGCGAGGGCAGTTTGAGATTGCATACTAGTTTGAGAATACTCGGAAAAGGAGGGTGTGAGAAATTGGGTTGTTGGTTGACTGCGGTGTGAGCCTTGGTCAAGCAGCAACAACAATCCTCATCAGGGTAAAGCACAAGCAAACCTCAAATTAACCTGTCCTCACCCTCTGGTAGCTGGCACAGAGCAGTCAGGCTTAACTTGAGGGCAGTGTGTAAATTATTGTGCAACACTTCAAAAAGTAAAACAGGGAAAATACCACACAAAAAGATTCCATAGCAGTTTTGAAAAACCAATAAAAATGTTATTAATAAAACAAGACGAGAATGGCAAAAATCCAATAAATAGAACTTGAGTTATGAATTGTTTTCAAAAGCATAAATGGTAAAATAGTGTTTAGTAGTAAGAAGCGCAACTGGGGATATCTGGTCATGCCAGAACAGAACAAAGTCAAAAGTTCAGGCCAACCGTGATGGACTGTTAACTGGCTACAGGGACCTAGTTAGGCCTGCTGAACCAAAATAACTTACAGCCTGGTTGGGGAGCATTGCGTCGATCTGAAACAGAGATACGTCACGCACCTGAGTCAATGGACTGGTTCTAAGAAGTGGCAAGGCTGCAGTGCAAGATCCTGAGGCGTCGACATCGAGGATCCTGTTGATGGAGCTTGTGATGCGAAGGCCGGTGTCAAGGATGTGTGGTGCAGTTGAGTCAATGCTTCGGTTCCTATGAGAGCTGAAGGTGTGATGCTGAGGTTTGGCATTGTCGTTGAGGCTGGCATCAACTGAAGTTGCAAGCAGCTTACTCGAGTGAAAGTGTTGCGCAGTGGTGGTTCCGAAGGTTATGAGTCAGTCCAAAGATGCGGGTTGCAGCGGCAATGTAAGTCTGTTGTAATAGTTCCAACCCACGCATCAGTGGCAATGCGTTGGTTCTGCTCCCGCAGCAGAGGATGCATCGGTTCTGCTTGAGCAAACACCTTAGGCCTACTTCTGAGGGTCCAGTACTTGGGTAACACCACTTCGCAGGACAGACTCACAGATGGCAGAGTCCAGGTGGGGAAGCAGGGTGGTTGGAAGTATTTTTTATCCCTGAGACTTCAGATCAAGAGGCCAGTCAGCTAGCCCGTGGACCCACTCTGGTTTCTGGGTTGGAGGGGTGCAGGTCCAGTCCTTCTCACTCCCAGCAAAAGGATAGCAGGAAACAGAGCAGCACAGCAGTCCTTCCTCCTTGCAGCAGATCCACAAGTACAGAAGTGTACTGAAGTGGTGGTATTTGAGGTCCAGTTTTTATATCCACCAGTGCCTTTGATGTGAGGGAGACTTCAAAGTGCACAGTTGTCCTGCCCTGGATCGAAACTCACTCCAGGGGGATATGTAGCTCTTTGTGTGTGGACAGGACACGTCCTATTCAGGTGTAAGTGTGGCTGTGTCCAGCTCCTCCCTCCCACTGTGCCCAGGATGCTCTATCAAGGCCCATCAAGTCACAACTAAGCTGCCATTGTGTGTGGTGTCTAGGGGAATACACAAATCCCAGCTATCACCCACCTCAGGAACGTAATCAAAGAATCAGAGACAGGCTGCAGGTACCAGATGGCTAAGGAAAGACACTGCTAACTTTCTTAAAGTGGCAGTTTCAGAATTGCAATTTAAAATCCAGCTTCACCATAAGTTAGGATTTTAAATTGTGATTCCAGAGACACCAGACTTGGGGGTTATCTCTTCTCATATGGAAAGTATGCATATAAGGTGTGATAAGGTAACTCCATGTTATCCTATGGGAGAGATAGGCCTTGCAGTAGTAAAAAATGAATTTAAGAGTTTTTTCACTACTAGAACATGTAAAACTTAAAAGTACATGCCCAACGTTTTAAATACACTGCACCCAGCCCTTTGGGGCTGTCTAAGGCCTACCCTAGGGGTGACGTCTATGTATTTAAAATGGAAGGTTTGGACCTGGCAAAAAGTTTATTTAGAAATTTACAAAGTACAGTGTACTCAATGCATCCAAGTGTTCATGTAGTAATGAAAATAAACTAAATGTGTATGCAGAGCTGGAACGAAACCTGCTTGTGTTTGTGTAAAATTGACAAACAATATAGGAAACCTAAAGTTAACTAGAACCAGTTCAAACAACAAGGGCTGCAACTTAACACAAACTCCAAATAATATGTTAGATAAACAGTGACGTTTTACAGAAATAATGCAAAATATTAAGCCGCTGTGTAAATAACTGATAACATGCACATTTTATTCATATTATAATGACGATTTTCTCTCTGGAACAGTTCACCTGATAAGAACCAACAAATATCTCATTATATATTCATGGACCAACACTCCATGACAAAGGAGATGACATCTTCTAGTGTGATGGTGCCAATGTAAACTATATGCATTTCAGGTGTGATCACCATTCACCAGGGGTAACTGAAAATTAACAAAACATCATAGAGTTCATTACTTATGGGACTGGTCATAATATTTCAATGAGTGCAGCAATTAAATATTCATTGTGCAGAAAGTGTGTATAGCAATTAATGATAATGGCTACTTTGCAAGTTCAGGCCTCTGAGCAAACGACAACTGCATCACCATCGTTACCTTGTAACCACAAAACCTGCACCTCGCAGGAATACCACAGCATTCATTGCTTGTGACCCAAACTACAAAACAAGCAAACTGTGAAAAATAATAATCACAAAATGGTTAAAACCAAAACGTGCCCACATGATGGTGCTACACAACGTCCAACTCACCGAATCCATCAAGACGAACCACACCCTGGACACCTCCCAATCAGGCTTCGGAAGCAACCTCAGCACCGAGACCGCACTCATCGCAGCAATGGACAACATCGGCACTCTCTTCGACCGAGGCAAAACCACAGCCCTCACCCTCCTGGACCTCTCCGCTGCCATCAACACAGTCTCCCACCACACTCTCTGCACCAGACTCCATGACGCGGGCATCCGCGACAAAGCCTTAAAGTGGATCAGCTCCTTCCTCACCAGCTGAACCCAGAGAGTTAGGCTCTCACCGTTCTCATGAAAACCAATAGAGATCAGCTGCGGAGTTCCTCAGGGCTCCTCTCTGGTCCCACCCTCTTCAACATCTACATGGCCCTGCTTCAGAACATCATCAGAAACCATGGACTTAACATCGTCTCCTATGCCCACAACACAAAGCTGATCCTCTCCCTCACTGATCAAGCTACTACCACCAAAAGCAACTTCCACAACAGAATGAAAACAGTCGCCAACTGGATGAAGGACAGTTGCCTGACACTCAACTCCAACAAAACGAGGTCCTCATCTTAGACTCCCCCCCTCCGCCTGGGACGAGTCCTGGTGGCCCTGAGTGCTCAGAACCCACTACCCCTCACACCCATCGACCATGCACGCAACCTCAGCATCATCCTCGACTCCTTGCTCTCTATGAACCACAAAATCAACGCTGTCTCATCCTCATGTTTCCACACGCTCCGCCTGCTCCAAAAGGTTTTCAAATGGATCCCAATCATGCCCAGGAGAACAGTCTCCTTGGCGCTTGTCAGCAGCAAGTTAGACTACAGCAACGCACTGTATGCCGGCACCACCCAAAAGCTCCAAAAGAAACTGATGTGGATCCGGGACACCTTGGCCAGAATCATCCTGGACATCCCTCGCCACAGCCACATCACAACTCACCTCAGAGACCTTCACTGATTCCCGATCAACAAAAGAATCTCCTTCAAGCTCCTCACGCATGCCTACAAAGCCCTCCACAACATCAGACCAATATACCTCAACCACCACCTTTCTTTCTACGCGTTCAACAGATACTTACGCTCTGCCCAACTGGCCCTCGCCACAACCCAAGGATCTGCAAGAACTCAGCTGGAGGAAGAGCCTTCTAATTACCTTGCTGATCAGACCTGGAACGCTCTTTTGCTACACCTCAGGCAATCACCCTCATTACCTCAGTTCAAGAAGAACCTCAAGACCTGGCTCTTTGACTGAACTGCTACTGCCCCCCTACCCCATTAGTGCTTCAAGACCCTTTCGGGTGACTAGCTGCTCTTTACAAGAACCTGATTGATTGAATGTTTAAAGAGACCTCAATCCCCAACATGCACCATGGATATGCACAGTAAAAACAGTATACTTACGCTTCAATGTGCTACCAATCTATGTATCAACAAAATATTGTCAATACCAGGTAATCACAGACCAATTCAACTATCAACAACCTATGATAGTGATATTACACAATCAGTGCTGGTGCTCAAAGAAACCTGTGCCTGTTTAAATAAATGTGCCCGTGACCCATCCACACACATATCGAAAAAGGCTGTGTTGGACCCAACGCATTCAAACTTCTATGCTAGATTGACAAGGGACCCTGGAGGAAACTTGGAAAATAACACGAACACTTAAAAACCAGCTTAACATGCTGTGAATAAATGAGTCTGTGTGCGATAAAAATCCTGCGTTACCTGAGTGTTATAAAGTCCACAAGATGTCAAGTGCTATGAAAAGCTGTTCATGTTAAAATTACACAAATCTATATAGCACACTCACTGAAATACATAGGCCCTCATTCTGACCCTGGCGGTCGGCGGAGAGGCGGCGGTCGGACCGCGAACAGACCGGCGGTATTAAAAATGGCATTCTGACCCTGGCGGGAACCGCCAACACAGCCCGCCAACTTAACACTCCGACCGCCACAGCGGTACAAACAAACAGCGCGGCGGTTCCCGCCAACAGCCCGGCGGCAGACAAAGTACCGCCCACCCTATTACGACCCACCAATCTGCCACCTTTTCCGGGGCGGGAGCACCGCCGATAAGAACACGGCGGAAACAGACTACGAACGGGAAAACGCTCACCTCTACGCACTCCACAGGAGATTCCGGCAGTATGGAGCCAGAGTTGCAGGTCATCCCCGCACTCCTATTCCTCCTCATATACCAGGAGCACGCCCGGCGGCGCGGAAGACATCGGTGAGTACTGCACCTACGACACAGGGGAGGGAAAAGATTACCGGCACACACCCACCCACCCACACCCACTACAACACACACATCAATGCATTCCCACAGATCACTGTCACAACCCACAAACCACCCCCCTCCGAAATAATGCAAAGACCAAAAGAAGAGATCATAAACGGCCAGATATATTGAAATAAACTATGTACAAAATATATACAGCTACTAAATGTAGTCCAACCACTGTCCGTGGATCACAGGGGTCCTGTGCAAAGGGGCAAGGCCCAGTCCCACGACAAGAACTCCACGGAGAGAACACTGCAGGGGCATCAGAAAGAAAATAGGACAGGCACCTCAGGGGGAAGGGAAGGGGGGGCACCTCAGCCACTTGAGTACACGACGCCAGATCCACGAGGGGACTCCATGACCACTGGCCCATCCTGGGGAGAGCAAAGCCACAGTCCATACAGTCCATACAGTGGGTGGCCTGCCCACTGGGCCATCCTGGGGAGAGCAAAGCCACAGTCCAAACAGTCCATACAGTGGGTGGCCTGCCCACTGGCCATCCTGGGGAGAGCAAAGCCACAGTCCATACAGTCCATACAGTGGGTGGCCTGCCCACTGGGCCATCCTGGGGAGAGCAAAGCCACAGTCCAAACAGTCCATACAGTGGGTGGCCTGCCCACTGGGCCATCCTGGGGAGAGCAAAGCCACAGTCCATACAGTGGGTGGCCTGCCCACTGGGCCATCCTGGGGAGAGCAAAGCCACAGTCCAAACAGTCCATACAGTGGGTGGCCTGCCCACTGGGCCATCCTGGGGAGAGCAAAGCCACAGTCCATACAGTCCATACAGTGGGTGGCCTGCCCACTGGGCCATCCTGGGGAGAGCAAAGCCACAGTCCATACAGTCCATACAGTGGGTGGCCTGCCCACTGGGCCATCCTGGGGAGAGCAAAGCCACAGTCCATACAGTCCATACAGTGGGTGGCCTGCCCACTGGGCCATCCTGGGGAGAGCAAAGCCACAGTCCAAACAGTCCATAACAGACCCCACTGCCACTGGAGGAGGCAAGTTGGCCAGAGGACATCCTGCAGCCCTGCCCGAGATAGATCCTGCCCTGCCACGTCTGCCAAAGGGCCAGCGGTTCTTGCCTTGAAGGGCCCAGTTCAGCGGTGCGTGAGACGGCGGGGCCCAGCGGAGCGGTTCTTGAGACGGCGGGGCCCAGCGGAGCGGTGCTTGAGACGGCGGGGCCCAGTTCAGCGGTCCTTGCCCTGAAGGGCCCAGTTAAGCGGTGCTTGAGACGGCGGGGCCCAGTTCAGCGGTCCTTGCCCTGAAGGGCCCAGTTAAGCGGTTCTTGAGACGGCGGGGCCCAGTTCAGCGGTTCTTGCCTTGAAGGGCCCAGTTCAGCGGTGCGTGAGA
The DNA here is from genome assembly GCF_031143425.1 of Pleurodeles waltl. NCBI lineage: Eukaryota > Metazoa > Chordata > Amphibia > Caudata > Salamandridae > Pleurodeles > Pleurodeles waltl. The sequence goes on along the minus strand of NC_090444.1, from coordinate 1,052,072,701 downwards.
CGGCGGGGCCCAGCGGAGCGGTTCTTGAGACGGCGGGGCCCAGCGGAGCTGTGCTTGAGACGGCGGGGCCCAGTTCAGCGGTCCTTGCCCTGAAGGGCCCAGTTAAGCGGTGCTTGAGACGGCGGGGCCCAGTTCAGCGGTCCCTGCCCTGAAGGGCCCAGTTAAGCGGTTCTTGAGACGGCGGGGCCCAGTTCAGCGGTCCTTGCCCTGAAGGGCCCAGTTAAGCGGTTCTTGAGACGGCGGGGCCCAGTTCAGCGGTTCTTGCCTTGAAGGGCCCAGTTCAGCGGTTCTTGCCTTGAAGGGCCCAGTTCAGCGGTTCTTGAGACGGCGGGGCCCAGTTCAGCGGTTCTTGAGACGGCGGGGCCCAGTTCAGCGGTTCTTGCCTTGAAGGGCCAAGTTCAGCGGTTCTTGAGACGGCGGGGCCCAGTTCAGCGGTTCTTGCCTTGAAGGGCCCAGTCCAGCGGTTCTTGAGACGGCGGGGCCCAGTTCAGCGGTTCTTGCCTTGAAGGGCCCAGTTCAGCGGTTCTTGCCTTGAAGGGCCCAGTTCAGCGGTTCTTGAGACGGCGGGGCCCAGTTCAGCGGTTCTTGCCTTGAAGGGCCCAGTCCAGCGGTTCTTGAGACGGCGGGGCCCAGTTCAGCGGTTCTTGCCTTGAAGGGCCCAGTTCAGCGGTTCTTGCCTTGAAGGGCCCAGTTCAGCGGTTCTTGAGACGGCGGGGCCCAGTTCAGCGGTTCTTGCCTTGAAGGGCCCAGTTCAGCGGTTCTTGAGACGGCGGGGCCCAGTTCAGCGGTTCTTGCCTTGAAGGGCCCAGTCCAGCGGTTCTTGAGACGGCGGGGCCCAGTTCAGCGGTTCTTGCCTTGAAGGGCCCAGTCCAGCGGTTCTTGAGACGGCGGGGCCCAGTTCAGCGGTTCTTGAGACGGCGGACGGTCTATGGCCAACTGCTAATTGCCTGGTGGTGCCCTCCTGGGCAGCGGGGATGGTGCTCCTTCACTGCCCACCTGGGCTGTGGGTGGTGGGGCCCTCCTGGCCAGCTGGGCTGGGTCCTCCCTGGGCAGCGGCTATGGGGGTGGTGGGCTCTCCCGGGGCAGCGGCTATGGGGGTTGTGGGCTCCTCCTGGGCAGCAGGCCTGCTGCCTGACCTCTCCAACTTGCTGCCCTTGCCCTCCTTAGTCGTCGGCCTGTGGCCCTTGCCTCCCTTTGGAGCTGTGGCTGGTGACTGTCTCTGGGTGGTGTCCGGGGGGGATGTAGAAGGCGGGCTCCTGCGGCGCCCCTTCCGCCTTCTGCTCCTCTTCCCAGGGGGTGGGCTGGCTGTCCCCTTGCTGCTGGGTGAAGATCCAGACATGCGGGCTGGCGGGCTCCAATACCCCTGCACCCTTGTCAAGGGGGCTGCAGGGCTGGTGGTGGCTGAGGTGCTCTTCTTACCCCGACGAGAAGGAGGGGGGGGCTCAGGGTCAGGAAAGAAGTTAGTAGTGGCGAGGAAGAGCTTCTTGGGACAATGGAGAGTGGTAGGTACAGTGGGAATGGGAGTGGAGGGAGAGGATGTGGTTGTAGGTGAGTCACGTTTGCTGTCTTTGGGTGCAGGTGCAGGAGGGATAGGCTGTCGTGAGGTGGATGGCTGTTGGGTGGGTGGGTGGCTGCGTTTGTGTGGTGTGGAAGAGGGGGTGACAGACACAGTGGGAGAGGACACAGGGGACGTGTAAATGGCAGTGGGGATGGTGACTGCACGTGTGCGGACTGGAGTGGAGGGTGTGCTGGTGATGGAAACACTGGCTGATGGTGAGGTGAATGGAGGTGTGAGTGTAGACGTCACAGGGAGGGAGGAGGGAGACGAGGAGGTGGGGGTCACAGAGGTGGTAGTGACTGTTGGCATGTCTGCATCGGAATGTTGCGTGTGTGAATGTCTGGGTGATCTGTGGTGCTTATGTTTGGATGAGCTTCTCTTGGGTGTTGAGGTGTGTGCAGGCTGGTCTGATGGTGTGGGTGGGACAGGCAGAGGAACAGGAGACTGGGAGGAGGGAGTTAGTAGAGGCAGGCAGGAGACAGGGACAATGGCTGCCGTCAGTGCTGAGGCCAGAGCCTGGAACGATCGCTGATGGGCAGCCTGACCCGAATGAATGCCCTCCAGGTACGCATTGCTGCGATGAACCTCCCTCTCCACCCCCTGGATGGCATTCAAAAGGGTAGTCTGCCCAACAATGAGCGTTCGGAGGAGGTCAATGACCTCCTCACTGAGGGCAGCGGGGGTAACAGGGGCAGGGCCTGAGGTGCCTGGGGCGAAGGAGATGCCCGGCTTCCTGGCAGAGCGGGCACGGGGCGAACGCGGAGGGGCTGCTGGGAGGGCGGAGATGGTGCGCTGGGTGGCGGCTGTACCTGTAATGGCGGGGGGCACGGATGGTGCCACCCCCGCAAGGGAGCCCCCTTCCGAGGACGTGTCCGTGTCGCTGCAGGCTCCAGTCGTCCCCGTCGTGGAGCTCCCCTCGCCCTCCGTCTCACTGGTCCAGTCTGACTCTGTGGCATGGCCCTCCTGGGCCATGTGAGATGCAGCTCCCTCCTGCCCCGATGCCACTTCTCCTCCGCCTGATGATGCTGATGCACACAAGCACAGAAAGACAAACAAAAAGGGGGGGGGAGAGAGAAATAAAGGGATATTGAGTACATGGATCTCCGGTACAGTTAGCGGACATGACAGACACAGATGCCCCCTGCACTAAGTTGCGCACTTGGGGTCCACTACGCATTCCGTGGAACATGCCCTACACGCCTAGAGTTGTCAACTGCACCCATGGATGACACGGCCCAGGGATGGCTGTACTGACACACTACTGAGGGTGGTGGCTGGGGACACAGGGGCTTACGGGGGTGCCCAGCCTACAGATATCGCCCTGGCCTAGGGGGACCCACAGCCCTCCTCCCCCACCCAGACACCTCCACTGCACGACAACAGAGTAGATGATGCTTCTACTCACCCCCTTGTGTCTGCTGTGCTGCCCTCACGCGCCCATCCAAATCAGGGTAGGCCACCGCCAGGATCCGGAACATCAGGGGGCTCAGTTGACGGCAGGCACCCCGCCTACGTTGGGAGGCCATCCCCAGCAGAGACTCGGCGGTCTTCTTGGTCCCGCGGCGGATGTCCTCCCACCTCTTGCGGCAGTGGGTGCCCCGTCGATGGTGGACCCCCAGGCCCCGGACTTCCTTGGCGATGGCACGCCAAATCCCAATCTTCTCATGGGCGCGGACCTATGTGACACGTACAGGGAGGGAGAAATACCACGTTCAAGTTACTCAGCATTTTCCTTTCCAGTGGCCCAACGCCCCCCATCCCCGCCAGGCCCCCCGCCAGGCCCCCCGCCATGCCCAACATGCCCCCCATCCCCGCCAGGCCCCCCGCCAGGCCCCCCGCCAGCCCCAACATGCCCCCCATCCCCGCCAGGCCCCCCGCCATGCCCAACATGCCCCCCATCCCCGCCAGGCCCCCGCCAGGCCCCCCGCCAGCCCCAACATGCCCCCCATCCCCGCCAGGCCCCCCGCCATGCCCAACATGCCCCCCATCCCCGCCAGGCCCCCCGCCAGCCCCAACATGCCCCCCATCCCCGCCAGGCCCCCCGCCATGCCCAACATGCCCCCCATCCCCGCCAGGCCCCCGCCAGGCCCCCCGCCATGCCCAACATGCCCCCCATCCCCGCCAGGCCCCCGCCAGGCCCCCCGCCATGCCCAACATGCACCCCATCCCCGCCAGGCCCCCCGCCATGCCCAACATGCCCCCCATCCCCGCCAGGCCCCCGCCAGGCCCCCCGCCAGCCCCAACATGCCCCCCATCCCCGCCAGGCCCCCGCCAGGCCCCCCGCCATGCCCAACATGCCCCCCATCCCCGCCAGGCCCCCCGCCAGGCCCCCCGCCAGCCCCAACATGCCCCCCATCCCCGCCAGGCCCCCCGCCATGCCCAACATGCCCCCCATCCCCGCCAGGCCCCCCGCCAGGCCCCCCGCCAGCCCCAACATGCACCCCATCCCCGCCAGGCCCCCCGCCATGCCCAACATGCCCCCCATCCCCGCCAGGCCCCCCTCCAGCCCCAACATGCACCCCATCCCCGCCAGGCCCCCCGCCAGCCCCAACATGCACCCCATCCCCGCCAGGCCCCCCGCCAGCCCCAACATGCACCCCATCCCCGCCAGGCCCCCAAGCCAGCCAGTGGCCCCAAATCCAGATAGAATTAAACTCACTTGTTGGTCTGGAGGACCGTAGAGTTGCGCATACTGGGGGAGGACCCCATCCACAAGTTTCTCCAACTCCTCTCCAGTGAAGGCAGGGGCCCTTTCCCCAGTCGCAGCAGCCATTGTCCCTTCCAGACCGAGGTCACAGCAACACTTGCAGTATAGGTCCTCTCCTGTGAAAGTTCAAGTCGCAAGTGGATAAGTAGATAGAAAATGGCGGTCACGTCCGCGGCGGTGCGTACCGCGGCGGTGCGTCCCGCCACCACCGGCGCCCTTCGCCATTGGCTCCTGAAACCCATAGGCTTCAATGTTAACCAATGCGGCTTCGCGCCGCGGTCTTGGCCCGCCGCCCGCCGCGGTGTGCCACGCCAGCGCATTGACCTCACATCCCATTGTCACACTTCACAGGTCAGGCAGCCGCCATTTCCAGGGCCCACATGGCTCAATTTCAACTGCGTCACACAGGCCTAGGCCTTGCATAGCCACTCATACACGCCATTCACTGCATAGAGAATCGTATACTGTGCTAGCTGTGAGTACGTACCTGTGGGTTGCCTGACTGTGTGCTCCATGTTGTCCTTCCTAGGCACCGTCCGCTGGGTTGGGCGAGGAGACGGATGAATCCTCCCGTGTACCGACCGCTGGTGGACCTGTCGACAATGGAAGAACGCCACATTATCCTGACCTACCGTCTTAACCGTGCCACTATCCATGAACTGTGTGCCCGGCTGGAGCCCGACCTGATGTCCCCCATCCGCCAACCCACAGGGATTCCCCCTCTGGTGCAGGTCATGTCAGTACTCCATTTCTTGGCAAGTGGGTCATTTCAGACAACCGTGGGAATTGCTTCTGGGATGTCTCAGCCCATGTTTTCAAAGGTGTTGTCCAGAGTGTTGTCTGCCCTGATGAAATCCGTGAGGAACTACATCATTTTCCCTGAGGTGGGCGAACTGGCTACAGTGAAGGGTGATTTCTACGCCCTTGGACATATTCCCAACGTAATTGGTGCCATTGATGGGACCCATGTGGCTTTGGTTCCCCCAAGAGACAGGGAGCAGGTGTACAGGAACAGAAAAAGTTACCATTCAATGAACATCCAGGTGGTGTGTTTGGCTGACCAGTACATCTCGCATGTAAATGCCAAATTCCCAGGGTCAGTGCATGACGCCTACATCATGCGAAATAGCAGCATCCCTTACGTGATGGAACAGCTACAGAGACACCGTGTATGGCTATTGGGGGACTCTGGGTACCCCAACCTGTCGTGGCTACTGACCCCAGTAAGGAATCCCAGGACCAGGGCAGAGGAACGGTACAATGAGGCCCATGGGCGTACTAGGAGGGTGATCGAACGCACCTTTGGCCTCCTAAAGGCCAGGTTTAGGTGCCTGCATATGACAGGTGGATCCCTAATGTACTCACCTAAGAAGGTGTGTCACATCATCGTGGCCTGCTGCATGCTTCACAACCTGGCTTTGCGCCGCCAGGTGCCTTTCCTGCAGGAGGATGGTCGAGACGGTGGTGTTGTGGCAGCGGTGGAACCTGAGGAGAGTGACGAGGAGGAAGACGACGGGGCTGAAACAGACAACAGGGACAGAATCATTGAACAGTACTTCCAATAGGACACAGGTAACATTTCAAAGATAATTTAGTAAAAGTTAACTACTCTGCAGCATCTCTGCTGCCTGTCTATTTGCCCCAGTGTATGATGACTGAGTTTTGGCTTTTCCCTCCCTATTTCAGATCTGGGGTCCCCACTACGAGTCCTGTGCTTCGTTTCCCCATGGACTACAGCTTTGTGGCAGCTGTTTGTTGACTTCACCATGTACAAGGACATATTTGCACTGTCATGTCAATTACAATCTATTGAAATCACAGCCAGACTCCTGATATTTTGGTGCAAAATAGGTGTTTATTAAAGTGCTCAAAATGGGATGGGTGGTTTCAAGTGGGTGGGGGCTATGGTGAAGGAATGTCCATGGCAGAGTCCAGAGTAACAGTCACACAGGTGCATTGTCCAGAGGCCTGTGGAGAGATGGAGCATGGGCAGTTCGAGGATGGACAGGGTGACAATGTGGGACAGTGGGATGACATCAGGTGGTATCCATTGCTGGCGGGGGTCTTGACATCCTACTCTGTCTTGCGAGATCTCAGGGCCCTCTTGCGGGGTGGTTCTTCTCCTGCAGGAGGTGGGGGTCTGGTGGGCTGCTGCTGTGCGGGGGCCTCCTGTCCACTAGCGCCGGCGGAGGTGGATGGCTGTTCTTGGTCCCGGCTAGTGGCAGGGGCCCTTGGGTGTTGTTCAGTGTCCGCCCTGCTGTTTACGAGGTCCTGCAGCAGCCCTACCATGGTAACCAGGGTGGTGTTGATGGCTCGGATGTCCTCCCTGTACCCCCGATAGTGTTCCTCCTGCAGCACCTGGATCTCCTGGAACCAGGCCAGTACCGTCGCCATCGTCTCCTGGGAGCGGTTGTATGCTCCCATGATGGTGGTGAGGACCTCGTGGAGAGTGGGTTCCCTGGGCCTCTCCTCCCCCCCCTGTCGCACAGCTGCCCGCCGAGTTGCCCTGTTTCCCTGGGCCTCTGCCCCCTGGCCGGTGTGCCCACTACCACTGCCCCCAGGTCCCTGTTGTTGTTGGGGTGGTGGGTTATCCTGGGTGCCCTGTAGTGGTAGACACACCGCAGATTGACGCGCCCTGGAGACAGAGGCATGGGCCCGCTGGGTGGGAGCTGTGCTGGTGTTCCCAGAGGGGTTAGGGTCTATAGTGGCCTGTGCCTGTGTGAGGGGAACCGACTGTCCAGAGGTCCCCGATGGTCCGGGCTGGTCATCGGTGTCCAGATCGACAGAGCTGCTGTCATCGCTGACGGCCTCTTGGGTGGGGGGTGTGGATAATTCTGGCCCCTCCGCCGCGGTGTGTTGACGGTCGGGTCCTGCAGGGGTATAGAGGTATGGTTATAGTTTCAATGTGTGGCATATGGGTGTATCTGTGGGTTCCCGTGTCCCCAAGTGCTGGCATTCGTGTGTGGGGGCTTTGGTGAGGGTGGCTTGTGGGGGGGATGTGTATATGCATTGGGCATGCTTTGGTGATGGGTGTCCATGCTTAGTGGACGCATGCAGGCCTAGGTTTTGGGATGTGTGGGTTGTGATGGTGAGACATTGGCGGGGAATAGGTGTGCTGGGGGTGGGGGTGAGGATGGTGGTGGGGGTGAGGATGGTGGTGGGGGTGAGGGTGGGGGTGAGGATGGTGGTGGGGGTGAGGGTGGGGGTGAGGATGGGGGTGGGGGTGAGGGTGGGGTTCGAGGATGGGGGTGAGGGTTGGGGTCTGATTTGGCATGCAGGTGGGGGGGAAGCAGTATTGAAGCTTCAACTTACCAGTATCCATTCCTCCGCCAACTCCTGCGAGGCCGTCAGGATGCAGGATGTTCAAGACTTCCTCCTCCCATGATGTGAATTGTGGGGGTTGAGGTGGGGGTCCTCCGCCAGTCTTCTGCACGGCGATGTTGTGCCTGGATACCATGGAACGCACCTTCCCCCGTAGGTCGTTCCATCGCTTCCTGATGTCTTCCCGATTTCTGGGGTGCTGTCCCACTGCGTTCACCCTGTCGACAATCCTCTGCCATAGCTCCGTCCTCCGGGCAATGCTGGTGTATTGTACCTGTGTGCCGAACAGCTGGGGCTCTACACGAACGATTTCCTCCACCATAACCCTGAGTTCTTCGTCTGTGAAGCGGGGTTGTCTTTGGGGTGCCATGGGGTGGTGTGTATGATGTGTGGGGTGGAGTATGTG